>NC_073631.1:18806515-19109545 GCF_029407905.1 Bubalus kerabau | reverse complement strand
GGGGAGGCCTTACAAATAGCTGTGAAAAGAAGAGAGGCAAAAGGCAAAGGAGAAAAGGGAAGATATACCCATTTGAATACAGAGTTCCAAAGAATAGCAAGGAGAGATAAGAAAGCCTTCTTCAGTGATCAATGCAAAGAAATAGAGGAAAACAACAGAATGGGAAAGACTAGAGATCTCTTCAAGAAAATTAGAGATACGAAGAGAACATTTCATGTAGAGATGGGCTCAATAAACGACAGAAATGGTATGGACCTAACAGAAGCAAAAGCTATTAAGAAGAGGTGGCAAAAAATACACAGAAGAACTGTACAAAAAAGATCTTAATGACCCAGATAACCATGATGGTGTGATCACTGACTTAGAGCCAGACATCCTGGAATGTGAAGTCAAGTGGGCTTTTGGAAGCATCACTATCGACAAAGGTAGTGGAGGTAATGGAATTCCAGCTGAGCTATTCCATATCCTAAAAGATGTTGCTGTGAAAGTGCTACACTCAATATGCCAGCAAATTTGGAAAACTCAGCAGTCGCCACAGGATTGGAAAAGATCCATTTCATTCCAATCCCAAAAAAAGTCAATGCCAAAGAATGCTCATACTACTGCACAATTGCACTCATCTCACATGCTACTAAAGTGATGCTCACAATTCACCAGGCTTCAATAGTTCGTGAACCGTGAACTTCCAGATGTTCAAGCTAGATTTAAAAAAGACAGAGGAACCAGAGATCAAATTGCCAACACCCAATGGATCATCAAAAAAGCAAGAGAATTTCAGAAAAACATCTGATTCTGCTTTATTAACTACACCAAAACCTTGACTGTGTGGATCACAACAAACTGTGGAAAATTCTGAAAGAGATGGGAACACCAGACCACCTGACCTGCCTCTTGAGAAATCTGTATGCAGGTCAGGAAGCAACATTTAGAACTGGACATGGAACAACAGACTGGTTCCAAATAGGCAAAGGAATACATCAAGGCTATATATTGTCACCCTGCTTATTTAACTTATATGCAGAGTACATCATGAGAAACACTGGACTGGAAGAAACACAAGCTGGAATCAAGATTGCCAGGAGAAATATCAATAACCTCACATATGCAGATGTCAGCATCCTTATGGCAGAAAGCAAAGAAGAATTAAAGAGCCTCTTGATGAAAGTGGAAAAGGAGAGTGAAAAAGTTGGCTTAAAGCTCAACATTCAGAAAATGAAGATCATGGCATCTGGCCCCATCACTTCATGGCCAATAGATGGGGAAACAGTAGAAACAGTGAGAGACTTTATGTTTTGGGCTCCAAAATCACTGCAGATGGTGATTGCAGCTGTGAAATTAAAAGATGGTTATTCCTTGGAAGAAAAGTTATGACCAATCTAGACAGCATATTAAAAAGCAGAGACATTACTTTGCCAACAAAGGTTCATCTAGTCAAAGCAATGGTTTTCCCAGTGGTTATTTATGGATGTGAGAGTTGGACTATAAAGAAAGCTGAGTGCTGAAGAATTGATGCTTTTGAACCGTGGTGTTGGAGAAGACTTGAGAGTCACTTGGACTACAAGAAGATCTAACCAGTCCATCCTAAAGGAGATCAGTCCTGAATATTCATTGGAAGGACTGATGCTGAAGCTGAAACTCCAATCCTTTGGCCACCTGATGTGGAGAACTGACTTATTTGAAAAGACCCTGATGCTGGGAAAGATTGAGAGCAGGAAGAAAAGGAGACAACAGAGGATAAGATGGTTGGATGGCATCACCGACTCAATGGACATGAGTTTGAGTAAACTCTGGGAGTTGATGATGGACAGGGAAGCCTGGTGTGCTTCAGTCCAAGGGATTGCAAAGAGTCAGACAGGACTGAGCGACTGACCTGAACTGATGATCAAAATAGTAGTGGAAATACCGAACCGTTGGAGAGCTGATAGTTGTCTATGGGACTAATAGACTTTAACATGCTCCCAACATTGTATCTAGAATCTTGTCATTTTTTTTTTTAGATTTAGTATTGTTATTTGTCTGCTGAAAGTCTTCCTTGCTGCCGACAGGCTTTTCTCTAGAGCAGCAGGTGGGTCTACTCTTTGTTGCAGGGTGTGGGCTTTAATTGTGGTGGCTTCTCTCGTTGTGGAGCACGGTCTCTAGAGTGTGGGCTTGATAGTTTTGCAACAGGGGCTTAGTTGTTCTGCAGCATATGACGTCTTCCTGGACCAGGGATCGAACCCTTGTCCCTTGCATTATTCAGGCAGATTGTTAACCACTGAACCACCAGGGAAGTCTGCATCTTTGTTATTTAAACAACCTTGTCTTAAAACCATGCCTATGTTAGGATGAGTAGTTTAGGATAGGCTGTGGTACAAAGGAAAGGAAAAGGAAAGTGAAGTCACTCAGTCATGTCCGACTCTTTGCGACCCCATGGACTGTAGCCCTACCAGGCTCCTCCGTCCATGGGATTTTCCAGGCAAGAATAGTGGAGTGGGTGGCCATTTCCTTCTCCAGGAGATCTTCCCGGCCCAGGAATTGAACCTGGGCCTCCCACATTGTAGGCAGACGCTTTACTGTCTGAGCCACCAGGGAAGTCCAAGGGATACCCCAAATCTCATAATTCCATGGCTTAAACCAATAAAAGGTTTTTTTGGTTTTGTTTGTTTGTGCTCACAAAATAGTACTGGGCAGGTGTCCAGGTTTTTGGAGTGGTTCCTCCTCCGAGTCATCTAGAGACCAGGCTGAGTGGAAACATTTATGAACTGCAAAGATGCACTCAGCCTGGTCTCTAAATGACCCACAGGAGCACAGGCAGAAAGGCTTTAGGCCACACCTGGGGGTGATGCACATTACCTCTGCTCACATGCTGCTGGAGAGAACTTTGTCCCACGGCCACACCTGTTGTTGGGGGGCACTGGAACCTGTAGACGGGCGCATGGATATTGATGGGCCACTGGCAGCCACAGTCACAAGAGCATTTGCCCATCAACTGAAAATCCGAGATGTTCTCAGGCCTGTAACAACGAAAGGAATCACCACCGACCACTGACACAAAACGTTAGTGGATTAGACGTGTGCAAAGAACACAAAACCCAAGTTTTTCCAGAAGAGCTGACATAGAACAAATTGGAATGAGATGATTTCCAGCAGGAAGGAGCAAAGAAGTGCTACAGAAATATGTCAAATCTCAACACAGAAAATGTTTTTAAGATTTATATGAATGGGGAATTGAAGGATCTGGACCCATTTCCTTCTTGGCATGAAACTACTGTGACATGTCTTCTTCTTAAAGACACACACACAGACATACACACACATGCTCCTGAAGTGAGAGTTAACATCGGTCATCAGACTATAAGAGTAGAAGCCGGGACTTCCCGGTGGTCCAGTAGTTAAGAATCCACCTTGCAGTGCAGGGGACACTGTCCCTGGGATCCCCAGTCAGGAAACTAAGATCCCACACGCTGTGGAGCCAGTAAGCCCTTGTGCTCCACAGCTACTGAGCCTGTGAGCTCTGGAGGCCACAAGTAGAAAGTCAGTGCATTCAAAAAAAGACCTCACATGAGGCAGTGGAGATCTCATGTGTCAAAGCTAAGACCTCAGGTAGCTAAATCAATGAATAAATAACATTCAAAAGAAATTTTTTTTAAGTAGAAGCTACAGGCCCAAAGCACGTGATGGTGTGTGTTATATTACTATGCACCAGGTTCCCTGGTGGCTCAGCTGGTATAGAATCCTCCTGCAATGCAGGAGACCCTGGTTCAATTCCTGGGTCATGAAGATCCCCTGGAGAAAGAATAGGCTACCCCCTCTCCAGTATTCTTGGGCTTCCCTGGTGTAAAGCTGGTAAAGAATCTGCCTGCAATGTGGGAGACCTGGGTTCAATCCTTGGATAGGGAAGATCCCCTGGAGGAGGGCATGGCAACCCACTCCAGTATTCTTTCCTGGAGAACACCCATGGGCAGCAGACCCTGGCAGGCTACAGTCCATGGGGTCCCAAAGAGCTGGACACAACTGAGCGACTTTCACTTTCGTTCACCAGGTTAAAAACTTTCTTTGACTAGCATTTTTAGCTCTTTCTATTAGTACCAGGGTAACATAACCAAGATATGGTTCCTGCCCCAAGCTCCCTGGAGAATATGGACAAAGATAGTCAGTTAAAATGATAATGACCATGTAATGTGATGTGTCCCATAAGAGGACAGTAAGGTGCCGTTGAGGCCCGGAAAGAGGAGCATGTGCCTTAGGGATGGAAGTGTGGTTTCTAGAAGAAGTGGCACAAGCTGGATTGTGAAGGGCCAAGAAAGAAGAAGAAATATGATATCATTGGGAACCACATGCGAAGAGGAAAAGGGTGAAACCACTTTATAAGCTGAGAGATCACACTGGGAGAAAAGAATTAGGAGAGAGAGGTAAGCACGTGGGGCAGAGCACGAAGGGTGTGCTTGTGCAGGTTACAGAGCCTGTCTTCACCCTCCAAGTTCTGGGAACCAGCAAAAGTGTTGTTATGAGTCGGTCTTTTCCCGATTGCTCAGAGTACCCAGGTCCACCACACTTTGGAACTCAAAGGCAGCCAAATACATCCACAAAGGGAAAGGCTCAATCTTTTTCCCTTCTTTGCTTTATCCAGGACCTGCAGCAGAATGAATGAACACCACTCCTTAAGCAAGGTAGTTCTCAGCAAATCAAGTCACCTGTTAATTTAGGAGTTTATTTGTGTTTGTGCATCATGATTACTTATAGAACCATCAATAAGCATAATGAAAATATACCATAATGTAATGTACCAGCAGGTGTAGCTTGGGCAGCCAGGAGACAACTGGCACATTTGCCAGCCTTTCACATGAAATGTAGACATGAATAAATGATCCCCAAAAAGTAGTAAATAGAAAAGGAATAATGATATATGTTTAAGATCTCAATAAAGTACAAGAATATCAGTGGGATAAAGAGACAGAACTATAGCCCTTTACTCTCTCCTGAAACATGTGCTTCTCAGATTAGAAATTGATAAAGCGGGCACCCTGGGTTTGGTCTTGTGACCTGAGTTAATACTTCCACTAATGACCTAAAAGAGGAAGTGAACCCAGTCGGTTAAATTTTCTGATGACAGAATTGCTTTCTTAAGTTAAAAAACAAAGAAAAAAAAAAAACAACTCAGCAGCTGAGCAAACATTAAAACACTCAGGGCCATGTGGTAACTAACTAAATTAATCTGAACTCTATCGGCGTATTGCAAACTACATAATTGTGACTCATTTTAACCATCTTTATTTCAACTTGCCAAGGCCTTGAGAATAGAAAACCTTACTCTTTGATTCCTGTGTGAATGAACGTGTTGCATGGTGAACAACAGTTTGTATTTTCGAACAAGAAGCCAGAGTCACAGACGTTGAATATGTTAAATTATTTTGACGCAATGAGTCGACAAAGTGACAAGTGAAAAGAGTAGTGGACCAAGTGCTGACATCCACATTTTGGGTGATATGCAGTTAATCTTACTGGTTTGAGATTTGCTACAGTTAGGACAGCAAAGTGTTTCGGTGACATGAGCGTGGACTTTCACATCCTGCCCCTCCCCTGCCAGTCAAGCAAGCTGGGGTGAGTTACCTAATGTTTCTGAAAACCAGCTTCCTTCTCTGTGAAACAGAAACAAAATTATGGTGTAGGAGTATTGTGAGCAGCAAATGAGAATATGTGCCTGTGTATCATCAGTTAGTGGTGGAGAATAGGGGTTGAGGAAGAGGGACGGTGTCTGGGGAAGTCTAATGGTAATTCAGCAGACAGAGCACGTGGTGCGTATCCCATAGCCTGATGGTTCACTCCTTCTGGTATGCTCTGTCCTTATTCATTCAGTGTTTTTTATACCTGCTACCTGGAGGCATGCAGCCTTAGCCTTAAAAAACTGGACAGTATACTTTCACCCTCACGTAGCTTCTAGTTCAGAGGATAGCTGGTCTTACCTGGGGGCAGGTAGCACTTACCATAGCTTTGTGTGCTAAGCCAGTTCGCAAGGTGCCTTGATTATACAGAGGAAGCGGCTGCTAACTCTCCTGAGAAGCGACAGGAAAAGGGTCTCATGGGAGAAAACTTTTGCGTGGAAGCTCTACAGTGTGAGTACAAGTTGCTGTGTGCACAGCAAGGGGAAGGGGACTTTCCAGGCAGAAGAACTCAGCAGAAGCATGGATACGGGTTTGACCTGGTGTAGCTGGAGTGTATAGTGCCTGGCAGGTGATATGGGAGAGGAAGCGGATGGGCTGAAGGCTGGCAGGCAGGGTATGAGTGTGGCATGTGTGCGTGCTAAATCCTTCATTCGTGTCCAACTCTTTGTGACCCCATAGACTGTAGCCCGTCAAGCTCCTCTGTCCATGGGATTCTCCAGGTAAGAATACTGGAGTGGGTTGCCATACCCTCCTCCAGGGGATCTTCCCAGCCCAAGGATCTAAGCTGTGCCTCTTATGTCTCCTGCATTGGTAGGCGGGTTCTTTAACACTAGTGCCACCTGGGAAGCCTGTATGGGTGTGGACTTTGTACTTTATACAAGAGGAGATAACATCTAACCCAGACCAGCCCCTGGCCTTTCTACTTACTGGCTACTTGGTTTTAGGCAAATTACTTTGTACCTCAGTTTTTTTCTTCTATGCAAATGAGGATAATTTTGCATACTTTGAAGAACTGCAGCATGAAGCAGTTGTAAAACAGTGCTATCCAGAGTGTTCATTCCTTTTTCTTTTCCTCACCCAACTTGGAACACATGATCACACGAAATAAACAAAGGAGAGTTAAAACTCTCTTCCCTGGAAACTTGGAAGAGTAGACTATGATATGGGTGCCTGCTTGTCCTGCATCATCAAGATAACTGATGAAGGTGTTCGTACAGTACAGTATCTTATACATCCCTAGTACAGCCTTTTATCCATTCCTAGAAGATCACTTTGAGACATTGGTGCGCTCCATTCTCCTAGGTGACTTTTATACTCATGATCAGAACATTTATAAACTTGAACTTCAGAAGAGCAGGAAAGGGTAGGAAAGAAATTGGCTTTTTTTCCATTAGTGTCTGAAATTGAGTATCTAAAAATGAGTGTCCAAACGATGGTGTTCGTGTAAATGGGTTGAGAGCATGTCAGCCACACTTATGCCTGTCCTGATTATACAGATGGATCCAAAATTGTTGTCTTGAACAAAGTTTTATTAATTCATGTAAAGGGAATGCTAACCAAAAAATTCAATTTTATCTGTGATTTCAGCAGTAATGAAAAGCTTTAAAATTATCACTACTTATTTATTATTGCTGAACTGTTAAAGTTCAAAACGCATGCTTAGGAAATGAAGTAAGATGACAACTGCATCTTTCTCGTTTTGGACAAAATACTGCTTATATTAACCATCAAGCTGCAGCGTCAGAGACACACAGGTCTTCCTCAACTTATATTGGGGTTATGTCTCAATAAAATCATCATAGGTTAAAAATGCATTTTGAAAAAAAGAAAATGCATTTGATACACCCAGGATAAACGCCAGGCTCCTCTGTCCATGGGATTCTCCAGGCAGCATTACTGGAGTGGGTTGCCATTTCCTCCTCCAGGGGATCTTCCTGACCCAGGGATCGAACCCGCGTCTCTTGCATCAGAAGGCAACTCTTTACCTCTAGTGCCACCCTGGAAGCCCCGGGATAGAAACTGAAATACTGAGCACACCCACAAGACCCTGAGCTGTGCCCCAGTCACCTCTCTTGCCTCGTCTCATACCACCTCTCTGTCTGCTCTCAGCAATCCAGCCACACTAGTTTTCTGGGACCTGTCTTACTGCCCTCCACCCCGGTCCTTTGCACATGCTCTCCCCTCTGCTGGAGCTCTCTCTCCTTGCATGGCTTCTCATGCTCAGTCCTTTAGGAGAGAACTTGAGTCCCACCTCCCAGGAGAACAGCCTCTCAATCGGATCTCTGGGTAAATCATTCTTACGGAACTGTGTGACTTTCCTTCGAGTCGCTTCACTCTGTTATTTCCTCACTGATATGAAAATGCCCCTTGAACTAGCATCATGAGGCCTCCATTTTGCTCACTGCTATCGGCGCATGGAAGATATTCAGTAAATGTTTGATAAATGATTGAATAGAGAGAGAGGCAAAGCCATCTCCTAGAAGATAATGTCCAAGTAAGAGTAAGATGGGGAGTTAGCTTTATTTTACTTTTAAAGGAAAGAAAACACTAGGACAAAATGTGAAGCTACCCTCAAATGATGTGGTTGTGGAGTAACATGAAGACCTTTCCCACTGAATGGAGAAGCCAGACTGCACTGAGTATGAATAGCTTTGGCTTCATCATAAGCAGTTCAAGTTGGGGCTAAGAGGTAGGATTTCAGGTTAGGAAACGTAAGTACAGAGAAAATGCCCTGTTGTTTTAGCATGCAAGACATTACTCCTTTTTCTGGTGAATTGTATTTTTGCAGCCTTGGGAGGGCAGGACCCATGCTAAAGAGGATCTAATATATGTGATCATTCCCTAGAGTTTGGAGAGTAAGAGGACAGAGTGGGGGGCAACAGGAATAAAATTAAGAAATCAGAAAAGATACATTGATTTGAAGATTTTTTTAAAGAACCTTGAAAACCACAGGAGCTCCTCAAGATGTTTATGTAATTGAAAATTCTTTATTTGGGATTGAAAGGAATAATAAAACATTGTCACTTAAGTCCTAGTGGAGACACACGATATTAGACTCTCGATGTGGCCTGTGCTCACCTGTGTTCTTGGTGTTTTGTCCTCGGGCAGCAAACTAGCGATGTGTTTTAGAGGACAGACATGGAACACAAAATAGTAAATGAACTTTGCCGCATTCACAATGCCCAGCGGTGTCACATCCTTCTTGTTTGGCAGGGAAGGAGCTCAACATTTGGAAACTCAGCAGTGCATCGAGTATTTTAATAATCATTGTTGATACACAAAGCGAATGGCCTTTCAGAACTCACTGGGTAAAGTGTTGAAGTCTTCTTCTAGGTTTCTAAAATTACTTTACAAAATTCAGACAGAATTAAATTAGGGCACATTTTAGTGTTTAATTCATGAGCCTTGTGTTATAAGCAAAGGAATTAAGTTTTCTTCCAGGATAAAAGAATATCTATGTGTAACTTATTATGTTAATGTAAAGGAAAAAGCAAAATTCACATCCCACCATAAAGTTATTTGCATTTCGTTAGAAAAATCTAGAACCTCTGCCTTAACAGGCCAGCCTTGTGTCTACCTGGTAGTTACTGTGTACTCCTAGTCATGACTTAAGACCCAGATATCAGATATACTCAGATATCCCCCCTAATAATGTGGTCTTCATTATCCCCCAACTCACAGTTTATATCAGTGGCTCAGCAGTAAAGAACCTACCTGCAATGCAGGAGACACAGCAGGAGCCACGGGTTCGATTCCTGGGTAGAGAAGATTCCCCCAGGGAAGGAAGTGGCAAGCCACTCTAGTCTTCTTGCCCAGAGAATCTCATGGAGAGCCCATGGGGTCGCAAGTTGGATACAACTTAGCAACTAAACGATGACAACATGGTCATAGTGATGCTATGAAATAAACAACTGTAACACTCAGTGGCTTAACACAGTGAGCATTTCTTACTGCTCATTGGTCTGTGAGTTAGCAAGGCGCTTCTGGTCTCTGCTGGGCTCACGCATGAGTCTTTGGTCAACTATGGGGAGGGGAGAGGCTCGGCTGATCATAGCTGGCCTCGCTCAGATATCTGGGTATCAGCTGGCCAACAGCTGATCTCTTAGGACCGCTGGGTTTACCTCCTCATGTCTCTTGCATTCACAAGCCTCAGCGTCACTTCAGTTGGCCAGCCCAGGCACATTCTCAGGTTGGCCGGGGCATGTTCTCACGGCAGTCTCAAAGAAGGGAGAGAGAAAGTGGAAGCATGCTAGCATTTTTTTTTTCCCAAGCTTCCAGTTTCATCACATCTGGCCCATTGGCCAAAGCAGATCACACACCATGCCCAGTGTCAGAGTGGGTGGAGACTCCAGGGTCTCAGGGCTAAGGGTGTGGATAGCAGGGAGGCCTGTAGTTGGGGAGACCATCGGTGCACCCCCACCCCTGCCACCCTCAGCATTAATCAGCCCCTTGTCCGTGCTGCCTCTGTCTTCACTCAGTTCTGCTGTACTTCTCCCATTGCACTAAATACAGTTGCTAACTTGTCCATCGTCTCTAAAAGACTGGAGGAGCCTGTGCCTCTGTGCATTCATCCTTAAGTATTTTTTAACCACCTGCCATATGTCTTATTCCTTTACAGACCTCCCAGTGCCTAGCACTGGTCCTGACATAGAAGAAGCTCTCTCACACTAAGTATGTGTTGAATGAATGCATGCATGAACGCTCACACCTGGAGTTATTTCCTCCCCCTTCAGAAGGAAAGGGTAGGACAGATGCCTCTCAGGATCCCTGCTGAAGGGTTCTTCCCAGGTCGAGCCTCAAGTGAACCAGAGGGTACCTGCAGTGGAACTCTCTGCTGCTTAAACATCTTTCCCTCCGCACTCTCCCACTTCTCCCTTCAGGAACTAGGGTTTTCTTTTTTGTATCATCCTTACTCTTCTCCAAGGAAGGCAGAAAATTGCTGATATTTAACACATCCTAACTTTTTACAGCTTGTGCACTCCCGTAGTTTTCCCTGGAGTCTGTCCATAGCAAGGAATGATCGTGTTCTGGGTTTAAGCTCATGGTGTGGCTTGAGGGGAGCTTGATGACTTCTATTTGCTGGGTTTCCAAACTCTATTGACTAGGAATACAGAGGAATTCTTAGGAAATGCTTTACACAGCTATCGAAACAAGACCCTATTCATATAGGGCATTAATTCTGTCAATATGATATTAAATGGATTGCCTGATTATTTTCCAGTTCCATAGACATCTACAGGAAAACATGTGTTTCTGGGTAGAATCATAATTTTGAGCTTTGACTTTGCAGGAAGTTGTGGAAGTTGTTCGTGGGGCAGGGGACAGATAGTGCAGCTTTGGAATCAGGCAGGCTAATCTAGAATGCCAGCTCTGTGGGTCAGTTAAGTCTTCTGACAAAGCCTCTTCTTCTCAGCAGTCAGACAAGGCAATACAGAGGCTAACAGAATAAGGTTGGTATGTGATGAGTGAATTGTATTAATTGTTCAGTTGTACCAGTTGTATTCATTGTGAATTATATCTATTGCTAAATTGTTTTCAATGTTATGTTATTATGAATGGTAGCTACTGGATCAGTGGCTACTATTATTATATAATGCCCTATAATTTTGAAACCTGCAAATATAGATTATTAGTGGGAAAAGTTATTATAATCTAAATCACATGACCTTCATGTTTATTTTTATATAAAAATTATTACTTTTAAGACTATTCTCAAGGTTCTACTTTAAAATGGCACTCAGGGACCTTACCGTTTGAAATGGTCTGGAAATTTGCTTCATTCAGTCACCAGATATCTGTTCAACACCTGCTCTGTGCGAGGTTGCTAGGTGCTAATCATATAATGGTGATTAAGGCAGACATCATCCTCAAGTCCCCACCCCACCCCCTACCCGAGTATCCTGTGATGAAAGAGCTGCCATTCACGAGTCAGCATTATTCCCAACTCCAGTTACCTACCTGGTCACTACAACTGCATGAATTATCTGAGATAAATTAGTATGTGACTGACTTCCCTGTTAAAGTTGGATGTCATGATGCTTCAGGTTAGCTAAAGGGGAAATTTTGACTCTACTGTTTGTACTGTAACTGTATTTAATTTTTAAAACTTTCTATTTTATTATCAAATAATATGTAGAATAGACATTTCTGAAATCTCCCTTATCCCCCATTCCATCCCTGAATTACTACTGATACATGGCGTAGGGATGGATGGAAGATTACTTGGGTACATACACAATAATAGAACATTGAAAGTTTATCTGTGGGGATAGTTTTTTGGGCTGCATCACAATTTCCTATGTGGTATCCTAGATTGGATCTCGAGGCAGGAAAAAAAAAAGACAGTGAAAAAGCTGGTGAAATCTGAATAACATCTGTTGTTTAGTTAATAAGATGGTATCAGTGTTAATTTCATATTTTTTAACAAATGTACCACGTTATGTAAGATGTTTATTTTAGAGGAAGGTAATGAAGAGTATATGGGGACATCAGCTTCAAAGAACCACAGGAAAACAACGGGGAAAACATTGTCCTCTCACCACCCTGTGAGTTTCCAGACTTCTCCCCACCACGGTCGGTTTGTGAATGCCTTGAGAGGAGAGGAATTCTAACATTCGACTGAGAAAAATATTCTCAGGATAGTCCATGATATACAATACTGTCATTTAGGTCCTTTGGAAGTAAAGAGTAGATATTATAGGGTTTTCTCACTTGCCTGGAATTTTCAAAAGTGTTTTGAAAATTTGAAAGAGATAATCCTGCTATTGGTATTTTTCATGGACAAATTTTTATCACTTAAAAATTTGAATTTGAGTGGGTCAGAAATTCTCTTTCTAATTTCTTTTCTACTTTCATAGGTGCAAACACAAGTTCGCCTTGCCAAAAAAAGCTTTGACAAATTGAAGATGGATGTGTGTCAAAAAGTGGATCTTCTTGGAGCGAGCAGATGCAATCTCTTGTCTCATATGCTAGCAACATACCAGGTAACAAAGTGAAAAATGTTTGTCGCAATGAAACAAGAATGTGACAAGCTTTAGATAGCAGAAAAATGGGGTTTGAGCCCCAAGTATGATTTGGGCATGAGGAAGTTCTGATTGCCTTTGTCATAATTTACCTCCCACATCTCTCCTTAGCATCCTGTGCTGTGTGTAAAGTTGCCTCAGTCATGTCCGACTCTGCAACCCTATGGCCTGTAGCCTGCCAGCCTTCTGTATCCATGGGATTCATCCTACAGTTAATCAGACTGAATATTAGCTGTTCCCTGAGCATACACTATAATTCCCCACTTCCCTGCATTTATTTAGGTGGTTCCTTCTGCCTGAGTGCCCTCCCTCTCCACTTGTACCTTCCCAAATTCCACTCGTTTGATGTACCAACAATGTGTTACCTCCTTCAGTAAGCCTCCTCTGAACTCTCTTAGCATTGTTGCCTATAATTCTCACGCCACGGTCACTTCCTCTTAGGTTGTCATAATCTAATGAACTTGCTTTTGTCTCCTTATTGCCTCTGCGTTCCCTCAGGATGGCATTTGCATCTATCAGCTGTACTGTGGAGCACCAACTGAGTGTGGGAGGAAGACTCTGGGGGTTGTAGGTTATATACAATGGAGAAGACCAGATTTCCTGTCCTCAGGGAATTTGGAGTTTAGAAAGGAAGTCAGAGACAGTAACATCTGACTATATTTTCTCTGCCTCAAAGACAGAACAGGGTGTGCTAAGTGAAATGAGATCCACCAAAAATCCAGTGGAGGCTTGAAGAGGGAAACATGGAATCAGGTGAGGGATCACAAAAGTCCATTG
This sequence comes from Bubalus kerabau, assembly GCF_029407905.1. Taxonomy (NCBI): domain Eukaryota; kingdom Metazoa; phylum Chordata; class Mammalia; order Artiodactyla; family Bovidae; genus Bubalus; species Bubalus kerabau. Next base: position 19,096,104 of record NC_073631.1, on the reverse strand, counting down.
TCATTGACCAGCCCTGGGTTTTGGAGGATGGATTCGGGTGAGATGAGTACAAAGAGAATGGAGAGGAGAGCCTCCTAAGGGGTGGAGCAGTGTGAGCTATAAGGGGACAGGGAGCCATGACGTTTGGCTGAAATACAGGGTGTGAGTAGAGGTGTGATAGGAGACGAGGCTGCAGAGGTGAGTCAAAATCGTATTTGAGAAGACCTTGAAAGCCACAGATGGACACACTTCTTCTAGGGCCCATGACTAGATCTGAGGCATTTCAAATGCTAATGGCTTTACTGTCTTTCTTTACAGACCACTCTGCTTCATTTTTGGGAGAAAACTTCTCACACTATGGCAGCCATCCATGAGAGCTTCAGGGGTTATCAGCCATATGAATTTACCACGTTAAAGGTATGAAAGCTAGAAAGTCCATTAGAAAATCTTATAAAAACTCAAGTCTTGTTTCTATCACCAGCAATGTACATTGAAGCAGGCATCATTATTATAACAGACTCTTAATGTCCAAGAGATAATTATGCCCCCGCCCTTCACCAGTAGAATCTTTTTTATCCCATCAGTATTCAGTACTACAAAAGCCACAAGCATCCAAAGCCACAGGTTGAACCTTGGTACTTGTGACTGGGAGATGAATTGTGGTGACCTGAGCCCAATGATTGGCCCAGCTCCCTTTAAAGTACTTGCTTGGTGTCGCTGAAGAAACGATGATGCAAGCCTAGTACACTGTGTTACCTTTTACTCATTAAAATATATTCACATAGGAAGGTATTTTCTTTTTTCTCCTCTAACAAATATTTTATTCTGTGAGTACCAGCCCATATAGAATATAACTTTTTCCTAACGCTGCAGTCATATTTCCTAACTGAAGCAGCAATATTAAACTCAGTGATTTCTCAACCCAAAAGGAATGCATGCAAAATGTCAGGTCCTCAGCATCACAACTGAAGGTGGAGTCATTTTGCTCTCTGATGGTTGCTGCGGGTGAATGCATATTGAGATAAGGAAGTGATTTAGATTCTAGAAGAACTTTCAGAATGGTGACAGAACACTGGGTGCTTCGTTGCCAGGTCAGATTAATATCTTTGAAAGGAAGAGATCAGGAAAGAACTCATTAAACTTCATCTTGAAAATACCTTCCTTTTAATTTTTCAGGCGGTTTGTAAGTAGGTCTCATCACTTTGCTTAACAAAACATTAAGAAGTTTTTACTTTTTTTCTTTTTATTTGTTGCCTTAAAACACCTCTTTGATTTTGAGATGTTCATAATGTCACCATATCTACAAAAGTACTAAGACAGTAGTAACCCTGTGTATCCCTGGCCTCCTGTGTTGAGGAAAATTCGACTCCTTAAATTTTTCTGTGATATTTTTCCTGCAAAGAGGACTGCGCTGATTATGCTAGAGGATTTCTGGGCAGAGAATTTAGTGAAAGTCTGGTGGCCATGCTTTAGGATATAATTCAAAATATTTGGGGCAGATGATTACCCATTGCCTTTTACATCCCCCAGGCCTTCCTTAAATTACGGTTTAAGTAACAGTTTAATTATAATATAAATTCAGTAGGAGTAATACATATGTTAAGGTGTAATAAGATTATAAGAATGTTAAGTGTCCAGAAGTCAACCAAATAAAGTGTGCTTTTATTACCTCTTTAGAAGGCTATTCATCTAAGCTTTCAATGATGACATGTTATATTAGAATCTGAAGCTAGTAGCTAATTATTTTCTTTATAAGGACTCAAACCCATATAATAGAACCCTGTTATTACCCAGCCCATTACTGCCTAGATGGAGGCATGTTGCATATCATATTGTATGCCGCAGACTGTGAGAATGAAAACCAAGAACACCTATGTGTCACACTCAAATATGGACTACAACCTGATTTACCAACCCTCTTGCACTAATAATGTTTTAAAAATACAAGTCTTTTATATAAAAGATTTTGACTTGATCAAGTCATCTTTCAATACATATATTGATATATCTACATATATTGTATATACACACACACGTGTGTGTGTGTGTGTGTGTGTATACACACACACACACATATGAATGGCACTGTATATCGATAATGAATATTTTGAAATTTAAATATTTTCATGATTTACTTGTTCCCTGGATTTACCTAAGCAAATAGCCCCTGAAATGCCTTTTGAGACACTGGCTGGAAAGAAAACAATGTCTTTGGAGAGGTGTGCCAAGCTCTGTTAATGAAAAGCAACTCATTTGCTTTCTTTGCTGCAGGGCATATTCCGAGTGTGTTGGTAATTGTGCCATAGCAGCTGTATTTCCTGACTGTTAGTTTTATGCTTGATGAAGGATGATAATGAATGTGTTAAACAGTCGGTGCATCCTGTTTAGAGCAGAGAGTCTTCTGTTACAGAATTACAGGGATGAAACTCACTTCCCAGGAGTTCAGGTTTTATTTCTTAGAAGCCTTTCTCTAGAAAATAGGTGTAATTCTTTCTTATATAATATTTTTATATTTATATTTTCTTTATGAAAGTGAACTGAGTCTCTATCTCACACAACTTGAAAATTTTCCAAGTGACTATTTTGATATTTTAGGAATATTTTGTAGTACTGTTTTATGGAATAACAGCTACGACATTTTTACTCAGGCCTGGTGTGATTATCTTGATTCCATGCTTATTGACATATTCCTTTGTCATTCTAATTTTATGATAAATAAATTTTTGTAGTATTTTAACCTTATGGAAAATTTAGTCTTAAAATTTTATTTTTTAAAAACCCTGTTAATCTAATAATGGTAACAACTTAAACTGAGAGTTGAGAAATTGTCTTTTGAGTGGTTTCCAATAAAAGAAGCAGTTCCCTAATCTCATATTTTCAAACAATAAATATTTATTGGTTCATTACAATGTTACTAAACATACATATTTTGCATGAATAATCGTCATTGATGTGTTCATTTTATACTGATTCCAAATCACCTGGGAATGTTTTTTACATGGTAAAAGTTATTAAGTCATGGGGAGAGGAATGGAATGTGACTAGCCCTATCTTGAAAGCTTTTTTAGAGAAAGTAATTTAGACTAAGAGTTTAAAGCTTTTGGGGGCAAAAAGTACAAGAAATGCTGTCTGTAGGAAAGCAGTACCCGTCTTCAATTACCAGCCTTCAGATGTGGTCACGTTTGCTTCATCCTTTCAGGATGTCACTTACTTACACATCTCCCTACAGATCCAGAACAGGCGTCAGGGAGAAAAAAAAATTAAAACATAAAAAAAAAAAAAAAAGCCCTTAGGAGGCAAGTGGCTTTTCTTTGGGAAATCTGAAATCCTGGCCTGGTCTCTGCTCTCTGGCATGCTGACACATGGACTGAGTCAATTGTCTTTACAGAGAGTAATCGGTGGGGCCTTTGGAGGCATGGACAGGCTCCCTGGGAGATACTGGTTAAAGGGAAGGCATGTCCTTCTGTATTTGGATTTGGGAAGGGCTGAGGACCTATATTGAATGAAAATAGTAGCAGAGTGTATTCCTGTAGTGTACCCCATTCCAGGGTTTTGGGGAGGAAACAGTCTTAGACTCTGATAATGGGATAAAGCAAAGCATGTGGGAGCACAGCCTGGGTCCAGCTCTGCCACTGCCCGGCCGTGTGGTGGTGGTGTTGGTGGTTTTCACGAGAGTGGCAGCCTCCATGGTAGCACCAGGAGCCCATGGTGGGGATGGTAGGGATGTACTTATTAAACATTCTTTAATAGGTCCAGAAGGGGCTTCCCAGGTAGTGCTAGGGGTAAAGAGCCCAGCTGCCAATGTAGGAGACGTAAGAGACACCAGTTCCATCCCTGGGTTGGGAAGATCCCCGGGAGAAGGAAATGGCAACCCACTCTCTTCTTGCCTGAAGAATCCAACAGACAGAGGAGCCTGGCAGCTACAGTTCATGGCATTGCAAAGACTCTGACACAACTGCAGAGACTTAGCATGAGTGCACGAATAGGTCCAGAAAACAGCCATTGGCAGTACCAGTACAGAAGGGTCTGCTGCGGTTGTCAGGTTCTATAGCCCAGTTTCAGTTACTTTCTTTGTTGTGTTGTTATTGTCGTTTAGTCACTCGGTCCTTTTTGACTCTGTGCGACCTACCAGGCTCCTCTGTCCATGGGATTTTCCAGGCAAGAATACTGGAGTGGAAATTGCCATGCCCTTCACCAGGGGATCTTCCCAACCCAGGGATCGAACCCATGTCTCCTGCATTGGAGGACTGAGTCTTGACCACTGAGGCCCTAGGGAAGCCCTCAGCTACTTCCTTGCTCCCTGTTTTCACCCTGCGTTATTAGTTTTGCACAGGCAAGGCTGTGAATAGCAGTGGGATAGTAGGCCTCACAGACCTTGCCCAGGGAAACCAACCTCCTCCCTCCCTGCTCCCCTTCTGCCCTGCAGGCCCTGGTCTTGGCTCAGGTCTTTCCCACCAGGAGAGGGCAGGGCCAGCCCGCACCCCGGAAAGGTAGGAGGACTTCCCACCCCTGAAACGGGGCTGATACTAAAAAATGCACTTTGCCTTTGCAGCCGGCCTTGTTCTGTGCCAAGAGTTTAAGGAAACCTGAATTTGAAAACCTAACTGTGCATGTTCAAAAATAACCATTGAAACAGATGTGCCAGTGTTCCCTCCTTTCTCTCCTGGGGTCAAGGACTTAGCATGATTATATGGATCATCATTCTGGAGACTGAAATGCTTTCAGCTCTCACAATTCAAAAAACATCTTTTTCTAAATTTTGTTTTTCTCAAATCTGTATGCCTAACAGCCTTCTTCCACCCACCTCCACATTTCTCTGTTAATCACTTGAGCATTTACTGACAAGCCACATGGCTGTGTAGTTACTTGCTTTGAAAATAAAGCCATAATAGTTTTTATGAAAATTGGGTAAATATCTTTGCGATGCAATTTTAGTTGCCAGCCTCAACATGGCAATTACTCATGGCAAACATCCAGAATATCCTTTTAGACTTTCAAGTATTCTCTCCGTGTCATTATTTTACACAGCATTTAGCAGAATACTGTTTTCCCCCAAGCTGCTCCAGACCAGATCATTGCAAACAGCAAATTGGGATGCAGCTGGGTCACCTGGAGAGGGGGGGCAGAGAGACTGACCACAGCTACCACTAAAATCGGAGATGGAAAAGCCCAGGCGTGCCTGCTCATCCATTCATCCTTCCTATCCTGTGACTGACATTGGTCCTTCCAGGCAGCTGGTAGCCCAGGCCCTGTTCACAACAGCGGGATGTTTCTCCATCCCCCATCTCTTCTCATTTTCTAGCTTTTCCTTGAGGGAAAAGGAAAGAATATCAGCATTGTGTGCGTAGTTACTTTATGCCAGGCATTCTACTAAGGGTGAAGGGCAGTAGTGTCTAGGAGAATTTGTCATGGTACGTGTGACTCTAATGTACCAAGGTTGGATCTCATAATGAATAATACTGTTAGGTTCAGCATTGACATATAGAAAGTGCATATATTTTAGTTAATCCTCAAAATAGCCTTGGGGAAGTGGGCATACTTGTTCTTGTTCCCATGTTTCAAATGAGGAAACCGAAGCTCAGAAAGGTCTAGTAATTTGCCCAAGGCCACATGGTCAGTACGTGGTAGATCCTGGGAACAGAGATGCTTACGTTTCTTGCACTCTGTCACATGGTACTTCTTCCAGTTGGCCTTCTGGCCACGAGGCAGGAGGGCAAAGAAAGCAGAATTGCCACTTATAAAAATTACCTCTGTGGGGCTTCCCTGGTGGTCTAGTGGTAAAAGAATCCACCTTCCAGTGCTGGGGACACAAGTTCGATCCCTGAACCGGGATGATCCCATATGCTGCAGGACAACTGAGCCCATTCGCCACAACTACTGAAGCCCATGTGCCCTCGAGCCCATGCTCTGCAACAAGAGAAGCCACTGCAGCGAGCAGCCCACACACCACAGCTGGCGAGCAGCCCCCATTGCCCACAACTAGAGAAAAGCCCGGGCAGCGGTGAAGACCCAGCACAGACAAATACATACACACAGAGACATTTTAAAGCTTTAAAAGTACAGTACAACATCTTAAAAGTACAGTTCTAAACCTTCAATTAAAAATAGCACTTTGAAGTATTCTCTTGAAAATGAAAAGCATCTTTTATATGTCAGTCTTCGGGTGCATGGAACCCATGGCCCTTCCTTTAGAATTTGGAATGAAGTCCTCTCCATCTCATGGGCACTTTAGATGAAAAGGGAGTTCAGTAAATATTCTTGGCTTGGCCATTCTATATAATTTCTTAACTAGTTGTAGAATTGTAAAGACCTAGATTCAAATATTGTCTCTACTTGCGAATGGTTGACTGACCTTAAGCAAGTTATTTCACTTTCCCTGAGTCTCTGTGTTCATTTCAGGAAATCAGAATGACAGTGTTTATCTGCATTTTGGGAGATGTGTGAGACATGGAATTCACTTAACACGTGGAGTACAGAATGAAGCAGGGCAAAGGCTAAAGGAGTTTTGCCAAGAGAACGCACTGGTAAAAACCCTCTTCCAACCACACAAGAGAAGACTACACATGGACATCACCAGATGGTCATCACCAAAATCAGATCGATTATATTCTTTGCAGCCAAAGATGGAGAAGCTCTATATAGTCAGCAAAAACAAGACTGGGAGCTGACTGTGGCTCAGATCATGAACTTCTTATTGCCAAATTCAGACTTAAATTGAAGAAAGTAGGGAAAACCACTAGACCATTCAGGTATGACCTAAATCAAATCCCTTACAATTATACAGTGGAAGTCACAGATTGAAGGGATTAGATCTGATGGAGTGCTTGAAGAACTATGGACAGAGGTTCATGACATTGTACAGGAGGCAGGGATTGAGACCATCCCCAAGAAAAAGAAATGCAAAAAGGCAAAATGGTTGTCTGAGGAGGCCTTACAAATAGCTGAGAAAGAAGAGAAGTGAAAGACAAAGAAGAAAAGGAAAGTTATACCATCTGAATGCAGAGTTCCAAAGTATAGCAAAGAGAGATAAGAAAGCCTTCCTCAGTGATCAATGCAAAGAAAGAGAGGAAAACAGTAGAATGGGAAAGGCTAGAGGTCTCATCAAGAAAATTAGAGATACCAAGGGAACATTTCATGCAAAGATGGGCACAATCAAGGGCAGAAGCAGTATGGACCTAACAGAAGCAGAAGATATTAAGAAAAGCTGGCAAGAGTTATACAAAAAAGATCTTAATGACCCAGATTACCACGATGGTATGATCACTCACCTAGAGTCAGACATCCTGGAATGAGAAGTCAAGTGGGCTTTAGGAAGCATCACTATGAACAAAGCTAGTGGAGGTGATGGAATTCCAGCTGAGCTATTTCAGATCCTAAGATGATGCTGTGAAAATGCTGCACTCAGTATGTCGGCAAATTTGGAAAACTCAGCAGTGGCCACAGGACTGGAATAGATCAGTTTTCATTGCAGTCCCAAAGAAAGGCAATGCCAAAGAATGTTCAAACTACTGCACAATTGCACTCATCTCACACACTAGCAAAGTAATGATCAAAATTTTCCAAGCCAGGCTTCAACAGTACATGAACTGAGAACTTCCAGATGTTCAAGGTGGATTTAGAAAAGGCAGAGGAACCAGAGATCAAATTGCCAACATTCGTTGGATCATCACAAAAGCAAGAGAGTTCCAGAAAACATCTGCTTTATTGACTACACCAAAGCCTTTGACTGTGTTGATCACAACAAACTGTGGAAAATTCTTCAAGAGTTAGAAATACCAGACCACCTTATCTGCCTCCTGAGAAATCTGTTTTTCTTTGCTTGACCCAGGTCAAGAAGTGACAGTTAGAACCAGACATGGAACAACTAACTAGTTCCAGGTTGGGAAAGGAGTACATCAGGGCTGTTTATTGTCACCCTGTTTATTTAACATATATGCAGAGTACATCATGCGAAATGCTGGGCTGGATGAAGCACAAGCTGGAATCAAGATTGCCAGGAGAAATATCAATAACTTCAGATATGCAGATGACACCACCCTTATGGCAGAAAGCAAAGAGGAAGTAAAGAGCCTCTTGATGAAAGTGAAAGAGGAGAGTGAAAAAGCTGGCTTAAAAACCAACATTCAGAACACAAAAATCATGGCATCTGGTCCCATCACTTCATGGCAAATAGATGGGGAACCAATGGAAACAGTGACCGAGTTCATTTTTTGGGCTCCAAAATCACTGCAGATGGTGACTGTAGCCATGAAATAAAAAGACACCTGCTGCTCAGAAGAAAAGCTATGACCAACCTAGATAGCATAATAAAAAGCAGAAACATTACTTTGCCAACAAAGGTTCATCTAGTAGTCATGTATGGATGTGAGAGTAGGGCCATAAAAAAGGCTGAGCGCCAAAGAATTGATGCTTTTGAACTGTGGTGTTAGAGAAGACTCTTGAGTGTCCCTTGGACGGCAAGGAGATCAAACCAGTCAATCCTAAAGGAAATCAATCCTGAATATTCATTGAAAGGACTGATATTAAAGCTGAAGCTCCAATACTTTGGCCACCTGATGCAAACAATTGACTCATTGGAAAAGACCCTAGTGCTGGGAAGGATTGAAGGCAGGAGGAGAAAGGGATGACAAAGGATGAGATGGTTGGATGGTATCACCAACTCGATGGACAGGAGTTTGAGCAAGCTCTGGGAGTTGGTGATGGATAAGGAAGCCTGGAGAATCCCAGGGACGGGGGAGCCTGGTGGGCTGCCATCTATGGGGTCGCACAGAGTCGGACACGACTGAGTGACTGAACTGAACACAAAATGAGCCTTTAAGACATTGCATCCCTTTTAGATCTTTTAAGTCATTGATAAAACACCTTTTGAGTACTTACTTTGAGCTTGGTACTCTGCAATAGTGTTATCTCAGATAATCAGCACTAGTGGTAAAGATTCCACCTGCCAATGCAGGAGATTCGGGTTCCGTTTCTGTGTCAGGAAGATCCCCTGGAGTAGGAAATGGAAACCCACTGTAGTATTCTTGCCTGAGAAATCGCGTGGACAGAAGAGCCTGGTGGGCTATAATCCATGGGGTTACAAAGAGTCAGACAGGACTTAGCACACATCCACACCCACACATGTCACAAGAATGGATAACTTACCTCCTTTGTTCTGATGGGTAAACAGAGACTCCCAAGATGTAAAGACACTTTTCCATTATGTAGCATGAAGCTTTTTCCAAAGTCCATCTCTTTCCACTGCAGTATGATGCCTTCTTAACACCAGTTTTCCATCTTATTTTAGAGAATAGATTGTGCTTATTTTTCTCTAATTTCACTGTCTAACTCCTTTGTTCTACAATTGGATTCAAGAGTACCTTCTCAGGCTAGATTAATTGTACCTCTTGTATAGTGCCTTTATAAATTTATAGCTGCATGGGTGGGGAGGACATGTGTGCTAAATATCCATAAATTATGTGCCTTGTACACATCATCATGGCCTCTGCTTTTTATTCCTCAGGTGCTACTAATTATACAAACACAAATGCACACATGCCCGAGTTCAGCATCTTTTCACCATACCTTGCTATTTTGAGCACTTTTATTTCCTTTGATAAACAATTGTTTGGCACCTTTATATACATATCATGTAATTAATGAGAAGTAGCCTAAGAAAATTAGAAGTCATAATTAAAGATTAGAGAAAATGTCACCCTCCTGTCAAACATTACATGTAGGTCGTTAGATGAGGGCTGGCTGCTGGTGTTTGCCTGTGAAATTTGTTTTGCTGAGTAGTTTTTCTTTCATTCAGATGAATGTTGCTCTTGCTTTTATTTTTCTAATACAGGAAGTAGTAACTCCCATTATTGTATTAAGCTGTTTCCTCTCTAAGACACTTTTGCAAGCTCGATCTGTGTGTTTCCTCTGTCATGCTGATCTTACATGTTGTGTGTGTGCTTCCTGAAACCATTTAGGCATTGATGGAAACTATTAGCATGTTAGTGTAACCGTAAGAGAGAAAGATTATTTGGTCTAGGACATTCCCTCCTTCACAGAGAACCTGTCTGTCTTACATGAGGCTGTATCACTTCTAATGGACAGTGCTTTTCACAAGCAATTTTAATGAAGGACCTAGAGGGTTTGGGGTTTAGAAACAGAATGCTTTGACATGTTATTTCTGGATATGGATGGGAAGGTGGCATCCATCAGTGATTCAAACTACTTCCATCTGATGTCTGCCTGGTCAGTAGAGTCAGCCAGGCCTCTGAGATTCCTTTTGCCTGAGCAGATGTTCGTGTCACACAGAAGATGCTGTCACCTCTGACTTTTAAGGATGCTGCAGGGTTAAGTGTTTTCAGCTGAGTTGTGGACTTGAAAATAATCTGAAGAATTCACCTCCAATCCCCTGCCCTCAGTTGGGCCTTTGTCATCAAACCTGGGAAAGAGTCGTGATTCACTGTGTATGTAGCGTATCCTGAATCGAACAGTCACACCCAGGAACTAATTTTGAGAGAGGAGGGCAGGCATGATTTGTCCTCCAAAGTGTTTCAGAGTTCCTCTCAGCCTCTTTATGTCTTCAATGTGTGCCATCTTTTGTAAGAAACAAGTTCCATATGTGGTAGTGTGTGGTTTTTTCCATTGCTCTGTAGAGGAACCTATAGTTTAGTTTGGTCTAAGTCTCTTTCTTAATACAAGAGATTCCTTCTGAAAATGTTCTAAAATTGATGGTGGTAATAATCGCACAACTGGGACTACACTGAAAACCGTTGAATTGTACACTTTAAATGAGTGAATTGTTGTGCATGAATTATATAGAGATAATACACACACATGAGTCTCCTTAGTTCAAAATTCTGATATTTAATAAACAAGCCCATGTGCTCAGTATTCATTTTGCTTATGATTTTACAAACCTTTTCATATTATTCCCCTGAGCCTTAGAATGTCCTAACTAAAGAGCTCTAATTTTTGCAGTTTAACCTTATGTACATTAATTTATCAACCAACAAGTGCATACCCAGTACCTCTCTTGAGTGACAACAACCAAATTGTTTTAAGGACAATGGTAATAGTAGGAAGAAAGGAGTGATTGTCACAGGAATTATTAATAATAAATTAAAGCAGCAATTGGAACTGTGGCCTTTCTGTGGGTGAAGAACAATAGTGACTTAACTGTGATTGTGGAGACAGGGAGCCAACAATTGAGTCCCTGCTAATGGCCCAACAGGGGCAGGGGTTGAAAAGAAGGAATAAGTGGTTTACATTACAAAGGGATTGTCTGAGAGCTGCTGGAGTGTGGTTCTGAGGGGAGGTCAGGCTGGAGACAGAAAGGATGATAACCGTGGAGCTGTCAAGGGCATCTCAGGGGCTTAGGCAAGCGCTGTGGCAGCTAGACGCGGCGGCTGAGAGGGCCGCCCTGGCCCCGCCAGCGCTGCTGGATACAAAGGAAACGCAGCGAGGAGATAACCGGAGCCAACCGGCAGGCCTGAACCAGCGTCCCAGAATCTAAAAGCGAGACGTGTAGCCATCAGAGCACTGGCTGGAAATTCTCCTGGCTTCACTTTGACCAGGGTTGAACCACTCTTTGGAGAACAAAACTTCTGGAAGCGGGGTGTGTGTGTGTGTGTGTGGTGTGTATGAATACAATGCCATGATTGGCAGCTCAACTGAAAAGAGTAAGTCCTTGACATCTGTTGAACTCCTCCTTGTGGTTGCACATTTCCACCATACACTTACACATGTGTGCCCAGCTTTTAGCAGACATTTCTGGTGGTGTGTGTGTGCATATAGAGAGAGACAGAAAGAGAGAATGCCCAGCGTGCAGCCCTTATCCCAGTTGCCTCATTTGTCCCAATGCTGCCCTCCACAGCATTCCCCTCCAGGCCAGGGTCGTGGATTCCATTTAGTTGTCATGTAGTGGAGAGATGGAAAAAGCAAACGAACATGAGGAAACTAATGGGGGGGAAATGTTAAGTAGTGAGGAATGTGAGTAAAGGAACAGTCTCCCTGTGTGACCCCTGTTGACCTCTTTATCCGGGTCTCGCGAGACTCTTCCTGTTGCCCCCTACACTACAGCCCAAACAAGCCAAGCTGTTTCTACCTCTTGGCCTCTGCAGAGGGGCCCCATGGTCTCCCTGAGCTGCCTGTAGCTGGCTCCTTTGCACCATTTAGCTCTCAGTTGAAATATCACTTCTAAAAGAGGACATTCCTGCAGACTATGATCAGTCAATTTCTAGCCCACTATTTCAGTTCTCTGCCTGGACCCACCACTTGCTGATAATTTTGTCTGTCTTGTGCGCCATGGATCCCCAGCACCCAAAACAGTACCTGGTCCTTGGTATGTGCTCAAACACCGCTAACTGAGTGTACTACTCTAAATGTCCAGGACTAGGGAATCGTTAAAAATGATGGCAGGGCTTTTTGGTTGTAGTTTATGCAAGAAAATGCTTCAGAACCCCAATCAGGGGACATAGATTGAAAGAGAATCTAGATTATTGACAAATGAACACACATTTATATTTTTAATTCAATATTAGTGTTTAAGATATAAAATCTTTCTTACATTCTGCACGGTAATTGCTTTGAACATGAAATGTCTATATAAATTGGTTAAGAGGACATCTCTGCTCTACAAAATATCTGCTATACAAAATAAAAATATCTACTATACAAACAAGGATTCCAATTATGTAAGTAGATGAGTATGAAAATAATCAGAAAGGAAATATATGAAAATAGTAACACAGTTTTAGGGAAATGGAATTATGAATAATTTTTCCTTTTTTCACTTTCCAAACATTCTACATGTGGTTTTGTCATTTTTCTAATTTAAAAAATATTTTTAAGAATGTTTGGCAAAACTAATACAGTGTTTGAGGTTTTAAAAATAAAAAAAAAAAGAAGAAAAAAAAGAAACAAAACCTAATATAAAATGTATATAATAAAATATTAATAAGACTATGTATCTACAGTTTGGAGATTGGCTGACTTTCTTGAATTTGGCGTGCTCAGTGAATGAGGCTTAATGGAAAATGGTAATGACTGGTCTGGGCTTTGCAAAAACTGATAGGACTTTGAGTATAAACAGGTAGGTAAAGAGAGTTTTTTAGACTTCCCTGGTGGCTCAGCAGTAAAGAATCCACCGCTAATGCAGTTCAATCCCTGGGTCTGGAAGATCCCCTGGTGAAGGGAGTGGCAACCTGCTCCAGTATTCTTGCCTGGAGAATCCCATGGACGGGGAGTTTGGCCAGCTCCAGTCCATGGGGTCACAAAGAGTAGTACACAACTCTTTGTTGTTAGCGACTAAACAACAACAACAAAAATAAAGAGCTTTTTAGGTTAAAGCAGCAGAATGAGCAAAGATTGGAAGAGAGCGACTTGCACACAGGAGACCAGGAGGGGAGAAGCCTAATTGAATGGAAAGTCTCTTGTGGTTGGTGGGAAGGCATTTGGAAGAGTAGGATAGGAACACATTTTAGAAGATCTTAAAACTTGCTCATGGAAGTTTAGAAATGGAAAGAAAGAAGAAAGTACTATGGGTTTGTGAGAAAAAGAGTAACATGATGACCTGGGCATTATAGGAAAAGTATTCTGGCAGGAGGGGTGACACCAGCATCCATCTGATGCCCATGAAAAGTGAAAGTGTTAGTCGCTCAGTCGTGTCTGACTCTTTGCAACCCCATGGACGGTAGCCCACCAGATTTCTTTCCCATGGGATTCTCCAGGCAAGAATACTGGAGCGGGTTGCCACTTTCTCTCCAGGGGATCTTCCCGGCCCAGGGATCAAACCTGGGTCTCCTGCATTGCAGGCAGATTCTTTACCATCTGAGCCACCAGGGAAGCCATAGCAGACTCCAAAATCAATCCCAGCTCTGCTCTGCCGAGACTCAGCCTTCAAACCATGTTCACCCAGCCCTCTGGTCATCCATTGGTGAATGAGAAGTAATTGCCTCCTCTGTGTGTGTGTCACGCTAGAAAAGTGAAGGATGAGAATGAGGGAGATGGGAACAGAGAGGTGAAGACCCAAAGGATGAGGACTTGGATTTTAATAGTTATAAGAATAGAAGCAGGATAAGTATCTTGAGATACTTCCTTGGTGTTTGAATTATAATTAGGGCCAGAAATAGAGATCTTTTGTGTAACTCACTATTCGGTTGTTAACAGGAATGTTTTGCTTTTTCAGGCTTTGTCACTGGTGTACAGTTCCTAGGCACTTGCTTTTTTTTAAAAAAACAAAAACAAAACTTTTCCTTAAATATTTAATAAATTTTAAGAACAGTCACTCAAAGAAATTATTTGCCAAAACAAGATGCTCACCCGTTCTTAATCTATGAAGATTTAGATGTACTTTCTCTGTCCACTCGTGGGAGTTAACTTATCAGACTATGTTAAGCCACTATTTTGAGTTTAAAAAAAAAAAGGGTGGGGCGGGGAGGGGAGGGGGAGTTTGTTTGCTCTTTTTTTTTTTTTTTTAATAAGCTGTTTTAGATTGCAAAATAGCAAACAAAATTAAAAATAAAATTGTCTCATCTTTGAGGGAGAGCAGACTTCTGTTCTGTCAGTGTGTGGGCTGCAGACAGAACAGAGTGTTTATCTTAGCTGCATGTTAAAGATGGAAAATAAAGTTAGCAATTGCCAACAGGCCTTCTTCTGAATAACTTATCACAAAAGGGAAAACATAAATCTAGTGACAAAACAACTCTCCTTTACAAGCTCATATTTCTTGGATAGGTCCGAGAACATAAAATTTCATTCCTGTTGACTTCATTGGTTCAAGGTTAACCTCCCTAAACATCTCATTCAAGGTTTGATGACTGGGTCCAGTGGCAGTTGAGTGTTTAACTGATGTTTCTTTTGCTTTTGTTTTCTTTCCCATTATCACAATCAAGAGCTTACAAGACCCTATGAGGAAGCTGGTGGAGAAAGAAGAAAAGAAGAGGATCGCCCAGCAGGAAAGTGCAGAGGCCGTGGCGGAGGAGCCAAGTCAGTAAGTAACCGCTCCTTCACTTGGCAAACCTTCCTTCCCACAGCTAAGGGCTCGCCTCCCTCCCTGGCCGAGTCTGCTGGGGTCTCTGGCACAGGGTGATGGCTTTCTTTCCTCAGTTCTCAGAGTAGATGTACTAAAACAGAGGCCAGACTCCTCCCCACACATATTCCTCTAGGCAGGGACCCACCTGTCCCGATAAGAGACCCATACCCAGGGTCTTTAGGAAGGGCGGCTTGAGAGGAGTTGACTGGGGCCAAAGAGGCAGGAGTGCCCAGGGCTCCTGGCCTGAGCCCCAGGCTCACACTCTCTGGGGTGCCTGGACCCTGTCTGTTCCTCTTGTCACCATCAGTTTTGAGGGCCTGTCCTAGATGGGAAATCCCCGGCTTCTCACTCACAGAAGGAAATAACCCATGAACTTGCTTCACAACACGTATAGCCCTCTGGGGTTCTCCTACACAAGTGTCGGGTTTTGACGTTTTGTTTTCTACATACAGACCTTCCGTTTTCTCTTCTGTGAAGCAGAGAGCAGCTTTGAGGGTAGGAAGTGACTCTCCATCTTGATTTCTTGCCTCTTTGTAGAGAAGGCACCTCCAGTCATTTCAAATACTTTGAAAGATGAACTTTTCCACATACATGGTGCATAATTCCTAACCTCATACAGCAAGGAGGAGGTTTCAATGTGAACCTATGCTTTTTCTGGTGAGATGTCACAGCCCGTGAGAACTGGCTGACCTGGGAAGGCAAAGGAGTTCGCCTGACCTCCATTCACTCTTCCTTGTCCACACAAAAAAGTTTAGATGACAATCTTGTGGTAACACAGGCTTACATTTCTACTGGGTTTCAAAATAAGTTCAGATAGATCTTTTTTGTCCAGCAGAAATATTTGCTGCCTATAGTGGCCCTCTAATTTTAAAGCGAATACAAGAAAATGTGTTTTTTGCAAAACAAAGGCAATTTTTTATTGTAGGAACAACTATAGAATGTGGTCTGAATCTAGTACAGTTGACTCTTTTAGGTGGAAGCAGTTTAACCTATTACTAGTAGTAATGGTAATCTGGGCTTCCCGGGTGGCTCAGATGGTAAAGAATCTGCCTGCCATGCAGGAGACCTGGGTTTGATTCCTGGGTCGGGAAGATTCCCTGGAGAAAGGAATAGCAGTCCATTCCAGTATTCTTACCTGGAAAATTCTACGAACGAAGGAGCCTGACAGGCTATGGGTGACACAGAATCTGACAGGACTGAGCAACTAACACACAATGGTAATCTAACTGCCATTTAGTGAACACCTGCTGCTGCTAAGTCGCTTCAGTCGTGTTCAACTCTGTGCGACCCCATAGACGGCAGCCCACCAGGCTCCCCCGTCCCTGGGATTCTCCAGGCAAGAACACTGGAGTGGGTTGCCATTTCCTTCTCCAATGCATGAAAGTGAAAAAATAAAGTGAAGTCGCTCAGTTGTGTCTGACTCCTAGCGACCCCATGGGCTGCAGCCCACCAGGCCCCTCCGTCCATGGGATTTTCCAGGCAAAAGTACTGGAGTGAACACCTACTGTGTACTAAACACAATGTCGGGTGTTTTCTTCATGTCATCTCAGCTCATTCTCATGATGCCCCTCCGTGTGATCAAGGTAGGCTTTTCCCTGTTGTGTTAATGATGGAAGCGAGGCTCAGAGAGGTTAAAGGTCTGCCCACAGCCCCTGGATAGTAAGGGGTGGGGCCTGGAGTGAGTCCTGGTGCCTTCCTTTCACTTGGTGTTACTGCAGTTAAAATAAAGCATTAACTTTTACTCAGAGAGGAAGAACCACCCAAGATGGTGTTGATTGGTTTTAATTAATTTCATATTTATTCATTATTTTAGTACTTCCTCTTTAAAGCTCAAGAAGTATAACCCAGTAACCATTTTAATGACATTGAAAATTTCATAAGAATTTTGTTCAGAAATGGTAGGTAAAGTGAACCACTGTGCTAGGAGGGAGGTTCAGAGACACCGGCTGGATCTCAGGACCGTGAAGTGTCTCTGCCGTGATCCTACCCATGAGTAGTGAGAGTTCAGTAGGCAACAGTCTTGTGAATTTGAGAGTGATCCTGCTTTTAGCCTTATGTACAGTAATTTAGCTAAACTCCTGAGGTCTCTTCTTCTGTAACTACAGAATCAGAATAAACACTAACTTGTCCATCAGTTTTTTAACTGTGTTTTTAAAAATGATAGTAATTACCTATCTTTGTTATACCTAAGTACCCACTTAGATGTTTATGGAATATGTGCCTTAGCATGAAACCAAATCCAGATGTTAAAATACTACTAACTACCTTTAGTACAGGGACAGGAGAAAGTCAGCAAATTTATTTCTTCTTTCAAAAATGTATAGCATGTAAATGGCTATATGTTCATATTTTATGTGTGTGTAAGTACAATAATAGATATTGTACATAAAATCTGACTCTGTCATAAGTATGACATTTTCAGAACAATATTACTAAACTTTGTTTTTTAATTTTAAGGTTAATTTCACTAGAGGATGAAAACCAGCACAAGGAATCCTCTAGTTTTAAGAGTAAGTTTTGATTTTTTTTTTTTCAGAATTGCTTCTGAAATACTACTGCACAATAGCCGACTCATATTCTTTTCTGTCAAACTCCTTCTAGACCTTTTTATTTCCAACTGAAAAAAATTATGTATTTACTTTCCTTCTTAAGAGTTTAAAGTTCAAATATCAGTGCTGTTGACCCCATAGTATTATGGAGAGAGGCTGTGTATTTTGAACGAAAAAACAGCCATCATTAGTCATTTCAGCAGCAGCCTGTTAGGGGGGCATCACAACTGAGACTCGACAGAGAGATGTTTGCTTTACAACAGGTGATAACATTGCTGCGTTACCATTACGAGCTGTAGCTGACGTTTGGGCTGTGGAGACGGTCGTGATGAGATCACATAATGACATTGGGGGGGTTTGATTTCCGCTGTGTCATGGGGTGGGTGCTGGTCCTTGTTGGGAATCCGATGGGAGGGCTCGGACTCTGCTCTTCCAGGTAGTTCCTGGGCCTGCTCTGTACTAGTGAAGTGTAAAAGCGAAGTGCTAGTCGCTCAGTCCTGTCCAGCTCTTTGTGAGCCCCTGGACTGTAGCGCGCCAGGCTCCTCCTCACTGAGGGACACCAGATGCCGGGGGCGCACTGACCCTCCTCTGATCCTGAGGGATCACAGCGCTTGTGACCCAGACACTGTGCTGGGCAGGGCTTGTCAGCGGCCCCCTCTTTCATCGGCAGTTCTCTCATAAGGAGCACAGAGTCGGGTTGAGTGTGATGGAGCTCTCGGGATGGAAAACTGAGTCTTTCACTGGGACTCGAATCCTTGGAGATGAAGGGACCAGTCTTATATAGTGGGGAGAGATCTGAAATGACCTCAAGTGCCCGTTCAGCCTGGCCCTCCCAGGACACACCTGTCTCCAGTCTGCTCCGTCATCTCCCGGAGACTGGAAAGGCAGAGTACACCCTGGAATCCCCCCTCCCTTCCATCTTTTTCCCAGGCTTTGTCTTCCTTCCATCTTTCTTCCTACTTTTCCAACCACGTCGTCTGCTTTATTCTCCTTCTTCTCCCATTTGACTGCTTCGTTTGCTTTTCCTCATCTGTCTTTGAACAGGAAAAACAAACTGTCACCGTTCTGCCTCCGCAGCTTGACTTCCTGTCATCCTTTCATACTTGTTTGCCTTCCCTTATGCATGTCTTTGTTCATTTGTTCAGCACATGTTTGTCTGTGGCGGGCTCTGGGTGTTCAGTGGTAGATCTTCCAACATGGGGTGAACTATTACACAAGTTACTGGGTAGCTCCAACTTGGGTGAGAGCTACAAGGGCTGTTTACAGGTATTTGTGATTGGGAGCCCTCACCCGTTTGAGGGCATTGGGGAATTATCTCAGTCAAGGCTATTGCAACACCTGTCAAAGCAAAAGAAACAGCCTGAGTGAAGACTGTGAGCCAGGGAGAACCAGGAGAAGGTCCGAGAAACAAGGTCCTAAAGCATGAGGGAGGGAGGAAATGGTAGAAGAAGGCAGAGAGGCAGGCTAGCCATGTAAGAGTTCTCTGAACAGTATTGATCCACACCCACCAACCTCAGGATCATGCAAGGCCCATAGCCTGAAACCTGTGGGAATCTTTAGTTGAACAGGAAAATTTTAGTTTTGTGGAAGCATGTAAACTCCAGTTTATTATGTTTGTATTCAAGGCATTTATACTACATGTGACAACACAGGGGGATGCAGTTTTCTCTTTGTGGACTATATTCACTTGCCTATGGGAGTTGCGTAATATTTTGAGATTGTACCTGTCGATCACCCTGTTTCATACATACATAGAATGGAAGCCATTATAAAGAAGTGCCATCTGCCTTTTATTCTGGGACTTGTAGAAAGTCTAATGTACATATGAGCAAACCAAGTTTTAAGGCTGTGCTGTTGTGTACACACACTTTGTTAGGCAGAAGGGAAAAGAGTTCCTACATGTTCCTTGCCCCCACACATGTATAGACACCTCCATTAGCAGCATCCCCCACCAGGGTAAATAATCAGTGAGCCAACATTGACATATCATTATTACTCAGGTTCCATAGTTTACATTAGATGTTGTACAGTATGTAGGTGTTCACAAAGGTATAATGGCACATATCCATCATTACAGTATCATGCAGAGTGGTTTCACTGTCCCCAAAATCCCCTGTGACTTCACCTATTCGTCTTCCCCTCCCCCAACTAGCAACCGCTGGTCTTTTCACTGTCGCCATTGTTTTGCTTTTCCCAGAACGTCACATGGTTGGAATCTTGCTGTGTAGCCTTTACAGGTTGGCTTCTTTCACCCAGTAATCTGCCCTTTTATTTTAGCCAGGCCCATGTGACTGAGGTTCATTAGCCCCAGCAACTTGTCGTCAGGCACTTAAGTCACACATGTGTCCCTGGAAGGAGAATTGTTAGATCAGTGGCATATAGTTTTTCTACCAAACAAAGCGAGGATTCAGGGCAGTTAACTCAGCATTCATTGAGAGCCAGTTGCTTGAGTAAAATGTCAGCTGAGGACCCCTGCTCCTGCCTGAGGGAGTTTCCAGATACATTTGTTCCTGAAGCATGTGCTTACCTTATACCACGTTAGTATATGAACTGCACACCTTTCTGAAGTGGTGATAACCAAATGCATGTGTTTTATTTACAGCCGAAGATAGAAAAAGTGTTTTATCTGCCTTAGACAAAAGCTCTACACATAATGCATGCTCAGGTAATCCAGATTAAGGAAAACAACTCAATTTTAGTAATTTGACTCAAACTCCTTACAAAATAAACTGACATAATTTTCTTTTCTTTCTTCTCCTTTAATGAACCTGTAGATGAACTTTTAGACATGAAACCCGAGGAAGGTGGTAAGATTTATGCATTTCTATGGGGTTACAATTTTTTTAATATTTTAAATACTGTGGTTACATGCAGGCAAATGCAATTTTTATCTTTTGAATAGCTTTGCATTCCCAAGCAATTGTTTTTAGGTAACTGCCATTTGTCTTTATGAAGTGAAGTAAAGTGAAAGTTGCTCAGTTGTGTCTAACTCTTTCCAACTCCTCTGTCCATGGGATTCTGCAGGCAAGAATACTGGAGTGGGTTGCCATTCCCTTCTCCAGGGTATCTTCCCAACCCAGGGGTCAAACCCAGGTCTCCTGCATTGGAGGGAGATTCCTTACCATCTGAGCCACAAGGGAAGGCCTAGTGACTTTAAATATCCTCATGCACAAAGAGTATGTGCAGATCCATTATCATTATAATGTTCAAACCAGTAAAGCTAAAAGGTGCTACGTCAGAGATTGTATGCGGGAGTAGAAAAAACATGGCTTTCAGAATCAGACAGACCTGACTTTTGAATATGGTTCTCTTATAAATAATCTCTATGGCCTTAAGTAACTTGCTTCATCCTTAAACTCTTTTAGCTCAGTTATTCTCGTTTGTAAACTGGAACCAGTAGCAACAGTCTTGCTGGGTTACTCTCAGGTTCAAAGATCAAGTATGCAAAGGGTCTTTCATATCTCTGACACAGAGACACTCTCTAAATGGTAAGCAGTTGAGATGTGGGATTAGAAATGTTGCCCTGCTGGGACTTCCCTGACAGTCAGTGGTTAAGACTCCGAGCTTCCACTGTAGGGGGCATGGGTTCAATTCCTGGTTGGGGAACTAAGACCCCACATGCAGCACATGGCATGGCCAAAAATAAACAAATAAATAAATAGATTATAAATTATGAGTTTATGTAATTTTCAAAAAGAAAAAAATCTAATTATGAAAAAAATAAAAAGAAATATTGCCATGCTGATGCGCAGTGCTCATCTTCACTGAGCCTTAGTTAAATGCAAAGGGAAAGCTTGCTGGCTAGGTCCCACATCCCAGTTCCCCAGACCTAAAAGTCATTTACTGAGTAGCCCCTCACAGGAGATTCCACAACTGTGGGTCTGGATGAGACATGCCTAGTTTTAAGTGATCCCAAGAAATTGAGTGTTTTCAGCTTGCTCATAGCATTTGCTTTTCATCCTACCAAGAGTCTCCTCCTGATTTACCATGGGTCCAAAATATCCCTGAGATTGTCATCCAAATTCTAGAGTATCTCTTGCCCCAGGGGGTTGGCATACAGTCTGCCCTGGACTGACAGGTTTCTTTCAGGACTAGAAGTGGGCCAAGATATCCTGATGGCCCCAGTTACCTAGGGCCGACAACTTTCTCTACCCAGTCTTTGCTTGATTTGGATTTAGTTCCCAGAGTGTGAGAGGAGAGAGTCTGGGAAACAGAGGACACTGGTTAAAGACTTTTTCAAAATTGGAAAGGCAACACAACTCTAGCATTAAGTTTCCAGGGCTTAAAAAAAAAAGTTTCCAGGGCTAAGGAATATAAACTTCAGTGCAGAAACCTGCTTTCCTTATTAATTTTTCACTCCACTGTGCAATATTTCATGAAGGTCCATGTGTATTTTATCAGAATGTCTACTTATTTGTGAATGTTGAAATCACATAAGATTATGAAAGTAAAAAAGCAAGTAATAATGCAGATTGCCATTACATGGCCTATGTTTTCATAAAATCACTTCTCCCTTGGCTTAAGGATAGAATTTTGATGAAATAAAGGTGTTTTCAAACAAATTAATTTTTGGAGGAGGAAATAGTTCAGTCTTACAAACTGAGATAAAGATAATAACGTAAGAAGTAATAGGTACCTCCTACCTAGTTTTAGCAAGTCTTTACAGTTAACGGATTATTCATACAGAAGCTTCAACTTATTTTGATAGGAATATGCTTTCTCTTATTCCCAACCTCTTGTTTATATAGCTTGTCCTTTGTTTTTATTATCTCCTACTTAATTTCATTATTTTAATAAGCATAATTTTTGAGTAGGTGGTGTCTTCACATTAGTGCAAAAAACAAAATGATAATAAAAATATATACAGGAAAAAAACAAACCTCTCACCCACATTACTGCTACCCACCCTTCTATCTGTTCCAACATACCCTCCCCTCTTGCATCCCTCCAGTGTTTCTTTCCACAAACACAAGCACATTTGAGTCCACAGTTTCATGTTTCCCCACTTCTTACAAAAAAAATTCTTGCTTTTGATTTTGATTTTTTTTTTAACTTGGTCATAGCAGTACATGGCTAACCCAGTAGCCATGCATTTCTTCTCAGAATTTAGTCAGAAATGCTCCTTTCCAAGATACAGTCATGAGCTTCTTCCATCCCATGGGCCAAGATTCACTGGAATAAGATTGCTATCTTTCTCCTTATTTAAAACAACTTCCACACCTCATTGGTTTAAAGGTACAATCTTTGTTTCATCGAATTACAGCTCATAGGCTTTTTTTTTTTTTTTTTTTTGAGCACTCCATTTAATTCTGAAGATAAAGAGATGAACGTGCTCTTCCTCAAACTGTGTACTCATTCTCAGGCATAAAAATGTATTTACAAGTTTTCTTGGTTAAATGCAGTTTGACATAATTTCTCCTTTCCCTGTATCACTGCCAGCCCACAAAGCCCTCCTTGAGTCACGAGCCATTCTTTCCCTCTATCTACTTCTTCTGCATCTGCAGCCCCTGGGGTAGCATCAGCTTAAAAATTAACATAGCCCCAAGTATAAAATATTCCCTCAGTGTACAAAGAACTTGAGGTGATGGAAGAAGAGAATGCTCTTAATTAGTTGACTTCCAAATATGTGCCCTTTGGAAAACTGCCAGAAGAACCAAATCTCAATTTAAAATGCTGGTTGTAGTATGTAAGACATTAAACAATCAAGAGTTAAAAAGAGCCTAATCCAGGGAAGGCTGACTTTATAGGACTGGCGGTGGGGCGGTAAGCTCTAGCACCCTGCTACATGGGGGCCCGTTCACTCTCAGTGGTGATTCTGTTCAACAAGTCAGTCCTGGTGCAATGTTGTCAGAGAGCAGACCGCTTCTGACAACAGCAAGGACGCAATTCCCCAGGAACCATGGCCCAGAAAATCATTCTGACTGAGTGTCATAGTGAAATGTGTTTTCTCCTATTAAATAGATAATGAAATTAGAAGATGCTTGCTCCTTGGAAGAAAAGCTATGACAAACCTAGACAGCATATTAAAAAGCAGAGGTAACAATTTGCCAACAAAGGTCCATTAGTCAAAGCTGTGGTTTTTTCAGTGGTCATGTATGGATGTGAGAGTTGGACCATAAAGAAGGCTGAGCACCAAAGAATTGATAGTTTCAAACTGTGGTGCAGGAGAAGACTCTTGAGAGTCCCTTAGACTGCAAAGAGATCCAACCAGTCAATCCTGAAGGAAATCAACTCTGTGTATTCACTCTAAGGATTGATGCTGAGGCTGAAGCTCCAATACTTTGGCCACCTGATGCGAAGAGCTGACTCATTGGAAAAGACCCTGATGCTGGGAAAGATTGAGGGCAGGAGGAGAAGGGGACGACAGAGGATGAGGTGGTTGGATGGCATCACTGACCCAATGGACATAAGTCTGAACAAACTCCAGGAGATGGTGAAGGACAGGAAAGCCTGGCGTGCTGCAGTTAATGGGGTTGCAAAGAGTCAGACACGAGTTAATGACTGAACAACAACAAATAGATAATGTAATGGAAAACCAATATTTGGCCGGTTTATACAAACATTTCAAGTGAAGAAGAACTGAGTTACAGTTTGAAATACTTGGAAGTGGCTCTGAAATCACCTTGTGACCACATGTGACGATCCTTAGCCTGAATTCATGGGTTATAACAGGTAGAACTTCCAGATGTTCAAGCTGGTTTTAGAAAAGACAAAGGAACCAGAGATCAAATTGCCAACATCCGCTGGATCACCGAAAAAAGCAAGAGGGTTCTAGAAAAACATCTATTTCTGCTTTATTGACTATGCCAAAGCCTTTGACTATGTGGATCACAATAAACTGTGGAAAATTCTGAAAGAGATGGGAATACCAGACCACCTGACCTGCCTCTTGAGAAACCTATATGCAGGTCAGGAAGCAACATTTAGAACTGGACATGGAACAACAGACTGGTTCCAAATAGGAAAAGAAGTATGTCAAGGCTGTATATTGTCACCCTGCTTATTTAACTTCTATGCAGAGTACATCATGAGAAACGCTGGGCTGGAAGAAGCACAAGCTGGAATCAAGATTACCAGGAGACATATCAATAACCTCAGATATGCAGATGACACCACCCTTATGGCAGAAAGTGAAGAGGAACTCAAAAGCCTCTTGATGAAAGTGAAAGAGGAGAGTAAAAAAGTTGGCTTAAAGCTCAACATGCAGAAAACGAAGATCATGACATCTGGTCCCATCACTTCATGGGAAATAGATGGGGAAACAGTGGAAACAGTGTCAGACTTTATTTTTCTGGGCTCCAAAATCACTGCAGATGGTGATTGCAGCCATGAAATTAAAAGACGCTTACCCCTTGGAAGGAAAGTTACGACTAGATAGCATATTGAAAAGCAGAGACATTACTTTGCCAACAGAGGTCTGTCTAGTTAAGGCTATGGTTTTTCCAGTAGTCATGTATGGATGTGAGAGTTGGACTGTGAAGAAAGCTGAGAGCCGAAGAATTGATGCTTTTGAACTGTGGTGTTGGAGAAGACTCTTGAGAGTCCCTTGGACTGCAAGGAGATCCAACCAGTCCATTTTGAAGGAGATCAGTCCTGGGTGTTCTTTGGAAGGAATGATGCTGAAGCTGAAACTCCAGTACTCTGGCCACCTCATGCTAAGAGTTGACTCATTGGAAAAGACTCTGATGCTGGGAGGGATTGGGGGCAGGAGGAGAAGGGGACGACAGAGGATGAGATGGCTGGATGGCCTCACCAATTCAACGGATGTGAGTCTGAGTGAACTCCGGGAGTTGGTGATGGACAGGGAGGCCTGGCATTCTGCGATTCATGGGGTCGCAAAGAGCCGGATATGACTGAACGACTGAACTGAACTGAACAGGTAGAAATCTTGTGTTCCTTAAAGTTGGGCCAAGAAAAATAACTCTCAGATAACTGAACAGAAAGTGATGGCATAAAGCAGAAGAGAGTTCCATCCACTCAGCTCACCTAAGTCTCCTAACTTGGTTTCATCCAAAAGATCCCTCTCTCAGATGGGACTGGCTGAATGAATTTTAGAATTTTTTGATTGTTCATATTACAGTTAAAATGTTTGTCTTCGGCTGCTTCCTCGGTTTCCATACCTGATCCTTGCGATTCTGAATTCTGGCCAAACTTCAGAATGACTGAGAGCCTCACTCAGTAGGTCTGGATAAGGAGCTGTAGCCTGAATCAGTAACACGTGTTTCTGTCCCTGCCCCAGGTCTTTCCCAGTCATTCAGAAGGGTCTCCTCTGTGCGTGTGTGTGTGTGTGCATGCGCGCGCCAGTCGTGTCTGACTCTTTGTGACGCCATGTGCTGTCGCCCACCAGGCTCCTCTGATGTTCCAGCAAGACTACTAGAGTGGGTTGCCATCTCCTTCAGGGGATCTTCCTGACCCAGGAATTGAATCAGAGTCTCTTGTGTCTCCGGCATTGGCAGGCAAATTGTTTACCAGCTGAGCTTCCTGGGAAGCCCCTCCTATACTTACCCATGTATGTGTAGCTGTCTAGGGATCTGACTGCTTCCTCACAGCTATGTCTTTTCTCATAAACTTTCCCTTCTCCCTGTCTTCCTCAGTATCCTATGGAGAACTGCTGGATTGCTTCCTTTCATGAGCTAATGGTGCACTTTTTAAACCAAGTGCTGTTCTTATTTGATCACCTCATAGTCTGGAGTGTTCTGTGTAGATTTACCCATGCTCCAGGCATCAAGTTTTCTAGTAAGATTGCTTACTTGTTAAATTCTAACTTTACAATGGAGGACCAGGCTTGGGGATCATGAAAAAGTATTTCTGAGTGTCTACTCAAGGTCTAGCATTGTTGGGGTTTTTTTTTTCACTCGTGGAGGAGGGATTTTTTTTTGTTTTATTTTTTGTTTGACATGTGTGTGTTTGTGGGTGTGTGTGTCCCAGAGAGTGGGTGCAGTGGATTTTCCTCCATCTGCTAGCTATTATTATCCATGTCTTTTTTCACCAGAAGGGAGATTTTAGAAGTATTCTTGAATTCTAAGCAAGTACAGTTTCTTCCCAGAGCCTTTTATAATGAAGACTATTTTTCTTGTTAGTTTTCTAAGGTGGTTTCCTACCCATCTTCGTCCCGTGCTGTCTTCTGGGTGATGTGAGGATAGTGTTGGTGTTTGGGGTTTTTCATGTGTGTTTCAAGCGTGAGGCCTTTACAATTAGTCATAACGCTGAGAGCGGGGAGCCAGGAGCAAACCCGAGCGCCTTCCTGTTTCACACGCAGATGAAGGGAACTGCCGTGACATTTATCTGTTTGCTTTCCTGTGCTCTCATTTTGGGTCTGTGTACTCA
Source organism: Bubalus kerabau (assembly GCF_029407905.1). Lineage (NCBI taxonomy): Eukaryota > Metazoa > Chordata > Mammalia > Artiodactyla > Bovidae > Bubalus > Bubalus kerabau. The sequence continues at coordinate 19,069,239 of NC_073631.1, read as the reverse complement.
TGTTTCCATCTTCTGTGCTCCTAATTTCTGCTGAGGTCATGAAACTCGGTATGATTTCAGAAATGTCACCTGAGTGGGCAGTCACCCTTTTCCCACCTTAGTTTTCTGTCACCCACAGTCTGAACACTAGCGCTGCCTCTGAATGTCAGTTTTCACTCGTTGAAAACTCACTGGGTCAGAATCAGTGTTCCTAAGGAATGTTTTTGCAGAGACATGGGGTTTGATTTTTGAAGCCTTGGGCAGAGCAAGGCAAAGATGACGAGAGGGTCTGTCATCTTGGCCATTCTGTCATGATGCCTGCAGCCAAGAATTTTGCCTAGCAGCCGGTGGAGCTATATGACCTTAGAAACCCTACAGACTTTATGAAAATTTAAATATTTCCTTATATATGGGATCCTTAATAGGCTCTGAAGTGTGCAGCACTGAGAAAACATCTTGACCTGTGAGCCAGGGGTCCCCAGCCAGATAATCCATAACTAATAAATTATATGACCTTGAGGTCATCTAGCCTGGGTCTCTCTTTCCTCATATATAAAATGAGTTTGAGGAGATGATTTATAAGATCCTTTCAGAGTATGACTCTTCCCTTTGGGCATTTCACTGGGAAAACAGCAGGTTCCTAGATGGGAAGATGGGGGAGTATGTGTGAAGAACGGCAGACAGAAGAGTGTTGCTGAACCACAGGCTTCCCTGAAGGCAATGTTGGTGAGCTGTGGAAAGGGCTACCTTAGAGCTTGACTGCAGAGGTCCTGAGCCCACGATAAGGAGCATCACTTCACTCAGCAATCAGAGGGGGCCATGGATGTTATTTGAGGAAGGGAGTAATAACCTCACAGCTGAATTAAGCAAAAGTATACAGCCAGAGGGGCTTCCCAGGTGGCACTAGTGGTAAAGAACCTGCCTGTTAATGCAGGAGACACAAGAGACCCAGATTTGATACCTGGGTCAGGCAGATCCCCTGGAGGAGGGCATGGCAACCCACTCCAGTATTCTTGCCTGGAGAATCCCATGGACAGAGGAGCCTGGCAGACTATGGTCCACAGGGTCTCAAAGAGTCAGACGTGACTGCAGCAACTGAGCATGCACATACACACATACAAAGGGAGAGTGTCTTTTATGGAACCCCACCAGGCTCAGCAGTGGGCCAGCCCCTAAAGGCCCCCAGGCTGGAATCTGTCATCAGAGTTTCAGAAAAGCATTTGGAATTGGAGACAGGGGCTTGAGACTGTTCCCAAGTGACACTAGAACCAGGAGAACACATAAGATCTTCTATGCAGAGAATGTAGGGAAGAGAGAGGTGATTGCTTAGGAGGAAGTCTCAAGGGCAACCAGAGTAGGACGAGGCGGCAGGGAAAGTATAGTCAAGAAGACAGGAAGACATCCAAGAGAGCCACTTCCCGGGGACCCCAGGAGACGACAGCATTTCCAGAGCGGGCAGTAGTGCAGAGTGCTGAAGAGACCAAAGCAGCCTCAGAATAGGGGCTTGGAACTTGCCACGAGGGTCTCACTGCTAACCTTCAAGAGGGCCACCTCAGTGTAGAGCAGGGCCAGGAACTTGATTACAGATAGACCCAGAAAGGGTGCTAACAAAGTCACGCGGGTGGCTGTAGAAGGAAGAAGAAACTTGAACAGTGACTTGACAGGAGGCGGTGGGTAAAAAAGTGAAAGTGGAAGTGTTAGTCTGCTCAGTCACATCCGACTCTTTGTAATCCCACGGACTATAGCTTGCCAGGCTCCTCTGTCCATAGACTTCTCCAGGCAAGAATACTACAGTGGTTGCCATTTCCTTCTCCAGGGGATCTTCCTGATCCAGGGATTGAACCCAGGTCTTCTGCATTGCAGGCAGATTCTTTACCGTCTGAGCCACCAGGGAGGTGTTGGGGGAGACTGCAGTATCAAGTGAAGATTGACACTGTTGGAGTGTGCACAGACTTGAGGCCAGGGAGAAGCCTTGGAGGATGAATGAGTACAGATGCTAGAGTTGGAATAATGCTGGGGTGGAGCAGGCTTCCCAACACGGGGAGAGTACAGCGGGGACAGATGTCGCAAAGGAAGAGGGGTGCATGAGGAGTCATAGAGTTGGAGGCCAAGCAGTGAGAATTGGGATATGTCACACGTGTTGGCCTTTATGTTTGTAGTCGTACCTGTTTACTGCTGGGAAGGTAAACATGGAGACTTGAGGAGCTAGCAAGGGCATGAAGGGGGCTTGGAGGCGTATCTGTGGATTTGGCACCTGCGATCTCCACCACCTTTGTTCATTCTTTAAGACAAAGGCAGATAGCCTTTGTGGCTCAGTGGTAAAGAATCCACCTGCCAGTGCAGCAGACACAGGTTCGATTCCTGGTCCAGGAGGATCCCACATGCCGCAGAGCAGCTCAGCCTGTACACCGCAACTGCTGAGCCTGCGCTGTAGAGCCCGGGAGGCGCAAGTTCTGAGCCCACGTGCCTAGAGTCTGTACGCCACAAGAAAAGCTACTGCAGTGAGAAGCCTGTGCATTGCAACTAGAGATTAGCCCCTGCTCGCCACAGCTAGAGAAAAGCCCGCACAGCAATGAAGACCAAGCCAAAAATAAATAAATAAAATCATTTAAAAAAAAAAAAAGACAAAGACAGGATGGGGCTCAGAAAGCCAGGATTGGTACTTGCTCGCCTGCAGGGGTGGAAGCTCTGACTCCAGCTGTAGCCCTCACCGGCTTCTTCTCGTGTCTAGCTGTGTTCTCATTTTCTCACAGTTGAGTTGAATTATTTCCAAAGAAAATGATAGCATGATTCTTAAGAGCCGACTGACTAGTGTTATTTTTCAAGTCTTGACTTGTCTGGTTACAGACCTAAACCTGAACTTTTCTATTGGTAATTATGTTTTTCTTACAAGTGATGTATAGTCATTTCAAGCATCTTAATTATCAGGGCAATAATTGGGAGGTTTCCCTGCTTTCTGGTTCAAGTCAGTGTCAGTTTCATTGCTTTCAGCTAACAAATTTTCTTAAAAGAGAAAACAGCCACAGTATAGCCTGCTGTAACTGCTAAATAACCAGGACACTAAGTAACAGGCCACATTCAGTGGTTTTGTGTGTGTGTGCGTGTATGTGCATACTCAGTCATGTCTGGCTCTTTATGACCCCATGGACCCTCCAGGCCCCTCTGTCCGTGGGATTTCCCAGGCAAGAATGTTGGAGTGGGTGGCCATGCCCTTTTCCAGGGGATCTTCCCGACCCAGAGACTGAACCCTGGTCTCTTATGTCTCTGGCATTGGCAGCCGGGTTCTTTATCAGCTGAGCCACCAGGGAAACCCCCTTTCAATTGAAGAGCTCTATTCAAAACCAGTTCTGGACAATAACATCCTCCCCATGGGTCCTTTTTTCATTTAGTCACTAAATTTGCATTGGATAGGATAGATTATTAGTCAGGAATCATTTAGTTGGAAGTAACAAATTCTTCTTGGAACAGTTTAGCTTTAATATGAAAAGAAAATAGAAGAACATATGGATATTGGTCCATGTAGCTGAGGATACACAGGGGTGGATTGACTTCAAGAAAGGCTGGATCTGCCTGGATTGGGAGGGAAGTTTGGGGGAGAATGGATACATGTATATGTATGGCTGATCCCTTCACTGTTCACCTGAAACTATCACATTGTTAATCGGCTATACCCCGATACAAAATAAAAAGTTTTTAAGAAAAGAAAAGCTGGATCCAGGGGCTTAAAGAGTGTTGTCAGGATTCTCTTTCTAACTCCCAAAGTTTCCATCCCTGTTTGGTTCCATCATCACTGAGAGCCTCAACTCTGCATCCCTAGAACTTAGAATCCCAAAGAAGAGAGCCCGTCTTCCTCCCAGCTTCCATCTTCCAAACTCAGGGAAGCCCCTGGCTTGTGCCCACCCCTGAGCCAGTCACCATGGCCTGAGCAACAAAGAACTCTGCTGAGCCTAGGTCACGGGTCCACCTGGGATGAAGCGGTGAGGCATCTTACGTGGTGTCTCACCAGGATGAGGAGGAGCAGGGGTCTCCCCAGAGAGAAAGTAAAGAGGGGGAGGAAAGGGATGCTAAGTTAGCAAAACCACAGAGGGCTACTCTAGATACCATCTCACACAGCATAAACAGTAAACACAAAGGTAGAGCTTTTCCAGGCTGTGGTTGGGTTTTTTTTTTTTTAATTGGAGAATAGTTGCTTTACACTGTTGTGTTAGTTTCTTCTGTATAGCAAAGTGAACAACTATGTGTATGTGTAATATATATATATATATGTACATATATATATATCCCTCTTCTTTGGATTTCCTTCCCCTTTAGGTCACAGGCTGTAGTTATTTTCGAAAGGCTCTCCAAGTGTATTATTTGTTGTTGCTCATGCTGGTCACGATCTTCCCTGGATTGACATCTAGATGAAAGCAAGGGAGGCTGTAAAGTGACTTTGGGAGGAATACGCACAATTCTGAGTGCTCCCTTAAAGTCCTCTCTCCCTCTAGGGTCTAGACATCACCTTGAATTGGTTCCAATAAAGGGGATTTGGTTCAGCAATCATCTGGTTTCAGTCAGGCCAGAAAGGAAACCATGAGAAAAGGTTTGGGCAATTAGGTCCAACTGAAAGTAGGAAGTACTGAGCTTTGCGAAGTGAATGTGTGTAACAAGGGTGATGCTGAGAGAGACTGAAGAGAGAAGTGGGAAGGGACGCCCAGATGAGTGTTGGCGGACACGCCCTGTCACAGCCAAGGCTCCTTCCTCCGCTCCCAGCGGTGAGGCCCTCGCCTCTCCTGCCGGGCCCTTCCCACCTTGAGCAGGCCTGGGTGGTTCCTGAGCGCCCCCGTCGCCACAGAACCATCTCGGAAGTTGGCATAATAAAATGCCATCTTCCTCCTCTTCTCACCACCACACCCACAGGCTAGATCTTGGTGCAAACCTCTGTGATAACACAAACAGGAGAATGCTGAAATTAGACAGCTGTCCAAATATGGTGATCCTTCGCCACTATTTTTAAACCACACTGATATGAAAGTGCCTGTATTCCTCCTCCCCCACCCGCCATGTATAGACAGTCTGCTCAGCACACTCCAGATCTCCCCAATCTTTCTACAAAGTGTGGTTGCAAATAGATCCAATAAAACCAACAGAGATAAGAGCTTTATTTAATTCACAAGTGAAGACTTTAAAGAAGTATCTCATATATTTGAGGAAAACCTCTTAATCTCACTGTGAAAGTATCAGCATTAAAATCTAGCTCAGAGAAAATATAAATCATGATTGTTCCTTCTCTTCATGACTTAACAACAGAAATGTTTATAGTTTCCAAGTGGCAGTTAGATATGACAACATGGCCAGAGTTAATAAACCTATCAGTTCTTAGTTTTTAAACTATGTAGAAAACTCAATGAAAAGTTATAAGATTCATGATCATTAATGCCTCCACTTTACCTGTGCTCACGATTTAGTATTTTGTCAGTGTTCATATGGTAAGAATCAGTCTCTTCTTTAAAGTCTTTCTTCTGGACCAGGAGTGAGGTTTAAGATATATTCCTTGTGATCTTCCTGAGGATATTCCAAAGTGGACATTATTAACATTATAATTTTACAGATGAAAAAACAGAGGCCCAGAGGGGGTAAGGATCTCAAGCGAGTCGCACAGCAAGGAAAGGGTGGTCCAGTGTCCACCCCTCTGGTCCAGCCAACCCTTCCGGGCTGCGTCTTTGGCCTGTGAAACTCATCCTTTACTGCTTTGCCCTGTTTTCCTGTCATTTTCACTGCTGCCTTCAGGCAAACCAGATTCACCTTTCCTTTGCTTTATGCAGTTGCGGTGCCACAAAGGAGACGGGAAGAGGACATCTTTCTTGGTCACTGTTAGACTTCCTGACACCTCTGCTCCCCCCGCTTGCCCCACTTACACTAAAACCAGTTTACTGACACTGGATGTGGTAAAGGAAAGTACAGCGTTTATTGGAGGGCCAAGCAAGGAGGATAGGCAGTTCATGCTCAAAAAGCCCAAACTCCATGATCCCTTTTAGGGAACAGGTGTGGGTTGCAGGGTGCCTCTGATCATCCTGTCTGCTGGTCGGTCTGGGCTGTGATGCGGCTCCCCTCCTCAGGCCAGATGGCAGGGCAGGCTTCAGCTGTGGATGCAGGGCTTCTGTGGGAAGATTCAGGAAGCTACAGAAACCAGAACTAAGATCTCCAACATGCCTTCAGGCCTGGCTTTGTTTCATATCCCAGAAATGTATTGATAGTAAGTTTGTTTTTATCTTAAGGAGACACCAAAACTCTATAGAGTTTTTATGGAAACTATTTGAGCTTCCCTGATGGCTCAGCTGGTAAAGAGTCCACCTGCAATGCAGGAGACACAGAAGATGTGGGTTCGATCCCTGGGCTAGGAAGATTCCCTGGAGGAGGAAATGGCAACCCACTCCAGGATTCTTGCCTCGGAAATTCCATGGACAGAGGAGCCTAGTGGGCTACAGCCCAGGGGGTCACAAAGAGTTGGACGTGACTGAGCACATATCCATGCATCTATTTCAATGCAATTCTACTGATGCTCAGAAATTGGACTTGCTTTGAAGGAAAGGAAATGCGGGAGAACTAAACAAGGATCTTCTTGCTCCACTTGCAGTAAAGCCAATTTACTGACACTGGATGTGGTGAAGGAAAGTACAGCATTTATTGGAGGGCGAAGCAAGGAGGATAGGCAGCTCATGCTCAAAAGGCCCAAACTCCATGATCCCTTTTAGGGAACAGGTGTGGGTTGCAGGGTGCCTGATCAGCTCGTGTACAATTGTCTGATTGGCTGATGGTGAGGTAACAGGGTGATGTTTCAGGAATCTCAGTCATCATCTGGTTCCAGCCTAAGTGCTGGTGGTCAGCACATAGTTAACTTCCTCCACTGGGTGGGAGTTTTAGTATCTGCAAAACAACTCAAGGATATGGCTCAGGATATTATCTATATAGCCCTTGAGGATAAACTGAATGTCCTTGACTTTGTTTTATGACTAAGCTATTATGATTGGGTTGACTAAAAAGTTGTTCGGGTTTTTCTGTAAGACAGTATGGAAAAACCCAAACAAACTTTTTGGCCAACCCAGGGTCTTGTTTCATTATTCTTTGTTTCTGTTTCATTTTTGTGTTTTTTAACTTCTCTGGTTAAATTTGCTCTTTGGTGCTCTGGGAAGGCCTTGGAAGCTTAAACTTTTTTACAAGCAAGAGGCTTGGGGGTCATAGGGGGAGAGGGCGTTGTCTCAACAGGAAGGCCACACAGGATCGTGCTTGCTTTCAGTGGGAAATTTCTCAAGGGCTGTAATAGGGTTAATTTATATTTTGATTAACTTTAAAAAAAAAAATCTAGCTGGTCTGTCTCAGCCCAGCACCTACAACATCTGTTCCCTAGAACCCAAGCCTGTGGGAGTGATGTGTTTTGTGCTCTGTTACTTCAATCAGCTTGCCTGGGCCCAATGGCAGGGACCCCAGAACCTGAAGGTGCTGACAAAGATGACCTGCTGCTGTTGAGTGAAATCTTCAACGCTTCCTCCCTGGAAGAGGGCGAGTTCAGCAAAGAGTGGGCTGCCGTGTTTGGAGACGGTCGGCTGAAGGAGCCAATGCCCACTGCGGCCCCAGGAGAGCCGGACCCCAGGCCCCAGGCAGGCTCAGGATTCCTTCCTTCACAGCTTCTAGATCAAAACATAAAAGACTTACAGGCCTCGCTGGAAGGTACGGACCACAGGGCTTGTAATGGGGGTGGGGGTGGTGGGGGTGGTGATATAGTGTTTGTTTGTTAATCCAAAGACCTGTTTTTCTTTTTTTATTTATTTTTTTTTTACTTTACAATATTGTATTGGTTTTGCCATACATCAACATGCATCCACCACGGGTGTACATGTGTTCCCCATCCTAGATGTCCATCAGCAGATGAATGGATAAGAAAGCTGTGGTACATATACACAATGGAGTACTACTCGGTCATTAAAAAGAACACATTTGAATCACTTCTAATGAGGTGGATGAAACTGGAGCCTATTATACAGAGTGAAGTAAGCCAGAAAGAAAAACACCAATACAGTATACTAACGCATATATATGGAATTTAGAAAGATGGTAATGACAACCCTGTATGTGAGACAGCAAAAGAGACACAGATGTATACAACAGTCTTTTGGACTCTGTGGGAGAGGGAGGGGGGGATGATTTGGGAGAATGACCTATTTTTCTTTATCTTCTTTTTTGTGTTTTCTAACTTTTATCTTATATCCAGTGTCTTTTATTTTTTGTTTTGTTTTTGTATTTTTATGTCCATTGACTTTAGCTGAAGCTTCAGAATCACATTCTAGCCTTAAGATGCATATTAGGGTTTAAAATCCTCTTCTTTGCATAATTTTCTCTCCATGGTAACACTTCCTATTAATCAAAGGCTAGAGGGGTGGTCCTCAGTCTTCCTGTCTTACTTTGATTTTAGGCTTTTTCATGGCACCCTTGAGGGATTCAGAGCGCCTTCACAGTTGTGGCCTATTCACGTGGCCATTCCTGCCTGGCCAGTGCCCTAGCTGAGTTCTCCCATATACTCGTGAGACAACGTTCCCATAGACATGGGGCTTTCTGGGTGCTTCTTCCCTCTCCCACCATGGCCCACCCCTTTCCTGAGTATGCCCTCAGCTCAGCCATTCCTGTTCTGCCTGAAACACATGGCCCAACAGAAACAGAGTTTTCACACTGATCAAAAGTGATGAGACACCTTGGTAAGGATTCAAGGTACCCCAAAGCTCACCAGCAGCTCACATGCTAGTTCAGAATTATTGATGTGTGGAGCAGATTGATTTTGAGTGCAGAAACTAACACTCAGGTTGAAAGTTAAATTTTTAAGTTGGAGTTTCTAAACAAACAGACCTTGAGAAGGAAACCATTTTAGTATCTGAAGGCTTTTTTGCTCTTTCCATGTTTTAATTATAAGGCAAGAATTGCTGTTCAGAAGTTCTCAAATTGTTTTGATTTTTCCATGAATTTAGGTTATCTCCTTAATACAGCATGTTTATCTGGCACTTAGAGATGAGAACAAACAGCAGAGCTGGAATGATTAAGTAATTATGGGCTATTATAAAAAAAAAAAAACACTCAGGTCTTTGGAGATGAGATCATGGACGTGGCAAAAGTTGGTGGGCAAGACCAAAAGAAAATCTTTCCTCTTTTTTATGAAATACGTGTTTCCTTTCATCTTCCTTTTTGAGTCCTATTTTGTAGCCGTCTCATTTATTCTCAGTAATGAGGTTAGAGATGAGAGGGATAACTGCAATCCAAAACTACTTCTCTGCCCTGAGTCTCACCCGAGTTTCACCACCTCTTTTGCCGGAACCCCAGATGAACAAGGTTGCCAGAGACCAGGTTTCACCCCCACCCACCTGTGGTGGAGGCGCTAGCTAACAAGGCGTGGGAGAGTCGGGAGAGGCAGGGCTGGAGCGGGATCCACGGCTCAAAGCTCAGGGCTGCTGGAGACCCTCCAGCCGTGCTGCAGGGTGAATGCCGCCCCCCCAGAGCCCCCAGCTTTGGAGACACCTGGGCGCCTGCTGCCACCAGGATCACTGGTGGCCTCCTTAGCTGGGGTGGCTGAGCATCACTGTCTCATGGGCACCTTGGGCTGACAGTGAGAACTCAGCTTCACATCCTCTTCCTGAGTGGGTGGAGCAAGACCTCAGCTCAGGCCCAGAGCACTGTCCCCGGAACTCTGCCCAAGAGCTGAGACAGAAGCAGCAGCCATGGGCTTGGCACTTCAGCCTTGCCCCACGGCCAGGAGAAAGGCCCACGCCACACTTGGGGCTGAGGAGGGAGTGGGTCACAGCACGAGAGATGCAAGCTGGCACTACGGAAAGAGAAAGAGGTACTTAAAAGGGAAGCCATTTATGTCTCAGGCAAACAATTTCACTGGAGGTTGCCACCCTAGTAGCACTGAAGCAAGATTCTTATTTGTCCAGCAAATATGTATTGAGTCCTCTGGGTGCCAGGCACTGGGGAATCACCTGAGAACAAAACAGGCAAGGCTTCTGCCTTCCGGGAACTCACATTCTAATGGAGAGGAGATAATTATGGTGCTGGAGAAGACTCTTTAAAGTCCCTTGAACAGCCAGGAGATCAAACCAGTCAATCCTGAAGGAAATCAACTCTGAATATTCATTAGGAGGACTGACGCTGAATCTCCAATACTTCGGTCACCTGATGTGAAGAGCCACCTCATTAGAAAAGACTCTGATGCTGGGAAAGATTGAGGACAGAAGGAGAAGGGGATGACAGAGGATGAGATGGTTGGATGGCATCATTGACTCAATGGATATGAGTTTGAGCAAACTCCTGGAAATAGTGAAGGACAGGGAAGCCTGGCGTGCTGCAGTCCATAACGTTGCAAAGAGTCGGACCTGATGAGCGACTGAGCAACAGCAACAAAACATAATGAAAAAGCAAATCACATTGTAGGTTAGAAAGTTACCAATGATATGGAGAAAAGGAAAAGCAGAGCCAGAGCTATTGTTGGGGGAATGGCAGAGTAGGTCAGGGAGAGAACTAAATGGGACTCTTACTGAGAAGATGAGGTCTGAGCAGAGACTCGCAGGAGGCCAGAGAATTAGCCATGTGGAGATCTAGGCAGGGAAACCCCTGTGCCCAAAGGGAGGGTGTGCCTGATACAGTTGAGGGTCTGCAGGAGGAGCACTGGGGTTGGAGTGAGAAGGAGCAGTGCTCGGAAAGGAGATGAGCTGGGCCACATAGGCCTTGTAGTTGTTAGAAGAACTTAGGAGCCATCATAGCATCTTGGACCAAGGATGGACAAGATCTGGTTTACCATTTACAAGACCCATTCTGGCTACCAAAAGTTTCATTTCCTCTGCTGAGGTTCTGTCAGGATCAATGTTAAGGAAGTTATTCTGTAACCTCTGAGTTATCCTGTTTTCTTTGCATGTGTGTGTGTGTGTGTGTGTGTGTGTGTGTGCTTAGTCGCTCAGTTGTGTCTGACTCTTTGCGACCCTATGGACTGTAGCCCACCAGGTTCCTCTGTCCATGGGATTCTCCAGGCAAACATATTGTGGGTTGCCATTTCCTTCTTCAGAAGATGTTCCTGAACCAGACATCAGACCCACGTCTCCTGCATTGGCAGGCGGATTCTTTACCACTGAGCCACCAGGGAAGCCCAAATATTAGGTATTAGACTCACTAAATAATTCTCAGGAGAGACTCAAGTCATCTGAAGGAGCTTTCTACTTCTCCACAGATGTTGTCTTCTTATCCGTGGGTTAGCCCCCACTTCAGAAACACCGAGGTCTAAAACTGATTTCCTTTATCACGGTAAAATGACAAGAACGAGCTCTGCATGTGGCACGTGCGGTGGGTCGAGCTCTGCCCCACGTGCTTCAGGTGTGTTATTTCATCCTCACCACACCCTTCCCAGACAGGCAGGCAAGCACTGGTGTCATCTCCAACGTGCAGCCTGGGAAACAGAAACAGGGAGTAAGTAATTTGCCCCAGATTAGAGCTCTGGTAGGAGGCAGGCCGGATTGTGGGCCTGGGCCACTAGACTCCAGAGCTCATGCTTTTCGCAAACCTGTGCTGTTGCCACCAAGTACCACATCTCTGATGGCAAACGTGATTCCCCGACGGGCTCCCTCGGCCTTGCCTTGGGCGCTTCCAGAGGAGCTGGAGTTGTAATGACTGTAACCGCGGTCCTAGGCATCCCGGGTGCATATAGGGACCAAGGCAACCACACGGTCATGGAAGAGAGATGTGGGTGTGGGAAGGAAGGGTTGTGTCAACCACAAAATGTGGATGATGTTCCAGAATTTTGTTGTTTTCTTCGGTTGTTCAGTCTTGTCCGACTCTTTTGTGACCCCATGGACTGTACTCCACCAGGCTCTTTTGTCCATGGAATTCTCCAGGCAAGAATACTGGAGTGGGTTGCCATGCCCTTCTCCAGGGGAGCTTCCTGATCCAGGGATCGAACCCCTGTCTCCTGTGTCTCCTGCATTGAAGGCAGATTCTTGACCCACTGAGCCAGTGGAGAAGCCTGATGTTTCAGAGCAAATATGTGAATTTGAGATTATCTCCACAGCCTTTGCGGGTGCCTGCCGTCGCCCCTCGCTGAATCGAGCGCTGACCTGCTCAGTCTGGCCACCACCGTTGTGGCTTTCTGTGAGGACCAGGTGGAGCTGCATCCTCGGGGTCCGAGGGTCCGCAGGGCAGAGGTGGGCAGCTGTCTGGAGGCAGGCACAGACACCTCGGGATCTTTCCCCTCTCTGCCCCCTCTGCACTGCCCCCTGCCTTATCCACCTTCACCTCCTCAGTCTCTCCCCTTCTTACCTCTCCGTTCTCCTCTGCCTCCCTCTCCTCTTCGGCCTCCCTTTGCCTTGGGGAAGCAGAAAGAAAAGAGGAGCAGTGGATTTCGTAAGAGAACAATTATATCTTCCTTCCCCACCTACTTCAAGCTCTAGAAGAGCAAAACAAAGGAACTTACATTTAGGATCAAGTTGTGCTGAAAAATGTGAAGGAGTCAATTTTAGTAAGGCTTTCTAAGAGTTTCTGAAGTTGCCAGCATGATAGGGGCCAGGGTTTTCTGTGTCACCCAGCGATGAGAAATTGCACCTTCCTGAGGTCTCTTCCAGGTCACTGGAAGAGACCTCTTCCAGTGAGGAGGATGGGGCCACCCAGAGGCGCGGCCTGAGGCAGAGACCCGGCCAGGCCTCCTTAGACATTCTTCTCCATTCCCACCAGCATCAAGATTTAATTTAGAAACAGACACCGATACTGAAAAGATAACCATCTGCTCAAAATAAATCCACCAGGACATCTTTTAATTTAGGATCCTGCCAACCACAGTTAGGCATCTTGTTGCAGAATCTCACAAACATACAGCCCTTTGTTCCTTCTGGATGTTCTTCTGTTTCAGCTAATCCTGAGGTGCTGTTGCTATCTGGGTGGGTTTCTACTTAAAGCCAATGTCATGTCAAGCTTAGCCTTATCTCAGATTCACCTTTCCTTGACCAGAGCTCACCTCTTGCTGTCTCTGGCTTAGCCTGGCTCTGGGTAACTGATGTTTCCGGGCCTCAAATGGAATAACGTGAAAAAAAAGGCTGTGGGCTGCATTTAAAGATAATTTGAACAGAGAGTATGAGCCACTGGCATTTTTATTTGTTCCATCAAAGAAGCAGCACTTTCTAAACCTGTTAGGGCTCATCCCCAGGTCTTGGCTAAATTCTTGCAGAAATTAAGTGCCTCTATTAGTCCATAGAAGGAACCTTGGTGACCATCTCCTCCACCCTCATTTACACATGAAGTGAGGTGAAGTGAAGCCGCTTAGTCATGTCTGACTCTTTGCGACCCCATAGACTGTAGCCCACCAGGCTTCTCAGTCTATGGAATTTTCCAGGCAAGAATACTGGAGTGGGATGCCATTTCCTTCTCCAGGGGATCTTCCCGACCCAGGGATCAAACCCAGGCCTCGCGCATTGTAGGCAGACGTTTTGCCCTCTGAGCCACCAGGGAAGCCTTGAAGGCTTACACATTTACACATGAAGGGTCCCCAAAGGGGACCTTCTCATGACTTGCCGAGTTGCTGTGGTTTTATCCACCATCCACATAATGTTTAAACTCTTCTGCTGCTGTTCAGTCGCTGAGTCATATCAGACTCTTCTGCTTCCTGATGGACTGTGGCTCGCCAGGCCCCTCTGTCCATGGGATTTCTCAGGCAAGAATACTGGAGTGGGTTGCCATTTCCTCCTCCAGGGGATCTTCCCCAACCAGAGATGAACCTGCGTCTCCTGCGTTGGCAGGTGAATTCTTGACCATTGAGCCACCTGGAAAGCCTCAGCTTGGCATAAATAAACACAAGCTACACTCAACTCCTCAGCTTGGCTTCCGAGCTCCTTCAGGGCCTGACCCCAATGCCATCTGCCCATACCTACCGTGCCTTCTCTGAGCGTGACTTAATGACACTGCTCTGTGGGGACCACGTGTCATGTCTAAGCTGGACTCCAGGGAACCCGACTCTCCCCTCCCCCCAGAGCATTCCACCCACTTCACACGTGATGTTCTGCCTGGCTAACTCCCCACCCTTCAGGCGCTCATGTTCAGCATATCATCCAGGGGCTCCCTCAGCAGTCAGTGCTGGCTATTTCTGCTCTCCATTCCCTTTATACCCAGTACTTAATCATTCCTCTCATTTCACCTCATTGTAAAATGGGCTGAATTTTCTGTCTTGCTTCACGTTGTCACAGGCAGGGCCCATGTTTGTGTTGCTCACTATCATATTTCCCAAACATAGCTCAGTGCCTGGAATCGATGTTCCAAAAAGACATCTGGGTGGATGGGCTGATGGATGAATGGATGGATGGCAGACAAGAAGGGAGGAAGGGATCCAGCTGACACTGCATCACTAATTGAAGAGAAAAAGGTCTGAAGACAATCTCAGGGGTTGGTTCTCATGTGTGCTGAGTGATAGCAGAAACCCAGAATCATTGGATGTACTGAGCGCCTGCTCTTCAGCCTCTGTATGCCCTGGTTTCACCCACGAGCTCCCATTTTATCCATACAACAACCTAATGAGGTAGGAATTTTTATCCACCCTTTGCCAGTATGGAAACTGGGGCTCAGAGAAGGTGTGGATGGCAGGCTGGTGCCTGGCCACAATGGCCATGGTCTTTCCACATTCCCCTTCATGGCCAGCCCTGTCCCAGAGCGCCCAGGGCTCTGCTCATCAACCCAGCCTGGGCTTCTGCTCTCCCAGTCAGTGAAATTACACTCATGGTAAACTGCTACGCTGGGTGGTGTTACTTTGGCCTCACTTGCTGCTCTAGCTAGCCAGTATTATTTCTGGCCGATTTATATTTTCCCTTATGTCAGTGAAGGGGGCAGGATTGCTCCAATAAAATTTTATATATGTTTCCTGCAGACGGGTAGCGCAGTTGACATATCAAAGGGACCGAGAACTAGGCTCGTCAGCTTGCCCCCAGAGCTCTCAGTCTCATCTGCCCCCACGCTGCACCACCCCGTCTCCTGACACAGTTTCTCTGAGATGGGGAAGACCTCCTTCCAGACACACCTTCCTGTTAAAAACGCCTCAGCCAACAAACACCAACTGAAGAGCAGTTGATGGCAATTTTAGGAATATTAGCAACACTGAGTTCTCTGTAAATAGCATTTTTTCCTGACAGAAGCCAAGACATTTGAAGTCTGGCTTGGCATTCCATCCATAATTACCCCAGTTGTACCCCTCCCCTAAAGAATTCCCAAAGCAATATGAGTGAGAGTGAAACTGCAGCTCAGCTTAGTATTTGCTTAAAACATATATATGGGTTTCCCTGGTGGCTCAGTGGTAAAGAATTCACCTACCAATGCAGGAGACATAGGTTCAGTCCCTGGGTTGGGAAAGATCCCCTGGAGAAGGAAATGGGAACCCACTGCAGTACTCTTGCCGGGAAAATCCAAAGGAGAGCGAGCCTGGCGGGCAACGGTTCACAGGGTTGCAAAAGAGTCAGACACGACTTAGCAACTAAACAACAATGACAATATATACATATATAGCTGGGGTCACAACCATAATATTTCCTCCCCTCATGTGCGAATGGTTGGATTGTTAGATTTATGCTTAATAGGTGTTCTGAAGAGAAATTGTGATTTGGCCAACTGGCTGTTTCTGCTTCACATTGTGGGACAAAAGAACAGTGATACACCGTGTCTTTGGGAAACTCTGAGGTCTACTTTCCCCATCATCTATCATCTTCGTCCCCAAAGGGGCAGTGTGTTTATGCGTATCCTCCTCCATGTCCTTTGCAGCAGAGAAGCCCCCAAGTCTGTAGATTATCCATGTCGCTCTTACGGTTCCTGAGTGTTTAGGTGAGCAATATTCAGAACTCCACACTTACAAAGGGATCCAATTAGAAGACATTGTCTTTATAAAGACAAGGCTTCCCTTGTGGCTCAGCTGGTAAAGAATCCACCTGCAATGCAGGAGACCTGGGTTCGATCCCTGGGTTGGAAAGATCCCCTGGAGAAGGGATAGGCTACCGACTTCATGAGAATTCCATGAACTGTATAGTCCATGGGGTCGCAAAGATTTTTGGAAAAGGAAATGGCAACCCACTTCAGTATTCTTGCCTGGAGAATCCCCATGGACAGAGGAGTCTGGCGAGCTAGTCCTTGGGGTCACAAAGAGTCAGACACAACTGAAGTGACTTGGCACAGTCTTTATAAAGGAGCCTGCCGTTACAATCCTTTAAATGATAGGCTTTAAAATATGACTTGTATTTCTGGGACTCTAAAAATATGACTTGATATACAGACATTCTGTTTGTTTATAACCATTCGGGAATATGCCCATCACATACAGCGAGGGGGTCTGTGTTTTGACGTGTGCATTTATTTCTGCTTCCTTGAGGAATGTGTTCTATCTTACACTCTGAGAAAAGACAATGATTGAACCTGCCTCTTTTCCAGCATTCTCTGGAGCCAAATGTTGTGCATGTTTTTGAAATGGGAAGAATTATCTCGTGTTCCCACTGTATCAGCATTTAGAGACGGGGGAGGGGTGGCCTTCCACACCTCTCAACGTGCCTTTTCTCTGCATCCATTTGGATTCTGTCTGGAAGTGTGGACCTCCCTGAACTCAGATAGCCCAATGGGGTCAAGGAGCTTAAAGCTGTGGGAGCTGGGAGGTGGATGCTCTCTGTTTCCGAGGAGGACTTTGCTCCTTGCCCCAGCTCTGGCTTCAACAAGAATGAACCTGATCCTGCCAGAGATGGTGGCCACGGCAGCTCCTTGGGAACCATCTATGGCAGTGCCTCCCACACTACACTCACATGAGGGTTGCTGAGGGTTTGCGGTTCCTTGGACTCCACCCTGGGGATTCTCATTCAGTAGGTGATGTCCCAGCTGCTGGGGCAGGCATCACACTTTGAGAAGCCCTGCCCTAAGAGACAGGGGCCAGGCTGCTAGCATTGAGAAAAGGTTGTGTGAGGTTTCTGCCGAGCACAGGTGGATCCTGACCCTCAGTGTCCAGGAGAGGATTGTAGGGAAAGATGAAATTGACCCAGTTAGATGCTACCTCTTTCAGCGTTATTTGGCACTCAGCGAGACTGCGATTTTAACTTTCCACATTTACCACTATTTATGTGATTAGGGTTTGGAAGGAAAATGCCGATGGGCCAATTTTCTAGGAACCAGGGAGGTTATGTTACTCCTGGATTACACCAAATACTGGTCATTTTTTAAGAACGGCTTTATTGAACTATAATTTACATACCATGATAGTCATCCATTGTAGGGAACAGTTCAAGGACTTCTGGTAAATTTATATTATGTAGCCATCACCACAGTCTAGTGGGAGAACATTTCCATCTTCCGAAAAAGTTCCCTTAAAATCTGGTGCCTTTTTTTGTTTGTGAAATATGTGAATAACATGTTCAAGTACCATCCCAATGAATAGCAATACTTTTTAAACTCTCTGTAATTTTTCAATATTTTAAACCCAATAAATAGGTCACAGGCAGCCTGTTTCACTTGTCCTTGGTTAGTCTTTATAGGGTTTTCAATGTGCTCAGTGGTAAAGAATCCACCTGCCAATGCCAGAGCTGCAGGAGACTTGGGTTTGATCCCTGGGTCAGGAAGATCCCCTGGAGAATGAAATGGCAACCCACTCCAGAATTCTTGCCTGGGAAATCCCATGGACAAAGGAGCCTTCATGAGCTCCAGCCCATGAAGTCACAGAGAGTCAGACATGACTGAGCACACACGTACACAGTCTCTGTTTGTACGCTGCTTGCCTAAAAATAAATAATTCAACCACTGAGTATTATGGCATCTCCAGTGGCAAGCACTGCTTTCCCATCTCTCAAAATAATGTTTCCTAAGTGTAGTTCTCATGATTTAAGAGTCCTTTGGTGGTTATCTTAATTTCAACACTCGTCATGTGCCCAGATAGTGCCCTAAAGAACGTAAAGATGAATAATACGTGGTCCCCGCCTTCAAGGGGCTCAGAACTCTAGGAGATGAGACAAAAGTAGCAGCTAATCAATATCAGTTCAGTTAAGTCACTCAGTCATGTCTGACTCTTGGCAACCCCATGGACTGCAGCACGCCAGGCTAATCGATATGCTATGATTCTAAAGTGGGTACCTTATTACAAATCTTAAGTATAGGGTAAGCAAATAGTATTGCATCTTCTCATTTCTGTAGCATATGCCGAGTGAGTTTCTTGCCCCCGAAGTTGGTTTCACTGCCACCAACTTGGTGACAGCTGAACTCTGCCATCCAAACATAGCATCCTTATCAGAGACAAAACTTTTTCTGTAGAAGACACTGTGAGCAGAGCATCCCAGGGAAAGGATATGGTCTGTGTTTCACAGTGAGCATCACCAATGGACTCAGTCCACACACACCTACCTGTACCACATTAGATATTATGGAGCACATTGAAGAAACAGTTTCTTGTCTCTTGGAGAAGACAGGACTTACACATGAAGAATTAAAGCAGATGTGCAAAGAAGTATATGGTAAAGTTCTAAATTAAATGAGTTATCCTGAGACATCCACCACAGGCAGTAAATGCTGGGGGAAACTAGGCTTGCTCCCCACCCCACAAAACAGGACTGCTGAACACCTCTTAATCATTAGCAACAGGAAGAGCCCAAGGGGCCTTCAGAACATTGCGTTATACAAGATCAATGCTATCATAAGGATATGGCGTCAAGTTAAGGTGGACATTCTTGCCTCTTATATTTGGACTGGGCTGCCAATTATCTGTATTAACTAAACTTCACAATTTAAATTAGCTGTATGGAAAATAAATGAACTGGATCATATCGGAAATAGAGAAGACCAGTCGTTCACTAATTCTGTCACTGCATTTAACGGTGCTCACTTTTTGTGACATGGGCACGAACGGTGCCCGTTTGTAACAGACAAACAAGGCGCTTGATTTCCTAGGAACACTGTTGATAATCTTTGGTGTGACCATGAAATGATGTCACTTGGTAAGAAAAATGGGTATAAAATTGAAAGCAGGAATGCTTTGACCTTAGCAATTTCTCATTTGCAGTCGTCCCCCTAATTTTCCATACTTTCAAGTTGGTGTTCGTTAGTCACTCAGTCATGTCCAACTCTTTGCCATCCCATGGACTGTAGCCCACGAGGCTCCCCTATCTATGGAATTCTCCAGGCCAGAATACTGGAGTGGGTTTCCATTTCATTCTCCAGGGGATCTTCCCGACCCAGGGACCGAGCCCCAGTCTCCTGCATTGCAGGCAGATTCTTTACCATCTGAGTCACCAGGGAAGCCCTTTTGAAGTGGGCAAGATTATACATATCCACTCTCCCCTGAAACGTATTCCAGATATGAGGCACAAGGAAGAAGGGTCCTGGCACACCAGCCTCCTCTCTCTTTGGAGGCCATCCTAGTTGAGAGCCGTGTGTGTGCCTCACATGGAACTGACGAGACAGTGTGGCTGCTCTTCCCTAAGATCTAACGACCTCTGGTTTTGAACATTAGGCTGGTCAGAGAGCAGTGTCAGTCCTTCTTCTCCTCCATGGCCAGTACCCAAGGCAAGCAGTCCAAATGTCAACTACCCTGCAGTGAAAGGTAATATCATTCTCTCCCCCTTAAGTGACGGTCACCTTCCTTTCCATCGACCTAACACTCTTTGCTTTATCTCTTTACTAATTTCCACTGGAGCACCTGGGATTCAGAGGTGGGGCTACAAGGGCTGAGAGCCGTGCATGACCCTAGGAACTAACATTTTAACTTTTTCCTGGCTTAACGTCCTCATTCATAATTGGCTCTATCAGATCTAATGAGGAGGACTCAGACATCTGTCTGTATGTGACCGGGTGTTCCCCAAGACTGGATGACAACAGTAAGGGAGAAAATGGCCTCTGAGATTGGGATCCTTAGCTGAAAATACCATTGCTTCCACCAGACAAAGCATTTGATTAATGCTTTTTGCAAAGAGCCAGGTGCCTTAGTTGTCAAAAAAGGGCCTTTCAAGCTTGTGAAATCTACTCTCTTTTGAGACAGAACATCTGCCTGAGGAAGATCTCATCTGTCTTTGCATCTCTCTCTCTTCCTTTGGTCATCACGTTCCCTGTGTTGACCACAGGACATTAAAGGAAGTGTCAGTTTTATTATCGTCAGAGAGCGTTTCCCTTGATGTTCTTTTGGGTGTTGCGCAAATAGTTGCCCCTGGTTTTCCCTCCCACAGGGGAGGTCTGGGGAATGTGAGGATTTCCCTCCCCGCAAGTATAATCACCTGGCTACTCACAGCTGGCCCACACCCACCATCGGAAAGCCCCCCGGGGAGGGGAGAGGAGGGTGGAGTGTATTTCACTGGCCTATCACTAAGATATCTTGATACTCTATCAAGAACAGACTAATCCTCCAAAATCAGTCTTGCTCCATACAGTTTCTTTGTGTGACCTCCTACAGGACTAAAGAAAGACAAGTTATAGCCCCTTAAAAAAAATTAAAAAAAGTCTCCCTCACCCCCACCAAGCTATATTGAGCTCTCTGTAAAGTCTCAGTTTATCATATCAAAATAAACTAAGAGTTTTAGGGGCTAACTGCATGCTGTGAAATTAATGTTACGTAGTAACAGCTTGCATATTACTAACTACTCTTGTTTGCAATAGCTTATCTCTGTAATAGATGCATTGTTGTCTCATTATAAAGTAAATATTTACAAGAGACTGGAAAAAAACGATAAAGGGAGGAAAAATCAGAACTATAAAGGGATCAGTACACTGTCTTTATGTTTAAGTGCCATTTTAGTGAAAAGATCAAAGGCCCTGTGTATGTTGGCATAATCCCATCAGTACTCACCATCACACTATTCATAGAAGCACTTTTAGCAACTCCTCCTACCAGTATTTTTTGAGATTCTTCTTAACCAGATGGCAAGCACATTCCTAGCTGCTTTTGGTTAGAAGGATAACCTGTCAGACATTTTATTCATGTTTTTGATGGTTCCACCTGTTGGAGAAAGAAAAAAAGCATAGGTCATCCAAGTCAATGAACTTAGATTCTCATGTGGAACGATTTATATAGAGAAGAGCCCCCAACTTCTTTGTAAATCTCTTGCATCAGGCACTCTTTTGAAAATGCCTTCCTCATCTGGAAAATAATTGGGGTCTGTCATCGTGGCATTCAAGAAGTTAGGGCAGGTGGTTCAGTAAAACAGCACTTAAAGGCAGGACTCTATGGAGCATGGAGGGTGAGGGGCTTGGGGGCAGTTTAGAGCCCAGTGGGGAAGGGGAGGCGTGTCTAAGGCCCCCTTCCTCTGATGGGAGAGGGTTAAAGAAGTCTGAAAAGAGTAATCACCCTATTTCTCTTGACCCAGCAGATTTGAAGATTCCTCCAGGGGACACTGGAAGGCACCTTACTTCCTGAGTCATTCAGTCTGGTTTCTGAAATGATTGCTATTTCCCGGTGGTGCTGAAGCACAGGGTCTGGGGTTTTAGGCAGTTCTGTGGGCTTGTGGCCATCTGCTGGGTAGGGGTGCCGATTGGGGATTAACACAAGAGCTCACTGTGCAGATTTATAAAGACCATGGTATAGAAATGTTACTCAGCCAACCAGCCAACAGTGGGGCATGGAATATCCTAACAAGGCTTAAAGACCAAAAGCAGCAGGGTTTGTCCGACTGAGCGTCTTCCCTCTTGAAGATGCTCCTGGCCCTGAAGCCTGGCAGAGATGGGAGTTAGCAAGGAGGCTGTGCTAATGTGTCCTCTTCTCTCCCCAGAGCCTGCCAAGGCCTCCTCGGACCTGACTGCCTGGTTCAGCCTTTTTGCTGATCTCGACCCACTATCAAATCCTGATGCTGTTGGGAAAACCGATAAAGAACATGAATTGCTCAATGCATGAGTCTGCTGCCTCCGTCTGGGAGGGAGCCCACAAGTGTCTCCAGATCAACACACCGGGGGGCTCGTGGATGTAGGAAGTGATCAGTATGCTGTTTTAATATTTACGTGCCATTTTAATAAAATGAAAGGGTCAAAGGCCCTGTTTATATTAGAATTATTTACTCTCATTTGGTGTAAAGGGTGTTCGTGTGTCCTCTACGCGGACCTGATAGTGCCGGATGGTCTAGGAGCTGTGTCCAGGCCCCTCAGCTGACAACTCCCTCTGCTGAGTGCTGCTGTGTCACCGGGTTGCTACAAGGTCCAAGTTCACATCATAAATCTGCTTTGTGTTAGGTTGAAAGAAGGTGTCCTCCAGTCTCAGAGACAGCGGGAGTCTTAGGAGGCTTAAATGCCTCCTTTTGTACCCCTGGCCCATGTCCCTCTTAAAGGGGGGCTGCAGGGAGACTCCCTCTTCCTGCCCAGCCACCTTCCAGCGAGCTACAGGTGAAGCTCCGGCCAAAGACTGCCCTGACCTTGCCTCCTGGGCCGCGGGTTCTCTCATGGGCAGAGGGACTGAGCTGGTCAGCGCTGCACAAACTTGTCTGTGGAAGCCAGCCATGTCTGCAGATCTCAGCTCTCCAGCCCTCTCCTTGGCTGGAATTCAAAAGCATGTATTTCTGGAGCCCCATGTGACATTAACTTTTTTTTTTTTTAATTAAATGGAAAAGATATTTGACACACAAAGTTAATGAGTCTGTTGGGGGGAAGGAGGGACTTGGCAGGGGCTGCTGTGGGGTGGAGGGGCTGGAGAGAGAGGAAAGAGACAGGTCCCACCTGCATGAAACTGCCAATATGACCCAGACCTCCCCCAGATACTGCAGTGGAGGCAGCAGGGTGGACCCTTGGCTTACAGGGGAGAACTGCAGTTTTGCACATGGGCACAAAACCCTGAATATTTGAAGGACTGAAGCTGAAGTTCCAGTGCTTTGGCCACCTGATGCGAAGAGTTGACTCACTGGAAAAGACCCTGATGCTGGGAAAGACTGAGGGCAAAAGGAGAAGAGGGTGGCAGAAGAAGAGATGGTTGGGTAGCATCACGAACTCAATGGACATGAGTTTGAGCAGACGTTCTGGGAGACAGTGAAAAACAGGGAAGCCTGGCTGCTGCAGTTCATGGGGTTGCAAAGAGTTGGACACGACCGAACAACAACCCAAAAGCGACTCAAACAGGCCCATTCCAGTCAGAGACTCCAGGGCTAGCGTCTCGCCTTCCCTCCCACGTCCCAGGTGATGCGCTGCGAGTCCACACAGGTGCACAGAAGCCAGCCTGCCGGATACGTGGCCCACGTGGGGGGTGGAGTCCGGGACCAGCCCCACCGCAGTTCTGAGAGCTCAGCTAGGCTGGGAGGCGTCCTGAGTCCCGGCCCGCTTCTCCAAGGGCACAGAAACGCTGGGACTCCCCGCCCCGGGGTGCGCGGCCCCAGCAGCAGCCTCAGGGGAACAGCCTGGAAGCCGCGCTGCGGGCAGACGGAGTCCAGCCCTCCGCGCATGCGCACTGTGGGTCCCGCGCTGCTCGCCTCTGGGCCAGACCAGCATGGACGGCCATCACTTTTGTTAGAATCTCATTTTAGTAGATTCCTCAGCCTGGCATTTGTGGTCTTTGAGATGAATATACTGCCCCAGGGGCCCCACCTCGCTACCCCAACCCTCCCCCCTGCACACACACATACGCAGGAAGGCTCGCTGGACCCCTCGGACCACTCTCCTCTCTAGGGCTGTGCGTTTGCTGTTCACTGAACCCGGGACGCCCCGTCTCCTTGCCCTCAGCAGCCTTCACGATGCTAGACCCCAGCTCTCCCACTGGGACGGCTCAAAGCGTAGCCCTCAGTTTTCCTTTGAGGAACTGCTGCTCCTCTCTCGCCCTGGCCTCCCATCTCAGAAGACCTGTGCCTGAGTCTACCACCGGGTGTTGCCACCCCACAAGACGAAGTCTCTTACCTCCCTAAACCGTCTCCTCTCCCCGGTAATCGGCCCTCTGGAGTCACCTTGTAAGCACAGGAACTAATGACTGCCGAGTGAAGCTGCCCTGTGTGGGATGTTGATTACGGCCTCCTGGTTTTGTACTGGGTCCCATTTGTTTGCAGCTGTAAGGAGTTAAAGCGGGAGGGCCTGACCACCTCATCCAGGCTAGAGGCCCAGGGAGCTCGGTTGTCCAGGATCCCAAGGGGTGCAGCGGTTCTTTTCTGTTGAATGGATCACTGTAAATACTAACAGGTTGCATTTTTAAAGTTTGATCTGTGGGTGAAGGGGAGAGGAGGATTATGGTCATCGGACAGCCGTTGCTACAATTTAAAAAAAGGAGGCAGTTTTCTCCCTGGATTTCTACATTTTTGCTAAAAAAAAAAAAAACAAACAAAAAAAACTCATTCCCTTTTCTGTCTGCAGTCCATTTGGCCAGGCTCTTGATCCCTCTTGATAGGCGTGTTTTGATCCAGGCTCACACAAAGCCCCTTCGACCACCTCTCCAGTCTAAGGAGAAGCAGCTGCTGCCTAATTCTCTTTTAAGTGGCCCCTGTGCCGGCCCTGCCCCGGGGCTTCCTCCAGGGTCTGCCTCAGGCTGGGCTGTCTCATCGGGAAGTCGAAGGCGCCTCACCTCTTCATGCGCCAGTCTTGCTTCTCCTTAATTTTCATCCTGTGTCGTGAGGCTGCTCTGAACCCTCAGGGACACCAGAGAGCACCTGGTTCTTGGGAACTTCCCATCCCTTGGACATGTTCCCCTCCCCTCTCCCCTGCCCCCACCAATATAGAAAGAATATTCACATTTAGGGGAGGGAGCCAGGATGTTTCTATTTTCTCCTTTGCCTGGCTGGCTTAGGCTTTGGTGCACGTTACAGACTCATTTGCCTTCAAGATGTGATTTGAGAAACGTCAGGTTGATTTTGAGTTCTGAGGGAGGCAGAAAAGCATCCGTCAGCTTGAGGATTAGAAATGCTCCAGCTTAGAACCAGCACTTATTGTTGTCAGAGGTTGATGCCCAAGAAGACGTCACCTGCTCAGAATTGGCAGCCATGGGAGCCCGGAGTTGCCAGTGGGCATACAGGGTGGTCATGTTGTGGCCACTGTTGACACTGGGCATGGGCCAGGGCTGAGTCTCCCACCCCGACCCGAGGCTACCATGTGAGGCCACCTAGCCCTGTGGGCTAAGCCCCTAGCAGTGGCTTGGGGCTACTTATTAGCACTATTTGATTTTGCCAGTATGGCAGAGTTGCTTCTGTCTTTGGGATCAACGTGTCCTCCAGACTGGCCATGGTGGTTAATGCTCTGCTTTGGTTTAAACCATCTCCCAGTCCTGGGACTGGCATCAGTCACAGTGTAGTGCTCTAGGGGTCTTTATTGTTGTTCAGTAGCTACATCGTGTCTGACTCTTCACGACCCCATGGACTGCAGCACTCCAGACCTCCCTGCCCCTCACCATCTCCCGGAGTTCGCCCAAGTTCATGTCCATTGAATCAGTAGGCGTCTTAGCTTTGTTGGAAATAGATTTCAGGCTGGAGTCAACTGCAGGTGATTAGCAGTGGGTGCCAAGAATTCTGCATTGAGAAGAATTCTTATAAATGAGTGATATTTTTGATGGGTACAGGGCAGGAAGTGGTAACAACAGTGCTATATATAATTACCAACAGTGCATTAGACCTTGCCTTTTATGCAGCTTTTAGATTTAACAACTTCTACTTCTTATCCTTCTCTCTCTTTCTCTTTTTCTGCTGCTTCCTCCCCCTCTTCCTCCCCTTCCTCTTCTTTTAATCAGAAATAACTCAGATTTGGCAACATTGACAGGCATGCATGAATGAGAAAAGCAGAAAGTTCAAAGAACACTTTATTATTGACACCTAATTCAATTCAAATTCCCTTCAACGACAAAAAAGTGGGAATGGATTTATTTGCTCGGGTAACTGAAAGTCCACATGTAGGCTTTCAGGCATGGCTGGATCTAGGGGCTCAAATGTTGTTCTCAACAATTGTCTCCTCCTCAGCTCCCAGCTCTGATTTCTTCTGTGAGACTTCATTCCATAAAGAAGACAAAGGCCTCCAGCATCTCTGGCCGAAGTCTTGATTTGAGTCTGCCTTTGTCCTTTATCCCATCATCAGTCAACCACCGAGGTGGAAAATAGGCTATTTGCCCAGCTTTTCATGAGCCTGTCCCTGGAGCTCAATCCTCAAGGACTGGCAACAGAGAAAGGACAATTCCTTAAGGGAAAACTAGGGTTCCATTATTAGGGGAGGAGGGAATGGGCCTTGGAAGAAGAAAGCAATAACAATCCACTCAAATTTCCACTGACAGGACTTTGAGGAGACACTGTGTAACCTTTCCAGAGGGCTATGGCGTGAGCTGGGTGAAAGAACTGGAATGTTTTCCAGAAACCCCACTGGAGTTCCTTTTGAGGTCAACCCCTGGCACTGGGGCTAGAAGGCTTGGTGCTCTTGGTGACCTTTGGAAGACCTCCACCTTGCCGCTGTCCTTGACTGTACAGAGAAGTCAAAAGGCATCACAGAGCTCTTTGTATCCAGTCCCCTGATATCCAAGTGAGGAGACTGAGGGAACTGAGGGACACAGAAAAACCTACATGTTAGTGGAAAACCAGAAATAAAAACCAGATTAAAAAGCAGAGATATTACTTTGTCAACAAAGGTCCATCTAGTCAAGGCTATGGTTTTTCCAGTGGTCATGTATGGATGTGAGAGTTGGACTGTGAAGAAAGCTGAGTGCCGAAGAATTGATTGGAACTGTGGTGTTGGAGAAGACTCTTGAGAGTCCCTTGGACTGCAAGGAGATCCAACCAGTCCATTCTGAAGAAGATCAGTCCTGGGTGTTCTTTGGAAGGAATAACACTGAGGCTGAAACTCCAATACTTTGGCCACCTCATGCGAAGAGTTGACTCATTGGAAAAGACTCTGATGCTGGGAGGGATTGGGGACAGGAGGAGAAGGGGACGACAGAGGATGAGATGGCTGGATGGCATCACCGACTCAATGCACATGAGTTTGAGTGAACTCCGGGAGTTGATGATGGACAGGGAGGCCTGGTGTGCTGCGATTCATGGCATCACAAAGAGTCGAACACGACTGAGCAACTGAACTGAACTGAGTGGAAAACCAAGACTACAGCGCACCTTGCCTCACGCCTGGACCAAGGCTTCTTTTACTTCAAGGTGTTTGCTAGGGTTTGAGTTCTGAAGCTGGGCAAATCTGTAGATACCAACATTACATTGAAGCAACTGCAAACTGTTTCTGGTTACAAGTATCGCATTGCTCTAGAGTGACTGTGTGTTGAGAGCGATGGGACACTTGTAATCAGAAATGTGGAGCCAGCAGGAGCAGAGAGGTATAGAGCAGACTGGGCAGAGTGGGAGAGAGGGTGAATGCTGGCTAGACCATCGAGCAGCCCGGGCTGTTCAATGCTCTCAATTAAACTTCTTCAATCAATTGAATGAACCTCTTTGAAAATAGAATCTTTGCCCTTAATACAGAATATGTGTTTACGTCTGATAAGCAATCGATAAGAGACTGACCTGAGGACTCTGCTGCTCTCAACAGGCCCAAATGCTGGCTCTTGAGTTCTCAAGAGGAGCCACAGTTGTTGAGCGTGAAAAACATGATTGGAGAAAAACATGATTGTTCTCAATGGAATTCTGGGACCTCCCCCCACCCCTTCAGGCGCTCTCACGTCTCTTTCTTTCCCGTCTGATCCTATGGCCTGACCCTCTGGTGGCACTTCCCGTATGTTCAAGGGCACTGAGATGCTCCTCCTTCCACTGCTACAAACCCTGCCCCCCCACCTCCCCACCCACTGGTGGGAACACTAATCTCAGTGTTGCATGACTGCTGGCTTTGGCATTAGTGTATCTTCCCTGGTGGCTCAGCTGGTAAAGAATCTGCCTGCAATGCAGGAGATCTGGGTTGGGAAGGTCCCCTAGAGAAAGGAGCAGCTACCCACTCCAGTATTCTGGTCTGGAGAATTCCATGGACAGAGGAGCCTGGCAGGCTACAGTCCATGGGGTTGCAGAGTCAGACACGACTGAGCAACTTTCACTCTTTGCATTAGGGTGGTGATCGCGTGACTTGGCAGAGAACTAGCTGATCCGAAGTGCCCTGGAAACCTCTAACACCTGACAGAGGCCACCTCTGACAGCCAGGGATGTGGCAGTTGATTTTAGAAATGCCTCATCGGTGGAGGCTGGATTATATATCAGCTCTCCGGGGCTTTCTTCTCCAGCTGCTTCCCAGGGAGCTCTTCTATCGATTTGGATCCAAGGTATCTCCTTACTATTTCTGGTCCTGCGCTGTAGTGCCCAAGGGTCTGTCTCACATTTAGAGCATCCCCCACTGCGCCCCATCCCTGGTGCAGACAGAAGGATTCTCAGGATGGGGATCAACAC
Source organism: Bubalus kerabau (assembly GCF_029407905.1). Classification (NCBI taxonomy): domain Eukaryota; kingdom Metazoa; phylum Chordata; class Mammalia; order Artiodactyla; family Bovidae; genus Bubalus; species Bubalus kerabau. The sequence goes on along the minus strand of NC_073631.1, from coordinate 19,040,974 downwards.
CATAGATTAACACCATTGCTTCCACCCTTTTCCAGCAGCTTAATGCTATTTCCAATGGCTGGCTTCTAAATCCTTTCTGCTCTGCTATAGTGTCTGTTCTGGCCCAGGGAATTATGGACCTCTTAGCATCAAGAGTTCTGTATATCCTCTGAGATTGTCTGTAATTTTGTGTGAAAATACACCTCTATGGATTTTTTTTCCCCCTGAGAAAATGGTCTGGAGCTCCCGTAATTCCTCGAAGGGCTTGATGAACAATAAAAGAAACATTCATGCTCATCATCAAGGCTTTATCCAGCCTCATCCATGTGTCAGCAAGCAGGGAAGTCAGCACCATTCCGCCCTGTTTGCTCTCTCCTGGCCTTTCATGGCTGAGTTGGCCATGCATGGGATCAGTAGACAAACTGAGGGGTATTTTTATCCTGCTGGCAGGAGCTGCCCTCCTGGGTGAGCTGTGACTTTGGCTCCAGCGTGAAGGAAGAAACTAGCAGGAGAGAGCAGATCCTGATGACTCTCTCCTGAGTTCTTGCTCCCTGCAGCCTGCCACCCATCTGTTAGCCACCCTCAGAACCTGCCCGGGGCGGGGGTGGGGGGCACCCCAGCCTCCTCATCTTGGGTCTCAGTGGTGAGCCCATGGTGAGAGCAACCCAGGGCCAAGCAGGTTTTCCCACTCTAGAAACCAGGCTTTTGGTTAAAGATGAAGCACCTGGAGAGGAGAGAGGGGTGGGCTCACGCTAAAGCCGGAAGTGTCCTGGTCTCGCGGTCGTTTTCTGGGGGTGGGCAGGGCAAGCGGACAAGGGGGAGAGGCCTGAGCAGGGAAGACGAAGGGGCGACGAGGTCTGCAAGAGGACAAGGGTGGAGGTGCACCTCGGGCCTCCTGCCTGAAGAGCCCCAGTGGTGGAAGCCGGACAGTCCAGGAATACCAGGCAGTGGACTGCAGAGGAGGAGCGGTGAGTGTCCCTGCAGACGTCAGAGGCAGAGATGTCAGGCTGATGTAACTGTGTTTATGGCTTTCCTCCCTTCACTCTTTCTGACCCTACGTGGACTATGGAAAATAAAAACAGCTGTTTTGCGGAGGAACTCTGTGCTGGACACTGTGCCTTGTACACATAAGCCCAGACATTTTCTTAACTGTCCTACGTGGTAGGATTTGTGTGTGTGCGCACACACAAATTGGATTTTTAAAAATTGAGTTACAATTCACATACCACAAAATTCACCCTTTTAAAGTGTACGATTCAGTGCTTTTTAGTATTTTCACAAGGTCATGCAACCGTCACCATTATCTAATTCCAGAGCATTTTTTATTACCCCCCAAAGAAACTCTGTACCCATTATCAATGACTCCCTATTCCATCCTATTAATGGCAACAACTCATCTGCTTTCTATCTCCATGAATTTGCCTATAATGGACAGAATGGGATCTTATAATACATAGTCTTTTGTAACTGACTTCTTTTGTTGTTCAGCCCCATGTGGGTCCACTCACCAGTGCAGCAAAGCCAGTCTACTTACACTGGCTTGTGGTGAAAGAAAGTCCAGTGTTTATTGCAGGGCATCAGGCAAGTAGTACCAGAAGCTAACGTCCAAAGGAAAAGGCCTGAATTACCTGATGACTTTCAGGGAGGGGTTTTTAAAGGCAGGGTGAGGACGAGGGTTATGGGATCAGCTGGTGGACAGTCTCCTATTTTTGGTCGGTAGTGAGGTAATCAGGAGTCAGCATCAACCTTCTGGTTCTAATCAGTTTGGGGTCTACATGCTTGTGGTCAACATTCAGTTAACTTCTTCCACCTGGGAGGGATTTTAGTAGCTGCAAAACAGCTCAAGGATATGGCTTGCTGCTGCTGCTGCTAAGTCGCTTCAGTCGTGTCCGACTCTGTGTGACCCCACGGACTGCAGCCCACCAGGCTTCCCTGTCCCTGGGATTCTCCAGGCAAGAACACTGGAGTGGGTTGCCATTTCCTTCTCCAATGCATGAAAGTGGAAAGTGAAAGTGAAGTCACTCAGTCATGTCCGACTCTTAGCGACCCCATGGACTGCAGCCTACCAGGCTCCTCCATCCATGGGATTTTCCAGGCAAGAATACTGGAGTGGGGTGCCATTGCCTTCTCCCATAAACAAGAGGTAGATGGAGAATATGGGGAATCTGTTCAGGAAGAGCCGCATAACATTCTACTTGATTACAATCCCTTCTTTTCTTTGATAGTCCTCAAACTTGACAGGGAACATGTACAGGACAAGAAAGGGAATAGTTTTGGTTAGAGAAGTTCATCATAAACTTGGCCAAGGAACTCACTTTTAGGAGGATTTGGTTTCAGCCTCCACCCTGTTTCAGCTTTCCCCAAATCTTAGAGGGAATGGGGCTCTGGGTATTTCCTGCTGAAACGGGGTATAGTCCTTCCTCAATGTGAGGAATGGATTCAGAATTGGTTATATGCCCCAGTTTCAAGCCTAGCACTGATATTTTGTGTTATGAAAACATTACCTCTCTCTTTGATTGCTTTGTCATAGTACATGTACAGAGCTTGGAAAATTAGCAGACATATCATAATAAGGATAATGATTAAAATGCATCTTGCAGTATTCCTCCAAATAGTCCTCCTATTTTAGATGGAAAATAAGTTTTGGAGTGGGTTCTCTTTACATATATCCAGTAAACGAGCAGCTTTTTGAATTGCTCTGTATTTTCATTTTAACTTCTCTAAGGTTTTCTTTTTAATTGAAGTACAGTTAATTTACTGGTTAGTTTTAGTTTGTGTTAGTTTCGTTGTGTACAGCAGTGATTCAGTTATCCATATGTTATATATATGGGGTTGATGTGCTTGCGGTCAGCATTCAGTTAACTTCTTGCACCGGTAGGGCTTTCAGTAGCTGCGTTAGTCTCTGGTGTATAGCAAAGTGGTTCAGTTATCCATGTATAACATACATACACACATACATGTATTCTTTGGGGGGGCTTCCTTTGTGGCTCAGCTGGTAAAGAATCCACCTACAATGCAGGAGACCTGGGTTCAATCCCTGGGTTGGAAAGATTCCCCGGAGAAGGGAAAGGCTACCCACTCCAGTATTCTGGCCTGAAGAATTCCATGGGCTGTATAGTCCTTGGGGTCACAAAGAGTCAGACATGACTGAGCGACTTTCACTTTCACATATGGTTTTTTAAAATTCTTTTCCATTATAATTTATTACAAGATATTAAATATAGTTCCCTGCATTACACAGTAGGACCTTGTTGTTTATTTAATATATAGTAGTTTGTATTTGCTAATCCTAAACACCTAATTTGTCTCTGCCCTCTCTTTCCCCTTTGATAACCATAAGTTTGTCTGTCTTTGAGTCTGTTTCTGTTTTGTGAATAAGTTGACTTGTATCTTTTTTGTGGTAGCCATGATATTTGTCTTTGTTTGACTTAGTATGATTTCTACGTCCATCCATGTTGCTTCAAATGACATTATTTCATTCTTCTTATGGCTGAGTAATATTCCATTGTATTTGTGTGTGTATACATATATGCCACATCTTTATCCATTCATCTGTTGATGGACACTTAGGCTGTCACCACGGTTCTTTGTCTTAGCTACTGTAAATTGTGCTGCTTTGAACATTGGGGTACATGTATCTTTTTGAATTAGAATTTTTGTCTTTTCTGAATGTATGTTCAGGAGTGGGATTGCTGGCTCATATGGGAGCTCTATTTTTAGTTTTTTAAGCAACCTCCATACTGTTCTCCGTAGAGGTTGCACCAGTTTACATTCCCACCAACAGTGCTCAAGGATTCTCTCTCTTCCACACCCTCTTTAGCATTTTTTGTTTGTAGACTTTTTGATGATGGCCATTCTGACTGGTGTGAGGTGATCCCTCATTATACTTTTGATTTCTATTTCTCTAATAATTAGCCATGTGGAGGATCTTTTCCTGTGCCTGGTGGCCATCTGTATATCTTCTATGGTAAAATGTCTATTTAGATCTTCTGCTCATTTGTTGATTAGGTTGTTTTTTTTGTTGTTGTTATTGAAGTATGTAAGTGCTCATATATTTTGGAAATTAAGTCCTTGTTGGTCACATCATTTGCAAATGTTTTCTCCCATTCCATAAGTTGTCTTTTCATTTTGTTTTACTTTGTGCAAAGCTTCTAAGCTTAAGTCTCATTTGTTTATTTTTGCCTTTATTTCTAATGCCTTGGGAGACTGACCTAAGAAAATATTGCTGTGTTATATGTTAGAGAATGTCTTGCTATGTTCTCTTACAGGCGTTTTATGGTGTCACGCCTTAGATTTAAGTCTTTTAGCCATTTTGAGTTTATTTTTGCGTGTAGGGTGAGAGACCATTTTTACTTCATCGATTGACATACAGCTCTCGAGGCCAGGGATACGAATTATACATAACAGTTGTTGGTCACTACACACATCTCCCTTTTTGCCAAAATATTATTTAAAGCAATTTTATTATCTAATAGTGTCCTGGCTAAAGAATCTAGTGCCCACCTGGGAGGCTGTGGCTTGAGCCACTTTGTTTTCCACTGTATTCCTAAAGTAAGATAAAGGTTTCCTGGCTCCAAGAGGAGACCTTGAGACCGTAAGGATGCCGCTGGCAGCTGCGAGCAGATAGTCTTTTGAGAATATCTGGTTGTGTCCTTGAGTCGGATACTATTTAGAAAACTCGAGCGCTCAGTAATACAGAACTGTGTCTGAAACCACATCCACAGCGTCTACCTGGCTGTATTTTGGATTCCGGAACAACGAGGCCTGGTGTGTTGCCGTCCCTGGAGTCACAGAGAGTCAGACACGGCCGAGCAACTGAACTGAACAACAGTTATTCTATTTTTTTTAATGTATTTTTCAGTGGTTAAAACAGATGTAGAGTGTATGTTTAATAGGCCACAAATGGGCTGTTCTGGTTAGCCTAAAGTTCAATTTAAGTCATGTTATAAGCCCGAATGACTTTCCCAGACCTCAATATGTGAAAATTTCCAGCACATTTCCCACTTAGATAGAATGCATGAATAATCAAAGTAATTGTCCCTTGTTGCCATAATGGTAGCTGCCTGCCCTGGGTCAGTGACGCCCCTCAGTGCTAGGGCTATAGTTTGTGTGTATGCATGTGTGTGTGTGTGTGTGTGTGTGTGTGTATAATTTGCCTGCTTATCCAAGTTGGGGGAAAATAATGAGACAAAATGAATAAGCACAGAGGCATGCGGATGGGGAAGCACTTTGCAGGTTATACACATTATCAGTTACACTGAATTTTCATACAAACACCATACACGCACTTCAAGCCACAGGCCTGGAGCAAGGAGTGGTACATGTCCTGCATAATAATACCTTGTGACAACTTCATTAGAGAATTTTCTTTCCATTCTAAACACTAGGATGGAAACAGTATGGTTACAGGTGGCAACAGTATGGTTAGAAATAAAACAATAACTTTCAATGTTAGTAGGGAGACAAAGTTTTGGGAAAAAGTTCAATTGAATTAGTGTGATAGATCTTATTGACCTGGTCTGGATTCTTGGGTTCGCTGTCTGCCATGGCTATCATCCCTTTTTTGTCCTCTTGCGGATATCACTTGGAATCAACAGACCTTTCTATAGACCAGTCCAATTCGGAGGGCTTTTTTAAGTGATAAATATGAATTAGAGAGTTAAGTCCCTTCAGTTGCGTTGTGCATGAGGTATTTAAGAACACCTGATAAAAGTTGTTTAAATGATGCCTTTTCCAGTAAGTATAATCACCTGGTTGCAGGTCATGGGGCATTTTACCTTCATCCAGACTTAGAGTACTGTGTTTGAATTCAGAAAAAAAGCTTAGAATATTGTCTTAATGACTCAAACTTTACAGTAAAGTAACATAGTAACAAGGAACTACTTGGGAGTGAGTCTTAAGCAGTAAATACTGACTTGAATCAACAAAACTAGAATTTAATATCCATTGAAACATTTTTTTATTTCTAAAATTGCCCTCATTTTTATTTATATTTTTTAATCCAAAAATAGACAAATTACAACTAATTTGTTGAAAAAGTAAGTCTGATTATAGTTGATTGATCACATAGGCTCTTTTAAATTGGTTATGCTGGAACTCTTCATAAAGAACCTCATGAACTAAAGGCCAGGAAAGCTATACCATTGGCTTGTCATCAGATTGTGCCTATAATCTATATATTTGGGTGATTTCTCCTCTTCTTGAAGTCCCCCAGATATCTTGATGTTCTTGTACCAGTCAGGAGGTGACCTTCTTATTCATCTGATAAATCTACAGAAAACCTAAGAGTTTCCAGTTCCTGGAAGGATCAGGTAGAGGGAGAAGAGAAGTGTTGGGATTTCACTTACAAAAGTGTAATTTCCCAAGCTGTTATAAATTATAATTAGGTTAAGGGGAAAGAGTTCCTTATATCTGGAAAACAGATTAAAAGTCAGTAACAGATTTTGAACAAGATGGCGGAGGAGTAGGTTGACATGGAGTACATCTCTCTCCATGGATACATCAGGAATACACCTTCAGACACAAAAGTGCATGCAGAACACCAGCTGAGAGCATAAAGGAGACCAGTGCAAAAGAATATATAAACTTACATATTCTTATAAAGTTATAAATATTAAATATGAAATATATACATATATTTATATTATAAATACATATGAAATATATACATATATTATTTATATATTATAAATATATATGAAATATATATTTTATATATTATAAATATATAATATATAAAATATATATATTAAATAAAGTTATATATTTATAATATAAATATATAAAGTTTTTGTGAGCTACACAAAACTCAGCAGGATGAAGGAACTAGTGGGAAAAACAGGAGTGTTAGTAAGACTGGACCTGCCCTCAGGGGTGGGGGAACTGAAGCAGGGTTCCAATCCCCACATCGGGCAATTATCTGAGTCAGAGGAGAAACATTTAAGGCTGAGAGGGAAACAGCTGATCTGCGGCAGCCTAAATGGAATGAGAATCAGACAGTCCTTGCTGCTGCCACATGTACCCCCGGACAGGGACGCAGGTGCCCTGGAAGGTACTGCAGCTGGTAGCTGGAGTTTAGGGATGGGAGCAATCCCGGGGTGAGGGCTGCTGCTGACTGCGTAGAGATGGATCAAGGGGATGTGAGGGAGGAGATCATGGGGGGAAATGCCCGTGGAGGAAAGCTGGGCAGACTTGGAAGCAAGGCGATACTGCTGAGTCACGCATAGTGGGGTGGAACCATCATCATAGCCTCTGTCTCTCATTGGCAGCTGAACAATAGAGAGACTGACCCACCGAATGCACTGAACTACAGAGTAGGACCCCAGCCAGGGGGGCCCCTCTATGTGTCTGACAACAGAGAAGGACCCAGGCAAGGGAGCCCTCTAAGTGCCTGAACAGGCAAAGCTAGGGAGAAAGACTGTCAAAGAGGACTTCTGATCACCAGCTACAAGAGGCTCGAAAAAAGACTCTGATGGGACCATAACTTCTGCAGTGGAGGCAGTCCATGTCCCTGCAAACTTGGCGCCACCAGGGTCCCCACAAGCCAAGCAGCTGCACCACCTTCACGCTCAACACTCATGGGGGCAGAGCTGCCACAGGCAAAAAAAAAATGTCTTCTGTCTATGCATGCAGGGTCGCTTCAGTCGTGTCCAACTCTTTGCAACCCTGTAGACTGTGGCCTGCCAGGCTTCTCTGTCAGGGGGTTCTCCAGGCAAGAAGACTGGAGCGTATTGGCCAATACTGGTTGCCATACCCTTCTGCTGCTGCTGCTAAGTCGCTTCAGTCGTGTCCGACTCTGTGCGACCCCACAGACGGCAGCCCACCAGGCTCCCCAGTCCCTGGGATTCTCCAGGCAAGAACACTGGAGTGGGTTGCCATTTCCTTCTCCAGTGCATGAAAGTGAAAAGTGAAAGGGAAGTCGTTCAGTCATGTCCGACTCGTAGTGACCCCATGGACTGCAGCCCACCAGGGATTTTCCAGGCAAGAGTACTGGAGTGGGGTGCCATTGCCTTCTCCGCCATACCCTTCTAGACCACTATATATTTCCTGCTGCCCTAGCTGCCAACTCCCCCGAGTACCTGGTGCTGCCAGAACCCCTGTGACCCAAGCAGCTGCGTCACCTCCACACCTGGCCCTCACAGGGACAAACCCAAGTCCTCCAGGGCAGCCTCAGGAGCAAACCCCAGTGGACGACCCACATGCAGAGGTGGAAATAAAACCACAATTGAAACCCAGGGGGCAGTGTGGCTAAGGAATAAGACCCAAAACCTTCCCACCAAATGTATAAGCTGCAGGTTAAATCCACACAATCAACTCGGAGACTCCATGTCTAAGGAATTATAATAGGACACTGAGAGCCCCCACAAAAGAAAGCTCACTAGTTCTGATAGCTGTGGACATTGGAGGCAAGAACACACAGGAGTAGGACCAGATCAGAATCTGAGCTGCCCCCACAGCAGGTCCAGGGATCAGCACAGTGTTGGAGGGCATCCTAGAGAGGTGAGGTGGACTGTGACTCCCAGAGAGGGAAAGGACTCTGACAGCAGTGACTCAAGAAAAACATTTATTATTATTATTATTTTATTTATTTTAATTGGAGGCTAATTACTTTACAATATTGTAGTGGGTTTTGCCATACATTGACATGAATCAGCCATGGGTGTACATGTGTTCCCCATCCTGAACCCCCTCCCACATCCCTCCCCATCCCATCCCTCTGGGTTATCCCAGTGCACCAGCCCTGAGCACCCTGTTTCATGCATCAAACCTGGACTGGTTATCTGTTTCACATACGATAATATACATGTTTCAATGCTATTCTCTCAAATCATCCACCCTCACCTTCTCCCACAGAGTCCAAAAGACTGTTCTATACGTCTGTGTCTCTTTTGCTGTCTCGCATATAGGGTCATCGTTACCATCTTTCTAAACTCCACATATATGTGTTAGTATACTATATTGGTGTTTTTCTTTCTGGCTTACTTCACTCTGTATAATAGGCTCCAGTTTCATCCACCTCATTAGAACTGATTCAAATGTGTTCTTTTTAATGGCTGAGTAATATTCCATTGTGTATATGTACCACAGCTTCCTTATCCATTCATCTGCCAATGGACATCTAGGTTGCTTCCATGTCCTGGCTATTGTAAACAGTGCTGTGATGAACATTGGGGTACACATGTCTCTTTCAATTCTAGTTTCCTCAATGTGTATGCCCAGCAGTGGGATTGCTGGATCATAAGGCAGGTCTATTTCCAGTTTTTTAAGGAATCTCCACACTGTTCTCCATAGTGGCTGTACTAGTTTGCATTCCCACCAACAGTGTAAGAGGGTTCCCTTTTCTTCACACCCTCTCCAGCATTTATTGCTTGTAGACTTTTGGATTGCAGCCATTCTGACTGGCATGAAATGGTACCTCATAGTGGTTTTGATTTGCATTCCTCTGATAATGAGTGATGTGGAGCATCTTTTCATGTGTTTGTTAGCCATCTGTATGTCTTCTTTGGAGAAATGTCTGTAGTTCTTTGGCCCATTTTTTGATTAGGTCGTTTATTGTTCTGGAATTGACCTGCAGGAATTGCTTGTATATTTTTGAGATTAAATCTTTGTCAGTTGCTTCATTTGCTATTATTTTCTCCCATTCTGAAGGCTGTCTTTTCACCTTGCTTATAGTTTCCTTTGTTGTGCAAAAGGTTTTAATTAGGTCCCAATTGTTTATTTTTGTTTTTATTTCCAATATTCTGGGAGGTGGGTCATAGAGGATCCTGCTGTGATTTATGTCAGACTGTGTTTTGCCTATGTTTTCCTCTAGGAGTTTTATAATTTCTGGTCTTACGTTTAGATCTTTAATCCATTTTGAGTTTATTTTTGTGTATGGTGTTAGAAAGTGTCCTAGTTTCATTGTTTTACAAGTGCTTGACCAGATTTCCCAGCACCACTTGTTAAAGAGATTGTCTTTTTTCCATTGTATATTCTTGCCTCCTTTGTCAAAGATAAGGTGTCCATAGGTGCGTGGATTTATCTCTGGGCTTTCATTTATTCTTATGTTTTGGCTTGTTTTGTAGATTCTTTTCTCTTTTTTTTAATCCCTTCCCCCCTGCTTCTCATTGTAGTTGTCAATTTTATTGGCACTATGAAATCTAATTAAGCTTTATTTTTTTTCCTCAGTCACATTTTTTACTGTTGTTATAAACCTCTGCCTCTACATAGGGCTTTTCCAGTTCTCTGGAGTTTTCCTTTTTTTTTTTCTTCTTTTTATAATTTTTAACTTTTTAAACCTATTATTATTTTTTCTACATTTATTCCTTTGTTTGCTTTTCCTACTGTTCTTTTCCCCTTGCAGTTAACTTTTAATGTATATAAATCTTCTTTATCTACCTCTATTTAACTTCGCATGTCTATTCTTTCTTTCTTTCCTTTCCTCTTAACATATTTGTTTTATTTTCATTGCTTTATTCCCCAACTGGCACCTTGCTTTCATTTTTTTTTTTTCCAGTTTGTGCTTTAGTTTGTTTTGTTTTCAACTGGTAGATATAATTTTGGTTTCCTTTATTTGAGAGGTCAATCTATTGTAATTTATTTTTGTTGGACTGTTTTGACTTTGCTTATGGGGGTATATGTGTATGTTCCAATATTTTAATTATTATTTGCCTGATTTTGTAATTGCCATTTGTCTGGGGTTTCTGTTTGGTTTCTCAGTTTTGGGTATTTGTTTTAATCTCACTTAATGCCATAAAAAACCACTTGTGGAATCTTCGTTCCTGACCAGAGATCAAGCCCTGAGCCTTTGGAGTGGGAGCACTGACTCCAAGACTCTAGACTACCAGAGAACTAACCCTGCTGCTGCTGCTAAGTCACTTCAGTCGTGTCCGACTCTGTGTGACCCCATAGACGGAAGCCCACCAGGCTCCTCCATCCCTGGGATTCTCCAGGCAAGAACACTGGAGTGGATTGCCATTTCCTTCCCCAATGCAGGAAAGTGAAAAGTGAAAGTGAAGTCGCTCAGTCGTGCCCGACTCGTAGTAACCCCATGGACTGCAGCCTACCAGGCTCCTCCGTCCATGGGATTTTCCAGGCAAGAGTACTGGAGTGGGGTGCCATTGCCTTCTCTGGAGAACTAACCCTAGGGAGTATCAAATAGTGAGAAGTTGCACAAAGGAAACCACTTGAATACAAGACCTGGCATCACCCAACCACAGTGCCCTGTGCAGGACGCCTCATCTAAATAACAAACAAAACAAATATACAAACTCAGTCATCAGCAGACAGCATTACCACCTCACTCACCCTTGCCCATCAGAGGAAAAACAAACAAACAAAAAACTCAGCACAAATCCCAACCTATACAAAGCTTACACAAACCACTGGACCAATCTTAGAGGGCAGAAACCAAAAGGAATAAAGAATTCAACCCTGAAGCCTGGGAAAAGGAGACCTCAAATACAATACGTTAAAAAAAAAAAAAAAAAGATAATGAAAAGGCAGAGAAATACTACACAAATGAAGGGACAGACTAGAAACACAGAAGTCCAAATAAATGAAGAGGAAATAGGCAAACCACCTGAAAAAGAATTCAGAATAATGATAGTAAAGATGACCAAAAACCTTGAAAACAAAATGGGGAAAATGCAGGAATCAATTAACAAAGACCTAGAAGAATTAAAGAATAAACATACAAACAATACAATTACTGAAATTAAAAATACTCTAGAAGGAATCAATAGCAGAATATCTGAAGCAGAAGAGTGAATCAGTGAGCTGGAAGATAAAATAGTGGAAATAACTTCTGAAGATCAGAACAAAGTAAAACAAATGAAAAAAACTAAGGATAGTCAAGAGACCTCTGGGGCAATATCAAATGCATTAACATTTGAATTATAGGGGTCCCAGAAGAAGAAGAGAAAAAGAAAGAGTATGAGAAAATTTTTGAAGAGATGATACTTGAAAAGTTCCCCAACATGGAAAAGTAAATAAGTCAGTCAAGTCCAAGAGGCACAAAGAGTCCCACACAGGATAAACCCAAAGAGAAACATGCCAAGACACATATTCATCAAACTAACTAAGACTAAACACAAAGAAAGAATATTAAAAGCAGCAAGGGAAAAGCAACAAGTAACATACAAGGGAGACCCCATATGCTTAACAGCTTATCTTTCAGCAGAAACTCTGCTGGCCAGAAGGGAATGGCAGGATATATTTAAAGTACGAAAGGGAAAAATCTACAAGATTACTGTACTCAGCCAGGATCTCATTCTAAATTGGTGGAGAAATAAAAAGCTTGCCTGAAAAAGACAAGCAAAAGTTAAGAGAATTCAGTTCCACCAAACCAGTTTTACAACAAATGTTAAAGGGACTTATATAGTCAAGAAATACAAGAGAAGAAAAAAGATCTACAAAATCAACCCCAAACAATTAAGAAAATGGCGATAGGAACATATATACCAATAATTACTTTACATGTAAATGAATTAAATGGGTTTATTAAATTGAGTTTATTCCAGGGATGCAAGGATTCTTCAATATACACAATCAATGTGATACACCATATTAACAAATTGAAAGATAAAAACCATATGATAATCTCAGTAGATGTAGAAAAAGCTTTTGACAAAATTCAGCATCCATTTATGACTAAAACTCTTCAAAAAATATGCATAGAAGGAACCTACCTCAACATAGTAAAGGCCATATATGATAAGCCTATATAAAACATTATTCTCAATGGAGAAAAAATGAAAGCATTCCCCCTAAGATCAGGAACAAGACAAGGGTGCCCACTTTCACCACTGTTATTCTAGCTACAGCAATCAGAGAAGAAAAGGAAATAAAAGGAATCCAGATCGGAAAAGAAGAAAAGCTCTCACTGTTTGCAGATGACATGATACTGTATAGATAAGCCTAAGGATAGTATCAGAAAATTACTAAAGCTAATCAGTGAATTTAGCAAAGTTTCAGGATACAAAATCAATACACAGAAATCATTTACATTTCTATATACTAGCAATGAAAAATCAGTAGGACAAATTAAGGAATCAATCCCATTCACCACTGCAACAAAAAGAATTAAATATCTAGGAATAAACTTACCTAAGGAGACGAAAGACAAGAGAGAGATTCCATGTTCCTGGGTAGGGAAAATCAATGACGGTACTACCAAATGCAGTCTACAGATTCAGTGTGATCCCTATCAAATTACCAATGACATTTTTCACAGAACTAGAACAAAAAATTTCACAATTCATATAGAAACACAAAAGACCCTGAATAGCCAAAGCAGTCTTGAGAAAGAAGAATGGAGCTGGAGGAATCAACCTTTCTGACTTCAGATTATACTACAAAATTACAGTCATCAAGAAAATTTGGTACTGGCACAAAAACAGAAATACAGACCAATAGAACAAGATAGAAAGCCCAGAAATAAACCCATGCACCTATGGGTACCACATTTTTGACAAAGGAGCCAAGAATATACAATGCAGCAAAGACAGCCTCTTCAATAAATGGTGCTGGGAAAACTGGACAGCTACATGTAAAAGAATGAGATTAGAACACTTCCTAACACCGTACACAAAAATAAACTCAAAATGGATAAAAGACCTAAATGTAAGACCAGAAACTATAAAACTCTTAGAGGAAAACATAGGCAGAACACTCGATGACATAAAGCAAGATCCTCTATAACCCACCTCCTAGAGTAATGGAAATAAAACCAAAAGTAAAGAAGTGGGACCCTATTAAAGAGCTTTTGCACAGCAAAAGAGACTATAAGCAAGGTGAAAAGACAACCCTCAAAATGGGAAAAAATAATAGCAAATGAAACAACTGACAAAGGATTAATTTCCAAAATATACAAGCAGCTCATACAACTCAGTGCTAGAAAAACAACCCAATCAGAAAGTGGGAAAAAGATCTAAACAGATATTTCTTCAAAGAAGACATACAGGTGGCTAACAAACACATGAAAAGATGCGCAGCATCACTCATTATTAGAGAAATGCAAATCAAAACCACAATGAGCTATCACCTCACACCGGTCAGAATGGCCATCATCAAAAAATTTGTAAACAGTAAATGCTGGAGAGGGTGTAGAGAAAAGGGAACACTCTTGCACTGTTAGTGGGAATGTAAATTGATACAGACACTATGGAAGACGGTATGGAGATTCCTTAAAAAAATAGGAATAAAAGCACCATATGACCCAGCAATCCCACTCCTAGGCATATACCCTGAGGAAACCAAAATTGAAAAAGACACATGTATCCCAATGTTCATTGCAGCACTGTTTACAATAGCTAGAACATGGAAGCCACCTAGATGTCCATTGACAGATGAATGGATAAAGAAGTTTGGTACATATACACAATGGAATATTTCTCAGCCATAAAAAGGAATGCATTTGAGTCAGTTCTAATGAGGTGGATGAACCTAGAGCCTATTATACAGAGTGAAGTAAGTCAAAAAGAGAAAGATAAATGTCATATTTAATTCATATATATGGAATCTAGAAAAACGGTACTGAAGAATTTATTTACAGGGCTGCAATGGAGAAACAGACATAGAGAATAGACTTAGGGACATGGCGAGAGGGGAGGAGAGGGTGAGATGTATGGAGAGAGTAACAGGGAAACTTACATTACCATCTGTAAAATAGATAGCCAATGGGAATTTGCTTTGTGACTCAGAAAACTCAAACAAGGGCTCTGTATCAATCTAGAGGGGTGGAATGGGGAGGGAGATGGGAGGGAGTTTCAAAAGGGAAGGGATATATGCATACCTATGGCTGATTCAAAAGCAGAGACATTACTTTGCCAACAAAGGTCCGTCTAGTCAAGGCTATGGTTTTTCCTGTGGTCATGTATGGATGTGAGAATTGGATTGTGAAGAAGGCTGAGCACTGAAGAATTGATGCTTTTGAACTGTGGTGTTGGAGAAGACTCTTGAGAGTCCCTTGGACTGCAAGGAGATCCAACCAGTCCATTCTGAAGGAGATCAGCCCTGGGATTTCTCTGGAAGGGAATGATGCTAAAGCTTAAACTCCAGTACTTTGGCCACCTCATGCGAAGAGTTGACTCATTGGAAAAGACTCTGATGCTGGGAGGGATTGGGGGCAGGAGGAGAAGGGGACGACAGAGGATGAGATGGCTGGATGGCATCACTGACTCGATGGACATGAGTCTCAGTGAACTCCGGGAGTTGGTGATGGACAGGGAGGCCTGGCGTGCTATGATTCATGGGGTCGCAAAGAGTTGGAAACGACTGAAAGACTGAACTGAACTGAGTGGCTGATTCATGTTGAGGTTTGACAGAAAACAACAAAATACTATAAAGTAATTATCCTTCAATAAAAAAATAAATTTTTAATAAGTCAATATTTCAGACAAAAATCATAAAATTTTGATCACATTTATCAGGTCACTCAGTATTGTATAACTAATCCTTTCTGTTAACAATTTTATGAACCATCAAAGTTGCCATTAAAATTAATTTTTTACCCAATTCAGCAGTATGATCTTAGTTATCAGAAACCTATACTTTTCAAAAAGTTCTTTCTATGAATCTTCTTGAGGTTGAAGCACTTCTGCAAAAGCATCCAAGTGAACAACAACTGTCTATGGATGACAAAGCAGTTCAGGAGTCACGGTTATGGCTCAGAGGTAAAGAATCAGCCTTCCAATACAGGACACACAGGTTCAACCCCTGGGTTGGGAAGGTGCCCTGGAGAAGGAAATGGCAACCCACTCCAGTATTCTGGCCCATGGGAAACCCCGTGGGCAGAGCACCCTGGCAGGCTACAGTCCACGGGGTTGAGAAAGAGCAGAACATGACTTAGCGACTAAACAACAGCACCATGGATCATAAACACAACAAAATCAAGAACTGTTTGGAGTAACAAAAAGAAAAAAAAAGCATTCTGTCAGTTTGATTACATTCTGCTCTGCAGAAATTATAATCATTTTCATCATGTGGTTCTGAAAAAAAATCCTTCCATGTTTATGGATATACAACGAAAGAGCATAATTTCCTCATGTTGTGGCTTAGTAGTGCTGGTATAGTCTTATGTCCAAGATTTTCTGCCATTTCACTGAAAAAGAACGTTGACTGAATAATTGAAAGTATGCCAGCTCTTGTAACAGTTCTTGCTTTATTCACTTTCATGGCGAGGCCAAGGAGTCTTGCTAAATGGAGATCAGGGAGCAGGAGCCAGACTCTCCAGGGAAGGACAGAGAAGCACCAAATCTCTGTTCGCTGAGAACTTAGTAGGTGGCGAGCAGGGCAAAGAGCTGACACTGACAAACACAGGAGGCTGTCATGAGATCAGACATTTGCCCAGTGCTTTTGGTCTCTGAAAGTATATACATACATCATGCGTGCATATGCATACAAAGCATATGCATATACTTTCTGTCTTAATCCCAACAATAACCCCCAAAGTATAGACATACACCAGACATACACACACAGCATCTGCATACCCTGTCTTGATCCCAACAATAACCCCCAGAGGTAGGCAAAGGATTCTTTCCGTCTCAGAAATGAGAAAATGGAACAGGTTAGGGTTAGAGCCACAAGAATAACAAACAATGGAATCACAAGTAAATTAAGCAAAGAAAAAAATTGGAAACAAGGAATTTGGTAAGGTGAAGTCAGAAGACAAAGAGATCG
The DNA here is from genome assembly GCF_029407905.1 of Bubalus kerabau. Classification (NCBI taxonomy): domain Eukaryota; kingdom Metazoa; phylum Chordata; class Mammalia; order Artiodactyla; family Bovidae; genus Bubalus; species Bubalus kerabau. Next base: position 19,024,333 of record NC_073631.1, on the reverse strand, counting down.
GGTATGAACAAAAGTTAGTCTCCATCCCTTGATTGATGAAGAGGGAGGTGAACAGTGTGGCTGATAGAGGGGCCTTTGGCTGAGGAACACACAGGATTGGGCAGAGAGGGAAGGATGAGACCAGGATGAGCATGGAGTTTGGACTTAATGTGACTCTAATTAAGTTACAGAATTATTTTTAAAACATACCCTAAACTGCAGGCAAAATATAGTACAGACAACATCTTTGTACTCTCTCTGATCTTTATGAAGTACTAGGAACTGTTCCTCCAACAACACTAGGTCCTATTATTACTATTCCCATTTTGCTGATGAGGAGACTGAGACACAGAGAGGTTAGGTAACCTGGTCAAGGTTGCTAAGATAGGAAGGGGCACAACTGGCATTTGAACCAAAGCAGGCTGGATTCAGAGTTCATGCTCTTAACCATGGCGGTATCATATTCCTCTAAGCAAAAAGAAGACTCTTCCAAAAATGTCTTCTGAAGGTTCTCCTGTGATTTACCTTGTATATTACTGAAATAGCCAGTCTTATCAGCAAAGAGGGTTAAAGTTGTGGATTATCCATCTTTACTTGACTATTTAGTGAAACCCAGAAAGAGCCAATATAAACAATGTTGTAAGCAGTAGATGTAACATCAGAAATATTCAGGGGCTTCATAATATATGCATACAGTAAAACCTGTGAGAAAATTAAAAGGCATCTAAAAAAAGTTATGGTGAAAGATCTGACTGTCATGCAAAAGGACTTTGGGACTTAACCAAGTTGCTGAGACATACATTTTGAGGTAATAACTAGAATTATGACTAACAACATCATATCAAAGCATATTTAAATTTTTGGAATTTCATATAATTTCTAGAACACTTTTATTAATGACATCCATACAGTATAACCTAAGAAGGTTGATCACTGCTGTGATAATGCTTCCCATGCAATTTAACATACAAAACAATGCTAGTTAGTTTAATATTTCTCTCTCAGATGCTTTAGGGGCTCTCTGAAGTATTCCAAAATTAGCTGGAGATCAAAAGAACTTTAATTAAAATTTGATATTTGGGGAGCTTGTCAAAAATACCCAAAATTTTTCAGAATATTTGGATGAATAAGAGCATAGATCACTGTGAAACAATACTTTTCGCTTTAACCAAAGTGACAGAAGATTTGAAGAGCAAATGCCCATCATTTAGTCTGCTCGAGGAAGTCCCCATAGGCTCCTGCTTGGTTACACTTTTACTTTGCATAACATTTTAAAAGTTCATCCATGTTGTATCATATACCAGAACTTCATTCCTTTTATTGCTGAATTAGTAGTTGTAGGGATATGACTCATTTTATTTACCTAGTCATCAACTGATGGATGTTTGAATTGTTTTCACTTTATGTCTATTATGAATAATGCTGCTATGAACACTTCTGTGCAAGTTTTTGTGTAAACATTTATGTTTGTCTTGGGTGTATACCTAGCAGTGGAATTGCAGGGTCATATGGCAGCTCTATACTTAACCTTTTGAGGAAATGTCAGACTGTTTTCCAAAGTGGCTGCATCATGTTATGCTCCCACCAATACTGCATGACAGTTCCAATTTCTCCCCATCATCAGCAACATTTGTAATTATTTGTCTTTTGGGGTATAGCCTTCCTAGCAGGTTTCAAATGGTATCTTATGGTTCTGATTTTCATTTTCCTAATGGCAGTAGGTGTTTGCTTGCTGTAAATTGTGTCTCCCCAAAGATTCATGCTTTGAAGTCCTAAAGCCCTAGTGTGACTAAATTGCAAATATGACCTTGGGAAGTAATTAGGGTAAAATGGGATCATAAGGAAGGATGGGGCCCTGACCTGATAGGATTAGCATCCTGAGAAGAGACAGTGGTGCAGAGGAAAGGCTCAGTGAGGACAAAGTAGCCATCTGCAAACCAGGAAGAGTCTTTACTAGAAACTGAACTCTGCTGGGCCTTGATCCAGGACTTGCAGTCTCCACGAACATGAGAAGTAAATGTCTGTTGTTTAATCCACCTATCCTGGAGTCTTTTGTTACAGCAGCCCAAGCATATTGAGAATTATTATCTCTGTTTTGCAAACCAAGACTCTCAGGGTCACAGGGTTACCACTCACTCTTGTCTGATGCCAAACCTGGACCACATCCCCTTATGCCACTCTGCTTCTGGGTCCCAGAATGTGGAAGAGACATGGTTTTCTACCATGTAGCCAGCCAGCTGATGAAAACTACAAATGACAAAGTGTGAAGACTCAGTCTGGAGAATAAGGGGCAGGAACTGGCCAAAAAGTAGAAATAAGGAAATGTCCCAAGTTACTGTCCACACCATTGGCTTATGCCAGCTACAGGTGCAAAGACTAACAGGAGGGACCAAGTCCTCCTCCACTGGTGATTCTCAGGCCAAGGACTTCACTGCAACTTGTTTAGTGCTTTGAGTCCCAATCTCCTCCAGTTCAAATCCTGGTTGGCCTCCATCTCACATGTACCCACTTTGTGCAATCTCTATAAAGCTAGACTGAACAACCCTCCAGAAAGAGTGTGCTAATTAACAGGAATCATATTCGGGAACCATCTCTTGGCCACTTGCAGGTTTCTGTAGTTTGCTTGGGGCAGGGAGTTCTTTTCGGTTTTTCTTGATGAGGTAGTTCAAGAAGTTTAAACAATGGAATGGACTGCGGAGCCCCTGGGTGCCCACATCACAAATCCATCTCAGCTGAGTGGGCGGCAGTTAGTGTGGTCCACGCTCCGGGTGATGCTCTGTTCTCAGAACTTAAGATGCAGCCTTCTGCAGGTGAAATGTACCTCCAGTTCCAGTCCAGGCTTAAATCGTTTTTTAAATGTTTTGTTTTATATTGGAGTATAATTGATTTACAATGTTGTGTTAGTTTCAGGTATATAGGAAGGTGATTCAATTATCTATATACATATTATCTATTCTGATTCTTTTCCTATTTAGGTTATTATGGAATATTGACTGTAGTTCCCTGTGCTATACAGTAGGTCCTTGTTGAATATCTACTTTGTATATGTGAGTATGCGTGTGTGCTTGCTAGGTTGCTTCAGTCATGTCCAACTCTTTGCACCTAGGGACTGGTCTGCCAAGCTCCTCTGTCTGTGGGATTCTCCAGGTGAAAATACCGGGATGGGTTGCCATGTGCTCCTTCAGGGGATCTTCCCGACCCAGGGATCCAACCCATGTCTCCTGCATTTTCAGGTGGTCTCTTTACCACCTGGGAAGTAGTGTGTAATGTCAATCCCAAGCTCCCAATTTATCCCCCCACCCCCACTTATATAATTTAATCCTCTTTACCTGGTTATGAAGCTGTTGGGGGCCATTTTTTTTTCTCCCTAAGAGGAAAAGGCTTGAAACTCTGTCATATTTGGACTCTTCCACTGAGCCAAAATCCACTGTACCAAACCTTCTCTCAAGCCACCTTGCTTTTAAGAGATCTGTGGCTCATTTCTGTTAAAACTAAATCTTTTCTACCATTTCCTTCCTCTACTCAATATTTTTTTCCCCTTCTCTTGATATTTAGAAATTAACACGCATTTTCTCCCAGGTGCTAGGACTAACAGTTGCTGCTAAAGAAAATGTAGAAAAACAGAAACACAAATGTTAAAGAGAGATTATCTACAACCCAGACACAACCACTGTTAATTTTTGTCCCTTCTTCATGTCTTCTTTAAAATTCACATATATATTTTTATAAAACTACAGGTCACACTGTTTTGTGTAAGTCCTGCCATGCTCTTCTTCAGAAAGGTGGACCAATGTATTCTTCTAATGGTATACATGACCATATCCCTGCTACCCCACTGTGAAAGTGAAAGTCGCTCAGTCATGTCCAACTCTTTGCGACCCCATGGACTATACAGTCCATGGAATTCTCCAGGCCAGAATACTGGAGTGGGTAGTCATTCCTGTCTCCAGGGCATCTTCCCAACCCGGGGATTAGAACCCAGGTCTCCCGCATTGCAGGCAGATTCTTTACCAGCTGAGCCACAAGGGAAGCCCAAGAATACTGGAGTGGGTAGCCTGTCCCTTCTCCAGCGGATCTTCCCAACCCAGGAATTGAACCAGGGTCTCCTTCATTGAAGGCAGATTCTATATCAACTGAGTCCTATCCCCATTAAACACTGAATATTATCATTCCTGTTAATCTTCACCAGTTTAAAGGAAACAAATTGATTCCGTTTGCATTGCTTTGATCATTAGTGAGGCTAAACCTTTATTTTCACATTGATCACTCCCTTGAACTCCACCCTGTCTTTATATCAGGAGTGTGTGAGGCAGTTCAGTTCAATCACACCCAGGTCAGCCCTGTGTGCTGCAGGTCTGATGAATGGATAGTAAGAAGGGGGTCACAAGCAGAAGGAAGAAGATTGCCAAGGGTTCTGCAAAAATGAAGATCATGTTCCTTTTCTTCTTTTAGAACACATTACTAAAGGAATACATGCTCATTGTAAGCAGAAATCAAGTATTTCAAAAGGGCTTATGAATATTGTGAACGCTCACCTCAGCCCTCTTCTTGCACCATCCGCAGATCCTGTTCCCCTGGTTTAACCATCTTTGGTCTCCTCCTTCCAACTCTTTGTTGTCTTCCTGCGGGACTTGAATTTAGCAGAGTGACCAGGAGAAAGGGTCAGGAATTCAAAACGAAATGGGTTCTTCATACAAAGCTCCCAGGGTGGTCAGTTGGGAAGGGAAGCAGGGCAGACCACCCCAGGGGTTTGTCTGAAATCAAACGGGCAGATGAATGGAGAGCAAGCTAAATTACCCAGCTTGCCTTGATTTCAGTCTGTTGGAGAAACGGCAGGCTGTCGACTGTAACACACAAGCAGTGGCCTTTGTTAAGTTCTTTCCCTTGAGTATAACCCTTTCCTTTACAAAGCGGAATGGAAAACCTGAGAAATGGTTTGCCTTTTCCCTCATGGACCCTTTGCTCCGTCTGCAGGTCCTTGTGAAGCCCTCCATCCACCTTTGATCCAGTCTGCCTCCCCACAGCGGTTTGAAATAACATCCAGTGCCTGCAAGCCCACACCCAGGTCTGGCTTAAGGGATGTCATCAAAGTCGTGCTTAAAATCTATGCCAAGATCTAAGTAGAATCTGTAGTGTGAAATGCGACCCATTTCTTATCATCGGAAAATCTTATGGAGGGAAAATGATCTAATTATTCAAATACTTAGTCATTTTTAAGAAAATGACTCTCTTGAATGAGAGGGGGTCATCACCCAACTGATCTGGAACCTTTGAAAACACTTTCCTCTCCTGAGCAATGCAGATGCCTCTGGAATGGAATAGCCATTAGAATCAATGGATCACCAGCCTCCTGTTCACTAAAGGAAAAAACAAAACAAAACAAAACAAACATTTGAGATGAAAATATTTCCCGTTATTTTTAGAGATTCTGCTTTTCTTTTCCACTGATCATCTATCCTCCTCTCTTTGCCTCCCTTCCCACAGGGAATCCTTTCCTGCAAGGATTTAATTTTTCCCTCCACTGGATTGTCTTAGGTATGATGGTTTAGTGTTAGACAACTTTCTGTCACAATCTATTAATAGTATAGACTTACTATCATGTGAGTTGTTCAAATGACAAAATTATATATGAGAAAGCTTTCTTGAACTTAGTCCAAAGGGCCTTCATTCAGGAAGTGTCCATTCCAAAAAGGCAAGCATCGTTTTCTGGACCCAGAGGATGGAATGATACAGTGAGACCCTAGGTGATATTGGTGGCAGTAAGAATCTGCCTGCCAACATAGGAGATGCAGGTTCAATCCCTGGGTTGGGAAGATCCCCTGGAGGAGGGCACGGCAACCCATTCCAGTATTCTTGCCTGGAGAATCCCATGGACTGAGGGGCCTGGGAGGTTACATTCCATGGGGCTACAAGGGAGGCTGGAGGGCAGCTGCTGTATTGTATATTAGTTCTCTAGCCCGATATGACAAATTACTTCCAATCTTAGTACCTTGAAACAGCAACCATTCTCTCACACGCTTTCTGAGGGTCAGGAGCCCAGGAGTGATTCAGCCGGCCTGGCTTGAGGTCTCTCATAGGAGTCAACAGTCAAGCTGCAAGCACCTCAAGCTTGACCGGGGCTGGAAGAGTTGTTTCCAAGCTCACTCGCATGGCTACTTGCAGGCCTGTTCCTTGCTAGCTGGCAGCCAGAGGACTCTGCTGCTCGCTGTGTGGGCCTCTCCATAGACTCCCTGAGTATCCTCACAGTGTAGCTTTCCCCATAGCAAGTGATCCAGGAGTGCACGTGCAAGACAGAAGCCTGTCTATGCTGTTGTTCAGTCGCTGACTTGTGTCCGACTCTGTGACCCCATGGATTGCAGCGTGTCCGGCTTCCCTTTCACCAACTCTCAGACTTTGCTCAAACTCATGTCCATTGACTCAGTGAAGCCATCCAACCATCTCATCCTCTGCTGGCCCCTTCTCCTTTTGCCCTTAATGTTTCCCAGCATCAGGGTCTTCTCTAATGAGTCGGCTCTTTGCATCAGGTGGTCAAAGTATTGGAGCTTCACCTTCAGTCCTTCCACTGAATATTCAGGGCTGATTTTCTTTAGGATTGACTGGCTTGATCTCCCTGCTGTCCAAGGGACTCTCAAGAGTCTTCTCCAGCACCACAGTTTAAAAGCATCAATTCTTTGGTGCTCAGTCTTCTTTATGGTCCAACTCTCACATTCATTCTTGATTGCTGGAAAAACCACAGATTTGACTACACGGTTATCTTTCTGTAACCTAAGCTTGAAAATGACAACCTGTCACTGCTGCTATTTGCTATTCTTAAGCAAGTCCAGCCCACACTTAAGGGGAGGAAAATTAAACTCTACCTCTGGAAGGGAGTAGTATAAGAAAATTTTATTTACACTGTTGTATAAATTTCTGGTGTACAGCAAAGTGTGTGTGTATATATATATATATATATAATTCTTTTCCATTATAGTTTATTAAAAGATATTACAGTTCCCTGTGCTATACAGTAAGACATTGCTTATCTGTTTTATACATAGTGAAAGTGAAGTTGCTCAGTCATATCTGACTCTTTGAGATCCCATGGACTGTAGCCTACCAGGCTCCTCAGTCCATGGAATTCTGCAGGCAAGAGTACTGGAGTGGGTTGTCATTTCCTTCTCCAGGGTATTTTCCCAACTCAGGGATCAAACCCGGGTCTCCTGCACTGCAGGCAGACGCTTTACCTTCTGAGCCACCAGGGAAGCCTTTATACATCATAGTGTGTATCTATTGATCTCAAGGTCCTAATTTATCCCTTCTACCTCTTTCCCCTTTGGTAATCTTAAGTTTTCTATGTCTGTGAGTCTGTTTCTTTTCTTTTTTTTTTTCTTTTTAAAGAAAATTATATCCATTCATCTGCTGATGGGCACTTAGATTGCTTCCATGTCCTGGCTGTTGTAAATAGTGCTACTATGAACATTAGATGCATGTATCTTTTTAAATTAAGAGTTTTTGTCTTTACTGGATATGTGCCCCAGAGTAGGATTGCTGGCTCATATGGTAACTCTATTTTTAGTTTTTTAAGCAACCTGTATACCGTTCTCCACAGTGTTTGGACAAATTTACACTCCCACCTACAGTGTAAGAGCATTCCCTTTTCTCCATACCCTCTCCAGCATTTATTATTTGTAGACTTTTTGATGATGGCCATTCTGATTGGTATGAGGTGATACCTCATTGTGGTTTTAAATTACATTTCTCTAATTAGCAAATTTGAGCATCTTTTGGTATGCCCATTAGCCATCTGTTTGTCTTCTTTGGAGAAACATCTAGGTCTTCTGCCCATTTTTTGATTGGGTTGTTTTGTTATTGTGCTGTTTTGAGTGTTTGTATATTTTGGAAATTAAGCCCTGTTGGTCTCATTGTTTGCAAATATTTTCTCCCAGTCCACAGGTTGTCTTTTCTTCTTTTTTTTCTGTGCAAAAGCTTATATTCTGCACAAAATCTTATAAGTTTAAGTCCCATCTGTTTATTTTTGGTTTTATTTCTATTTCCTCAGGAGACTGATATAAGAAAACAGTTATGATTTATGTCAAGAGAATGTTTTGCCTACATTCTCTTGTAGGAGTTCATGGTGTCATGTCTTATATTTAAGTCTTTAAGCTATTGTGAATGTATTTTTGTATATGATGTGAGGGAATATTCTGACTTCATTGATTTGCACATGGCTTTACCAAAACTACTAGCTGAAGAGACTGTGGACATATTTTTGAAACAACCACATTTATGACACAAGTTACCTAATCTAGCTTATTCTTTGATCTATAGCAGAGGTCAGTAAATGTTTTTTCTATAAGGGCGGTTGTTGTTCAGTCACTCAGTTGTGTCTGAGTCTTTGTGTCAGACTGCAGCACAGCAGGCTTTCCTGTCCTTCACCATCTCCTGGAGCTTGCCCAAACTCATGTCCATCGAGTTGGGGATGCCATCCAACCATCTCATCCTCTGTCGTCCCCTTCTTCTCCTGCCCTCAATCTTTCCCAGCATCAGGGTCGTTTCAAATGAGTCAGTTCTTCACATCAGGTGGCCAAAGTATTGGAGCTTCAGCTTCAACATCAGTCCTTCCAATGAACACCCAGGACTGATTTCCTTTAGGATGGACTGGTTGGATCTCCTTGCAGTCCAAGGGACTCTCAAGAGTCTTCTCCAACACCATAGTTCAAAATCATCTATTCTTCGGTGCTCAGCCTTCTTTATGGTCCAACTCTCACATCCATACATGACTACTGGAAATATGATAGCTTTGACTATACAAACCTTTGTTGGTGAAGTGATGTCTCTGCTTTTTAATACACTGTCTAGGTTTGTAATAGCCTTTCTTCCAAGGAACAAGCATCTTTTAATTTCATGACTGCAGTCACCATCTGCAGTGATTTTGGAGCCCAAGAAAATAAAGCCTGTCACTGCTTCCATTGTTTCCCTATCTATTTGCCATGAAGTGATGGTACCGGATACCATGATTTTCATTTTTTTGAATGTTGAGTTTTAAGCCAGCTTTTTCATTCTCTTCTTTCACCTTCATCAAAAGTCTCTTTAGTTCCTCTTTGCTTTCTGCCATAAGGGTGATGTTGTCTGCGTATCTGAAGAACTAAATGGTAAATATTTTAGACATTGTGAGCCACACTGTCTCTGTGGTAGCTACGTAATTCTGACATTGTACAGCAAAATAGCCAAAGGCAGTACATAAGGAACTAAGCATGGCTTTGTTCCAGTATGTATGTATGTGTTGTCACTCAGTCATGTCTGACTCTTTGCAACCCCATCGACTGTAGCTCGCCTGGCTCTTCTATGGGGATTCTCCAGGCAAGAATACTGGAGTGGGCTGCCGTTTCCTTCTCCAGGGGATCTTCCCAACTTCCCAGGATCAGACCTGGGTCTCCTGCATTACTGGCAGATTCCTTACCATCTGAGCCACCAGACAGTGTAAATGTAGACATTTATAAAAATAGGCATTGGGGAAGATTTGGTCCATGGGCTATGGTTGGTTGACCCCTAGTCTACAGCTGAAGAGATTTTTGGAAGTCCAGCAAACTTATTTTTCTTGCCATTTGAATCCTATTTCAAAAGAAACTCATCCCCATGGCATGGCTGTATCGACCGCCACCACAGCTCTAGCAGCTTGGTAGTTTAGTGGTGAGATAGTAGGAAGACAGGCAATTTTGATTTAGGTGAAGAAAATGTCAGAAAATAGTATTCTAGTCCTTGTTTTCTGGGAAACAGAAGGAACGTAAGTGTGAAGGAGAAGGGCTAACTTGGTGTGACAGGAACAAGAGTGTCTTCATTCCGTTTAATCACTGAAGTTGAAATGAGGCAAGAAGTCCAAGAGGAGATGCTTGCTAGATATCTGGAACTGTGGGGCTAGACTACGGCATTCAGCTTTTGACTCAAGGTGTGAATTATGGGATCTACCTTCACAGAATTCCTGTAGCTCTAAGGAACCCTAAGTTCACCAAAATGAGTTTACCAGGGAAGACAGACTTGCACGGTCCAAAGATGGGGTAGGAGATAGAAGCTGCTTATAGGGAGTAAGTCGGGGATAACCAGACTTCCGAGCTAGAGCTTACCTCACACTGTGGGTGGTGGTAAACATTTATTTTGTGATATTCATACATAACCTTTATTTCTAGTAACATAGGGTTAAACATAAAACAAAATTCTTAGAATTTCTCCTTCCTTGTTCCTTAGGTTTGATTTTGCAAATACTAACTTGTCTCAGGGCCATTTAATATTAAGCTTATATGATCAAGCAGAGATGGGGCTAAAATTCCACTTTTTCTCCACATTCATTTGCAGTGGAATTTTTAACTTGTATACAGTAGATAATTTCCTGCCTAAATCATATATAGTCCTGAAGAAGACAATTGATCAAACTCACTCTTAAAAAATTATATTTATTTTTTTAAAGCCCCAAACATAATCATTTTAGGTTCAACTTAAATCTTTTTTTTTTTAAATAAATAAATAAAAAGAGAGGTGCTTTGGAAATGAAGACTACGCTGCTGGCAAATTATTTCTCAAAGCAGTTAGTTTTGCTTTCAAGCCACCACGTGGCCTATGATGACCATATTTAGGTAACTGGGAAAAACATCAACACTCTTTTGCTCTGTAAATAAAAAGAGTGCTGCAACTTCCTTTGTGGCGATTTCATTAAACAAACTTATTTTCATAAATAATTCTTAGGCATAAAGTGTCTTCTCTTTTTAAGGTGCTCATTGCTGGGAACAGAAAAAAGACTTGGATGGAACTTCAGACATCACGTTTCTTAGCTTGTGATGGAAAGTGTGTAAATTAAATGTCAAGAGGAAACCAGGCTGTGGAAATCTAATCCAGTCAGTGTACCTCCAACCCGAGAGCTGAATTCATCCTTGTCAGGTAAGACGCTAAAAGCCCAGTCTTTCCAAAAACATAGTGAACTATTCCAGTTTTACTAATAACTTTATTTAAATAAGAAGACACAGGAACTTCTATACTGAAAAAATACAAAACAAAAGCCACACATTTCCTTGTGTAAAGCCATATTGTATGGTAACTCGAATACTGTTCAGCGCAGTGTAGAATTAAACAGTACAACTATATACAAAATTTAAACAATCTCTGACAAATTTCTACAGCTGGATGTAGGATACATTTGAGCTCAACAACTTCTGGGAAATTTACATGGCAAAGCATAAGCTTTAACACATTTGGTTCAAAACTTTAATATATGCTAAGAACAAATGTACAACACAATATTTAGTTTTCTCATGAGAAAATAAAAGCACATGTCACTATAAATATCGTACATCAGATTTCATTACCAAAAAAAGCATATTCAGTCCATCGTTCAGAAATTGATATTGATACTATTGCATCTTATTTGGACAAAAGCAGAGTATAAGATCAACACATTATGTAATGCTAAACCAGATATCAGAAGTTAATGGAGCTCATATTTATCTTACAGAACTAATAATTTTCTCCCTTTAACCATAATCTACAAAATATAGTATTTTCATCAAGGCCTGAGATTATTAGGGTTAAAGGTGTCTTCTGCTGAATAGATTGTTTTAAAAGGTTCCCCTGTGAAAATGGTGAAGTAAACTGAGTCCTTTCCCATGACAGTCTCCTACGATATAACACTGACTAATTTAAAGGAGCCAGAATGCACCTTCAGGAGAGAATATTACTGCAAACTTTGGTGGAAAGAAGATAACTGGGATCATGACAAAATAATACACTGAACACATAACACAAACATATACACACACATATATATACCATTTCTTAAAAAAAAAAAATCAATGGTGTTGCTTTCTTCTTTATCACATCTTCCTTCTTCAACCTCCTTAGAAAATAAAACAAAGGAAAACCCAGGAATGACTGAAAGGAACTGAAACGCTCCTGTAACTGTAGGCACCTTGTTCCCCTAATTCTTCAGAAAATTGTGCCATACCCTTTAGGTGCAGATCAAACAACTGTTTTATGGAACTGAAGGAATAAAAACACAGAAACTTCTCTCCGCTTTTGAACATACTCTTTGTGCTGCAGAAAACAATGTCAGAAGTTGGGCTCTTTCGCTGACCAATCAGGAACATCTAGGGCTCTCTTCACACTTCAAGAAGTTAGGTCAAGTCTGCAGGTTCAAGGCTCTTTACTTGGGTTTATGGTCTACCCCATGCTTCCAAAATATGAACAGACGTATTCATGGTATTATTGTGAGAGGCTTAAATGAAACCGCTCCACACTGCTTGTACTTGCAAGTCACCAAATAACCTATTTTGAATTCTGAGACTCACATATGCTCTGTCTACATTAAAACAACTCATGCACCTGAACTGCTTGAGGAAAATAACCAAAGGGTGTCATTTCTTAACCTGCAGATTCAAGAATTTCCAAAAGAGAAACGAAACGTGACTATGCCTTTAGATAGATCAGTAGCATTTCATGACCCTGATGGCCAACATAAACAAAAAACCTCAGCCATCCTCTGGGAAAATGACACCTAGACATTCTTGTCCTTAACATCCACACACACACTGGCGGAATGTTTGTACAGCCTAGTACCTGATACTTCATTTGCAACATCGTATCAGTCATTAACTGAGCAACACCTGAACTTGTTAAAAAAAAAAAAAGCCACATGTACACATGTTGAAACAGTGAATGCAACAGTTGTTTCACTTGTAACCGCGTGACAAAAGTGATGTCAGACACCACGGATTTGCTGGTTCTCCTCGCGTTCACCCATGTCCAGGATTTCTGTTCTCCTAGGGTTGAATGCACTTCTTATTCTAAGAATGTGGAATGTAATGAGGAAAGGGAAATGCATAAAAGAAGAAAAGGCAAAAGAGTGCTGTTCCCTCTTTAGCTTTTTAGCTGTGAAATAGTTAATATCCCAATATGATATACATTCCAAGTTACCTGAGTTTAGACTTCAACTGAAGTACCTGAAGCTAGGCCATAGGGTGGGCCCTGTGCAACTGTTGTGGCCATTTATTTATTTTTTGCATTGTATGTATTACAGAAGTTAGAAACAAACACCTGGATCAATTGTAAACATAATCCTGAAGTACAGTATTTTTCCATAGGACAAAACACAGCAAGACATTTTCTATTTAGACAGGCAACTTTCTGATATAGAGCTTATTTATACTGAAGATTTGGGGACAGAACACAGGACACAGGACTAATCTGTCAAACATACTATGAAATGCATAGTCTCCACTTAGAATGCTGAATGATACACACGTTTTGTAAGCATTACTGCTTTCCACAAAAACTGCTGAAGGGGAGTTCCGTCCCTGCCAAGGTAAGTGTTGAGACACTTGATTCTGATTCAGTATTCTGTTGGTGGTGGTGGTGCTGTCAGAAAGTCGGTCACTCCATGCAGATAGGTGTCTGAGCTCTAGTTCTAGTGCGTGGGACACAGGGTGGAGGCCAGCTCCCCCTTCACCTTAGATGACCACGTAGTTGTGAGCGGAGATGTGGTCCTCACCCGGCAGCTCCTGCAGAAACTGCTGCTGCTGGGATGGCTGCTGGACAGAGGCCTCAGCGGAGCCCGCTATGCTGGTGTCGTCGGAAAGGGATGTGAAGGAAACCCGGGAGGAGAGCTGTTCGACGGTCAGGGTGGCCAGAGCCGAGCTCTGGCCCGAGTTAGGAGAGTTCTTGAGCATCAGGTCGGAGGCAGGGAGAAGAGGGCCTAGGAGTTTTACAGGACAGAAAGCTGATCCGGTTGGGATGAAATTAACCTTGTTTTTGTCAGGACATGAAAAGAGAGGGGCTGAGATAGGCTGACGAGACCTAAAACCATAAAACAAAATTAGGTTTTACAATCATTAAAAAAATCAAGCATTTTCCAAATTAACTGGAGTTCTCTAAAACGGCTAAAATGTGAATGGCAGGGAATGGATTCAGTGTACACAGAGGGATAAACATCTTCCATAGCACAAGTCAGCTGGCATACTACTGACGTACACAGCACTGAGGTGATATTGAAAACAAAAGGATTTTCAAAAGGATTGGGCAGACGAAAATGTTTCTGAGATTAGTTTGTTTTCATTTATTTAGAAACGTGGATTATGCAATGCTAAATGACCTCTTCTGTTAAGTACATGGGAGAGGGATTACCCCATCGGATATTTGGTTTTAAGTACTTCCTGCTTTTTCTGTATCTCTATATGTACTTCTACTAATACAGATCAGGAAAAATAAGAAAAAGTTTCAGTAGTTTCTTGTAGAGCCAGCCAGTCAGGCCAACAGAGCAGCGTCCACAAGCCCTTCATCTCCCCCCGTTCCTGGGAACTATGCCGTCACCTCCTACAAGACCGGTCTCTGTCCCCTTTGAGGTTACAGGAGTGCAGCAGCCTCCACCGGGATAGGGGGATGAGCGAACCCAAGAGCTGCACACACTCTTTATTTTGAGCTGTTCTGCCAAGTATTTACAACATGAATCTCTTTTCCCTTGAATTTTTCTATTTTATACATACTGAACTTTCAAAAAGAATTAAAAAAAAATCTGTGAACAGGAAGTCTGAATTCAATGAATACACATGCTAGATGTGTCTACAGGGAAGGAGACAGTCCCTCCGGCTGGTGGGGTCACTGTCGTGAAGGCTACACACACGTGGGTATTCACTGTGCTGCTATGGCTGTCTGTTTTCTTTAACCATCTAAATTAATAGAGCTTATGAAAGGAAAATTCTTAGAGATTCAAAATTGATCTTGTAGGTAGTAGGGATGAATTTCCAAGTTTCTCTGTGTTAGCCTATTTCCAGCACACAGACTCTTAATTCTCCTTAAGTCAGATCTCTTTGGCCTATTGAATTCTCTTTTCATAATTTGCTTCTGAAACACATTATCAGCTGGACGGAGTAGTTGATTCATCTGTAATCAACTGGTCTCAGTAAAAAGCTTTACAGCTTTGCAGATCCCAGCTGATAGAAAAGACATTACTTACGCCATTTCCTCAAAGACCTTCACTCGCTCACATCCCTCTGGGGGCTCCCGTTTGAACATGTAGCTGTTGTTTGGTTTGGGAGATGAAGCATACTTGGGTAGCGGTGAGCTACTCCCACTGTCTGTAAATTTAAAGCAGTTACATTAACTAGTGATTGAAAGTTCTTTTAAATTAAATGTGATTTCCAAACAAGCAGCCTTTTGCACAATTTATCCACTGTTGCCCCTTGGCTTCCACCACAGAGCTTCCTTTATTGCAAAGCTATTTCTAACATCCTTGTGTTGTACATTTCTTATAAATAAAAGCTTCAATGCAACAGAAGTCTGCCATACCACAGAACACAAAAAAGCTGATAGTTTGGTCCAGAAAACGGCATTTTGAGTAAAGCAGAGCTGTAATCCTGAAAATAAACACATCATTATGTATTTCAAAAAGGTAAACAGATGGGGTAATATGTATAAGTCATGCAGAAGAATTATAAGAGATTAGGATACAAGGTTCTCTATATTTTCTCACTTTTCAGCTGATTTAATTGAATATCTTAATTTGTGGTATAATCTTCATTACGAAAGCTGTTAGCAGAAATGTTACTAAGTACTATGAATGACATGTATGCAGGAAAAACAGGCTTATAAGACAACAGACTTTCCCTTGGCCCACAATGAAAAAGGTAATGCTCAGAACTCTGCTTTGTAAATGTCTATATAAAAGAACTTTTTGAGCACTATTTGTATTTTTGCTGCTGGAAGCATGAGGAAACTAAAAGCATCTTCGTATTTTTGACCAAAAAGAAACGGTCTATTCATGAAAAGCCATAAAACCTATATGCAATTTCTTCCTTTCCTACCTGGCAAAGGATTTTGGAAATTCAAATCCACCAAAATGTGTCATTATCTTTTTAAGATGCCAAGTTGTAAAGCCAGTAACATACCTGCATAAATACAGGAGTCCTATTTAAACAAATTCTGACTTAAAGCAAAACCAACCCTCAAGGCTAAAATACTAAGCACATGGCCTACTGAGGATGTACTGTTTTCATACATACTTTGAAAGATGGCACTGGTACCATAATCAGAGGTGTCACAATTTTGATAAGTTGCTGCAGTTTAAGATTCCGTGCACAGTCCAACATTCATAATCTGAGTAACAGGTTTTTTTTTTTTTTTTTTTTTTTTTAAATCATCATTTATGAAGTATAGTACATGCTTAAAAAGTAGACCCTTGAGGCACACTTATAGTGTATTTGGTGAATAATTCAAAGAGCATCTATGTAAGTCGTGGGAGTGCAGATGTGTGCTTGTGGTTGTATATGGCAGTATCTCTGGCTGGGAAATTGTTGCCTGCAAAAGAACAAGGCCACATTACTGGGAAACCTAAGAGAACCACAGGGTCTCTCCATCACTACTGTTACACATGTCCACACAGATTATGTATAGTCTCTTGGAAGAAATGAAGTTTTGGAATTAAGCTGGGTTTCTTCAGACTTGAGGATTTTCTTAGATTCAGCATTTTTTTTTTTTTTTTTTCTTTTTAAACTGTTTGAACAAATGGGAAGGGGAAGACAAGGAATATTTTTTCTCTTAGGGAGATGCAAAACATCACAAACCTGACTAGAATCTGGGCTTCCTGTTACTTGAGCTAGGCTAGACAAAACAACTGGTCTACCTCATGGTCTACCATGAGACCTTGAATTCAGTGTGATACCAAGATTACAGGTTGATCTTGCTTTACTGTCCAAATGACCAGCCTTGCCAAGGACCTACATGGAAAAAGCTGTGGCATGTGGTGCCCCTTGGAGAGTACTGGTGGCAACATGCCCCACTGCCTGCAGGATAGGCTCAAAACCATGGGCTCGACTAGCCTTTTCTGCCATCAGCAGAGGTGTGGCCATGTCAGCAGTCAGGCATCCACCCTATTATCATGTAGGGAAAGTCATCCTGGCCACAGTCTTTTGTCTCCTATTTCTTGCCACATCACCAGACCTACTGCATGATTTCTCTCATAACCTCATTGATGGTTTCAAGGGACCTTCCCAGAATGGAAAGCTAGCTGCTGAGCTGGAAGCTGGATAATCTGCAAAACTGTCTTCCTATTAACAATCTACAGTGAATTACAGAGTAAATGGTTTTTCTTCTTAAGATTTTTCTAGTATCAGAGGCTTATATTTTTACAGAGCTTTACCTGCTTGAAAATTCTTTTTTGGGAGAGGGGGAGGGTGATTAATGTTTAAAGAAACACAGTATACCGTTGTCCCATAAAGATGGTATTCAGTGCTATTATATTACCTTGCCTTTTCAATAAAAACTATTTGTAGAAAATACACATGCACAAATGCAGACACACACACATATGTATGTGTGCTTGTGTATTACATCTAATGTTTGGTGCTGGAAAGACAAAGCTTGAAAGAAAAAATATTGGTGCCATAAACAGATTTCTTAAATCTGTTTTTTTCCTCCCTAAGGTAAATATGCAATCTGATAAGAGTATAAACAGGAAAAAGGAATAGAGATAACTTTCTGTGGTTTTAGCTCTGTGACTAGCTGCATAGTTCTATAACCTTCAACAAGCTGTCTCTCTCTAAGTTTCTATATAACTACAGGAATTGCCATTCCTACCTAAAATTCTGTGATTTGGGGGAGGGATAGTTAGGGAGTTTGGGACTGACATGTGCACACTGCTACATTTAAGATGGATAACCAACAAAGAAGAGGGATTCCCTGGTGGTTCAGACAGTAAATAATCCACCTGCAATGCAGGAGACCCAGGTTTGATCCCTGGGTTAGGAAGACCCCTTGGAGAAGGGAATGGCAACCCACTCCAGTAGTCTTGCCTGGAGAATTCCATGGACATAGGAGCCTGGTGGGCTACAGTCCATAGAGGTCACAGAGTCGGACATGACTAAGCAACTCACACTTTCAACCAATGAAGACCTACTTCTAGCACAGGGAACTATGCTCAGTATTATGTACGACTCTAAATGGGAAAGGAATTTGAAAAAGGATAGATACAGGTGTATGCATAAGTGAATCAGCCTGCTGTACACCTGAGCCTATCACAACACTGTTAACCAACTATACTCCACTATAAAATGTTCTTAAAAACAGGTTCTAACATACAAAAGAGGGGAGGTGTACCAAAATATTTTTTTGCTTTATAAATGGCATGCTTTAAAAACAACTCCCATGAACAACTCATTATACCCATTCTAGACTTGGTTGTCTAACTTCTGCATGTAGATGCCTGTGTTGAGTTTGAGCCACATTTCAGTAACTAAACGTGAGGTGAGCATGCCTGCTCAGGAGATTCGGGATGAAGTCTTGTGGTTATCTGTAGTCAATCCCTTTTGTTCACAGGCATGATACATTTTCTCATTCTGTTATCCCATGTTAAGACAGTAACTAGACATGTTATTAAGTTAAATGATACCTTATGTTCTTATAACTTCATAAGCCATATGAATTATGACATTAAATGTGATGAATATGATTATTTATATATCTGTCTGCATTCACAATAGTTTCATCTATATTTATAATAAAATCACCCAGATCTGGAAACATTTTATTGACTATTTTATTATAAAAGAGTATACTTAAGCATGTACCATACTTACAATTAAAATATAAGTAGTATTTTTAAACACATGATAATTGGGAACTAAAACTTGGAAAAATTAAAGATATTATTGAAGTCTGAAATTCCATATAGAAACAAAACTCATTAAACTTTGTGTTTTTGTAGTTTTCTGAATTTCTGCTTATATACAGCCTCATTACTTCTGGTGTGTTAAGTTGTATGGCCCACAATTCTAGTATTAAAGATTGTAGATATAAAGTTGCTTCATTTATGTAGGAAGGTATGTAAAATCTTTGCCGTGGTTCTACTCTAGCCCTAAGTCTTTACATGTGCTTTATCTGCTACTATCAGATTACTTGATCAAATTAAGTAAAATTAATTCTAATATAAACAGTATAATTATAGGGCAGTGGTTCTCAACCCTGGTTTCACATTAGACTCATCAGAAGATGTTTTAAAAATACTAATAAATGCCAGTGTTGAAACCTCATCCCTATAGAGGTTCTGATTTAATTAGTCTGGGGCCCCTTTCCCAGGCATGTGCTGTCCCCACCCCCCATTTTTTCTGGTAAAGCTCCCAAATGCTTTTGAAGTATAGCCAACTTCGAGGACCAGTTATGAAAAGGTTAAAACACTGGTTTGGAGTCAGGCCGCCTGACTTCTCTCTAGGCCCAACCGCATGGCTGAGGAACAGTGTCATCCTTTGTGCTTTGATATATAAAATAGGAATAACTACCGATATGATGGCTGTGGAAAAAACCTG
This sequence comes from Bubalus kerabau, assembly GCF_029407905.1. Taxonomy (NCBI): domain Eukaryota; kingdom Metazoa; phylum Chordata; class Mammalia; order Artiodactyla; family Bovidae; genus Bubalus; species Bubalus kerabau. The sequence continues at coordinate 19,005,041 of NC_073631.1, read as the reverse complement.
TGTCCCTGAAACACAGCAAGCTCTCAACAAATACTGCTACAATAGTAGAAAGAAAACATCGTTACCAATTTACAAATTAAACAAAGGTGAACCATTCAGAAATTAAATGCCTGTTCCATTCTGTTGGCAGAAGACAGTAACAGAAATGTCCTTTTTAATAGAGCTGCACACTAACTTTATTATGTTATATAAAAGATAGCATCTTTTAGCATACAGAGATTTATCATTCTGAAATTTAACAATAAGGCCTAAAGTATACAGATTCTATAGATTCCTCTACAAAGAAAATATTTATTATATGTGCAGCAAGAGCCAGTAGAATATAATTGTTATTTTAATTCTAGTATGAAAATGACTTCTTTTACAGAAGATGTGGTACATATATACAATGGAATATTACTCAGCCATAAAAAAGAACGAAATAATGCCATGTGCAGCAACATGGACGGACTTGACTTGGAGGACACTATGTTAAGTGGAGTAAGTCAGAGAAAGACAAATTCTGTAGGACATCACTTATATGTGGAATCTAAAAAATACAACAAAGTTGTGAATTTAACAAAAAAGAAGCAGATTTATAGATATGGAGAACAACTAGCGGTTACCCGTGGAGAAAGGGAAATAGGGAGGGGCAACACAGGGGTAGGGAAATGAGAGGCACAAACTATTAGGTATGAAATAAGCTACAAGGATATACTGTACACTGGGGGTGTAGTCACTATTTACAGTAACTGTAAACAGTTAGAACCTGTAATAATTGTCAATATTACATACCTATAATATATAACAGTATACGGTTACTATGCTTCAATTTTAAAAATTACTTATTGTGCATTAGGAAATGAAATCATTAGCAGTAGTGTGATTTGATGGCCTAATGGAATCAACAGAAACAACTGTATAAGCACGTCTTGATGACACACTTGGGCACTAGTTGGCATTACCTATTGTATTGAACACCTTCATTTTCAGTGAACTCCAAGATCAAACTGTGAAAGAGCAAGGAGAACATCTGACTTTTACAAATAGTTTCTAAGATTTCTCCATAATTTCAAAGTCAACCTTTTATGTGAAGGTTTGTTGTTGTTGAATCGCTAAGTTGTGTCCGACTCTGTTGCAACCCCATGGCTCCTCTGTCCATGGGATTTCCCAGGCAAGAATACTGGTGTGGGTTCCCACTTCCTTCTCCAGGGGATCTTCCCAACCCAGGGATTGAACCCATGTCTCCTGCATTGGCAGGCGGATTCTTTACCACTGAGCCACCAGGGAAGCCCTTATAAGAAGGTTACACAATTAAAAAAGAAAAAACAACACAGCTATAGACAGCTAAGATCTTTCTTAGATCAGCATATAGCAAAAGGTAAGGAGGAAAAAATTAACATTATAACCCTTGTCACTTGTATTTTTGAACTTTGTTCTCAAATAAGACTGTTTTGAATTAACTGGGACTTAACTTACATTCCAAATGTTAGGCCTGTGTTTTACATTTTACTCTGCATTCATTGAATTGATAATTTACAAATTAAGCAAACAAACTCTAGTTGCTCCTTTGTTCTTGTGTACTCACAATACACGAGAGCTTCTTTTGCAAACATAATCCTGATAGGCAGCACAACTGCTCAGTGTTGCCTTCAAATGTGACTTGTCGTCACCAACATACTAACTAGTCACTCAGACCTGTACACGAATGTGAACAAGTCACTCTGAATCTATCTGACATGGCAGTTAAAAATGAAAGCAAATCACCCTATTGAAGACAGTCTTCAAACCGATTTATAGACTAAAATCATGCCTCTTATTAATCACAATGGTAAAACTAAACTGAAAATAAATTTCAGATTACCCAGAATATTTTATATCTGGAAAAGTAATTAAGGATCTTAGGAGAATTCTTCTGCTAGAACCTTAGTTTTCACATTCTTGAACTTTTTAGATGAACAAATTTCCAGGGACATCAGTTTTCAAAAATCTGAAACACAGTGTTTCATATTAAAGTGCTCCAAAAGTGTCCTACAGAAGGAAAAAGTTTCAATATAATTTTAAATGTGCACTTAAATATTTACAGAGTGAAACTGAAGGCAAAACAAAATGTTATGTAAAAATTCAGTATTTCTCCTCTCTCCTCATTCTTGCTTAAAGGGAAATGGCATTATAACATCTGTAAGCAGATAACCAAATGTAATGTTAAACTTATATAATAGTCACCTGAAAGCCTGTTCCTTCTCTGACATTCACTGCCTTATTCACAGTGGTAACTGTTTTCCCATGTTCCAAGCTAGAACCTTGGTAGAACTCTGCCTTTATCCTCATTTTTCTAACCCCTCACCTTGTCCATCTAATCAACCACCAAATGCTGCTGACTCTTCTTCAGTCTATTTCTTCCAATTCCTCTGCCTGTGCTATCCGTCCTCATCTTTGCCCAACACTTGTGGTTTCCCAACTAGAGTGCACTAAACAATCTGCTGACATGCAGGAGGAAATCGGGAGAACATTTATACGCATTTACTTTTTATCCCTAAAAATAAGAAAATTTTACCAATACATATTTTGTATATGCATTGAACTATGTACTTAGATAACTCAGAAATATATAAATTCACATTACAGGTATAGATTAATAACTGCTGAAAAAAGTGTGTAATAAGCCAAGTTTGGAGATTCAGGACTAGACTATTAAAATAGCATCTTATCTCCTCCTCTTAAAGTCTCTCTCCACTTCTGTAGCTTTATCCTTAGAGCTGGTCATGTCCTTTAGCTGGCAAAAGTTTTTCACTTAGTTGTCTGTTTATTTTAGCAAGGCTACAAGGCCCTTATGAAATAGTGGCCTTCCTACCTACGTCTCCACTCTTACTGCTTTCTCCTCCCTACCACTTATCCCTGTGCTCCAGCCATACGATTTTGTACTGTTCTCCACACAACAGGCTCTCTCACAGCTGAATGACTGTGAAATGGCCATTCCTCTTGCAAAGGCGGCAACAAGTAGTGTGAAGTTCCTACAAAAGATTTCTGCTGGCCTCTGGACTCCATAGACTTTAGAAAAGTTCACTTCACTTTTCTATGCCTTAGGCTCCCTATTCTTAAAATAATGACACTGTCCAGGATTGTGGTAATATTACAGGAGATAAAAAAGGTAAAGGCACCTGAGCACATTTAATCATCATAACAATCCTATGAGGCAGTGCCATCATTTCCCAGAAAACCAAGATACAGAGAACCTGAGTAACTTGCCCAGAGATACACAACTAGTCAGTGGAAGAGCAGAGATTCAATGGCTGCGGCCGAGTCAGAGTCCATGATCGTCACGCTGTCTGCATCACTGTTTTGATCTATCTCAACTGTAGTGTCCTCATGAGACTAGATGATCAAGTTCCAGTCTAACATTCTAGGCTTCTACTTAAGGTCTTAGAGCTTAGGCAACAGCTCTACTGGGTCTGCCTTCTATTACAAAGGCACAGTGCAAAGAACAGCTTCAATGCTTCCTATTTCTTCTTAAGGAACGTAACAGAAAGAAAAAATTCAACAGATTCTCCTTTTCTCTAGTCTACTTGATACCCTATTTTTTTCCTAGTCATGATCAGAGTATAAGATGAAATAGATTTTAGCAAAGTTACTTTCTTTTCTGTAATTTCAATAGGAAATCTGAACTTTATGGCTTCTTTCTCACCAAAGACCTGTATCACTGTTAGCATAACCTTAGAGTGGTTACTCTCTACTGTCTTTTTTTTGGGTAGCAGGGAGGATTATCCTACTCTTCCCAAAGATTCAAAAACCTAACATATATAATTAAATAACTTAAAGAAAAGGATTTTATTGTTTTTAACAATATATTCTTTAAAAATGGACATACCATGAAGAAAGAACACTCATATACAGGGTTATTGTTACCATCTTTCTAAATTCCATATATATGCGTTAGTATAGTGTATTGGTGTTTTTCTTTCTGGCTTACTTCACTCTGTATAATAGGCAAAAAAAAAAAAAAAAAAAAAAAACACACCTCAAAAAATCTCCACTAATCATTACTCTATACTAATGATAGGCAGCACTGTAGTTGTTGAGGATAAAGTAATGAGCAAATTAAAGTTACCTGCTCTTGATGGAGCTTATATCATAGTAAATAGATAACTGGAGATTAAGTGAAATTATATATGCATCCATGCTCACTAGTGTCCGAGTCTTTTGCAACCCCATGGACTGTAGCCCACCAGGCTCCTCTGTCCATGGGATTCTCCAGGCAAGAGTACTGGAGTGGGTTGCCATGGCCTCCTCCAGGGGATCTTCCTGGAGATCTTTTGATATATACCAAATTATATATGCAGGCATATAAATAACTTTTGGTTTGCTTTTGTTTTAGACTCTAGGCTGTAAATGCTAGAAGTGAGCTGTATGCTGCTGCTGCTGCTAAGTTGCTTCAGTCGTGTCCGACACTGTGCGACCCCATTGACGGCAGCCCACCAGGCTCCCCCGTCCCTGGGATTCTCCAGGCAAGAGCACTGGAGTGGGTTGCCATTTCCTTGTCCAATGCATGAAAGCGAAAAGTGGAAGTGAAGTCGCGCAGTCGTGTACGACTCTTTGCGACCCCATGGACTGCAGCCTACCAGGCTCCTCCGTCCATGGGATTTTCCAAGCAAGAGTACTGGAGTGGGGTGCCATTGCCTTCTCTGTGAGTTTTATACTTACTAATAATTTTGAATTAAGAATAGTAACTCATCCACAGAAAGTTAGCACAGCAATTGCCATTAGTACAATTGTAAACGGAGAAGGCAATGGCACCCCACTCCGGTACTCTTGCCTGGAAAATCCCATGGACGTAGGAGCCTGGTGGGCTGCAGTCCATGGGGTGGCTAAGAGTCAGACATGACTGAGCAACTTCACTTTCACTTTTCACTTTCATGCATTGGAGAAGGAAATGGCAACCCACTCCAGTGTTCTTGCCTGGAGAATCCCAGGGACGGGGGAGCCTGGTGCGCTGCCGTCTATGGGGTCGCACAGAGTCGGACACAACTGAAGCGACTGAGCAGCAGCAGCAAACATTCCAGAAAGAGTGTGGAAAGGCATTTACTGGATGATTAAACACATCAGATAATGTGAATATATATAATTTCAGATGCAATCTTGAAAAAGCAAAACAGAGAAGATGAACTTAGGGACATAATTCTCCAGAAGTTCAGTTTTTAACCTATGGAATAACTCCTTTGTGGGGTAAGAGTTCTACACTCTTTGTAATTTTACCACGGAGAGGTTCTTCTAGGATAATAAGCACCTAGAATCATGTGGGGATAACCTTTTGTTCGAGAAACAGATCAAAGCTCAAACGAAGTGATTTTCAAGGTGTGGTGGCTAAAACAAGTATATCTAACATACCTATTTTCACAATATAAACCACAAAGAAAAGTGCCACAAAATCTTGGCTGATGAGGCTGTCTAGAAGATGGAGGGTTAAAGCATGTTAAGGGCAAACGTCAAAGAGTGTTAAGAAACAGAGCCCTCAAGATGACTGCAAACAGAGTTTAAAATGTATATAGAAAGGAATAAGACATCAAAGAGAGTCTTTTTCAAAAGTCTGGCTAGGGTCAGCCCTAGACCCTGAAAAGATAAAACTGTTTCTTTCTTTCCTGCAACTATGGACTTCTCAGTCCTAATACCTACAGTTCAGAAATATAAATGAGTTAAATCATGGTATGAGTTAAACAGACTGATGTGCACTGGCCCTTGGAAACTCCATCCACATGATATACATTGTTCCTGTTGGGAAACCCAGTTTAAGTTCCAAGTAGCCAATTTATGGAATCTTGGAATACAGCTCCTAGTGGTTGGCCTGAGTAGAATGGTTCAGTTGACTTCATGATTAGAATAATCAATGTTTCCACAATATCTTGCAAAACTGCAGAATTTTATGACAACTGCCTAAGTGAACTGTGCCAAAGATCAACTATAAGTGGCAGACTGAAGTCTAGATTTTGTGACTTGGTACCAATAAGGAAAGCTGGCAGAGCTGCTGAAAGAAATAATATTTGACACTGCCATTTACATTATATAAATGGCTGTTTTTCTCCCTTGCATTTTGGGCGTGATAAGGTAGAATTTAGGCTAAATAATCATAGGGTATATTCTGGAGATGTGAAGATGAGAACTCTTATTCTGGATCCCTGAATTCTCCACAGAAATCATTGTGTAGACCTGTGGCTGTTACTCGGTTAGTTAGCCAAGCAACTTTACACATGATAGCTGGCTGCCTTCACCCTTTAAGTCACTGGAAAAATCTGTCCAAAAACCACCCAACTCAAAAAAATAAAACCTGAAAATAGTCTCTTAAAGGCTAGACTTTTCTTAATAGAGTGTTTTTGTCCTGGCACTGCAATCTAAAGAACCAAAGAAAAACCAACATGCTAATCAACTAAAATTATTTTATAGGTCTCAAAGTATACATGTGTCATGGAGAAAAACAGATGTTAGGGATAAGCAGAAATAACAAAGTCAGTAAAAGGATAAGTATATAGCAGATGAACACTAGAAAAATAATCACACCAGCCCATCTCTCATTAGAGCAATAAACTCACATGCCTATCCCTCTCCCCTGGGAGCATGCCAATTCTGGATGTCTAACCTAGCTATTCCACAACAGCAACTTCAGAAGAGGTAGGTACTCCAAATCAATCCAAACCTCTTAGAAATCTATAGCTTCCCTTTTTTCTTTACAGGAAATAAATATAAAACAAAAGATCAATTTAAGCTTTACTGTGGAAAAGTGAAAATTATAAGCTAGACTTAGTATTGTAAAAAAAAAATTGGGCTGTTCATAGGGAAGCAATGAGTTAGAGATTATTCTATAGTTTGAATTACTTAAATATGTAAGTTTCAGAAACCGCAAAACTGACAACTCCCTCTCCTTTGTCCCTTTAGTATTCTGAATACACTTGTGTAATAGTGTATTATTTTTTAACATTACTATTAATCCTTATTAGAGTATAAAGCTCTTAAAAATAGGTATCACATCTTCCTCTTCTCTATTTCCCACTGTGCAGTACAGTGCCTGACATACAGTAGATGGCTAAGAAACATATCTTGAATAAACCAGAAGCATCAACTCAGCTGAAATACATAAACCTCCACTCCCAATCCTAAAATACACGTATATGTATGATACAGACATGTATACATATGTATGTAAAAGAGAGAGATGCTTTTTAATTTTCCTTCACAAAGAAGGTAGTTGATTTGAGAACTAGAAACTGAACATTGTAATAGGTCACACAGTTTTCCAGAAAACAGTAATGTAAACTTGATCTTAATTACAAAGTAATGCCTCAAAGCTACATTGGTAAGTATATTAATAAACTTATGTCATGAGGTCTTAAATTTCCAAACTGAGGTAGTTTTGTAGAAAATGGAAAAGTGTCTTAATGATTCTGCAATCTCCTTAGTTTCTAAAAAAATTTTTTAAAAAATGACTATTAGTCACACCCAACACTATTTATTCAATGTGTACTACATACCAGGAGTTGTGCTAAGCACTTTGGTCCAATATCTCATTTAACCCCAACAGTGGTATGAAGTATAAAACAAATATTATCACCCTGTTTTACTAAGAAAACAATTTTTTTAAAAAACTGTTGGCCTTAGAGATGATCTGGACCAATGTTCTCATTTTACATTTAAAAAAAAAAAACAAAAAACAAAAAAACACAAGAGGAACAGAACATTAACAGGCAGATATCTGGGAAAAAAGAATCAAAGGGTATAGAAAAACTATATACAACCAAAGGCAAAGTCTTAGGAAAAAGTCTAACTTCCCTAAAAAATCGTCAGAATTCAGATTACTATACTATCTCAGAGAGATATGTGTGTTTTTATGCTCACTGTGGTGTTATTCACAATATCCAAATCATGGGGGCAACCTGCGTGTCCATGAACAGAAAAATAAAGAAAATGTGGTTCTAAGTGGCTGTGAGACTGCCTCATCGGATACACTCCCATAGAGACCGGGAAGGCAACCTCACAAACAGCAAACCAAAATGGAACTCATCTATCAATTTCCTAATACATCTCCCTTTAGGTTCAGCATCTCAATTACCCATAGGATTATACTTAGAAGAAAACAAAACTCCAGAATCTACTGCCTAGCCTTGTATCACTGTTATTTTTACTTTTCCTTTTAACCCAACTACAAGTGCTAATAAGTAGCAAAAGTGATCTGCACTTATCCTTTTTACTGATATAACAAAAAATACAGGTTTTGGAATCAATCAAACAATATTCGCTTTACCATTTACTACCTGTGCATCCTAAAACAAGATATGATTATTAACCTTCAAAACAAACCCTCCTACTAGAAGCAAGGTGTCTTCTTGTTTGTTTTATTATGAAACATCCATATTAAAAATGTGAGGAATTGATTGAACTGTCTGCTGTGGTAGGACGCCTTAGTGTATTGGAAGTTCCCTAGTCTGACATTCTTTGAAACAGACATTCCAGCTGAAGCAGAGAGATGCCTAACTAAGGTTCTGCTTTCAATACATTCTTAATGGAGGAAGAGAACTCCAAGGCTTCCAGTAAGGCAAGGGTGAAATGAAAACGGAGAAGCACTGATATCCACCCACAGAAATAAAAGCAGACGACAAAGTCCAAGGGAGCTTCCCTCTAAAATCTCAGCAGAGAGTCAGGTATAATGATGACTGAAACAAGCCAGACCAAAAGAACACAGACTGCATCATTTCATTTCTGCGAAATCCAGTAATGGGGAAAAATTAGGCTACAGTGATGGAGGAGAGAACAGTGGTTACTTCCAGGCAGAGAGCAGAAGGATTCTTTTTGGAAAGGGAGCTAAGAAGCCTTCTGGGATGCAAAATATGTTCTGTATCTTGATCCAAGAGGTAGCTGCATGAGTGCAAATGTGTAAAACTTCAGGGGGCTTAGCACTTAATATTTGGGCACTTTAAATGTATTAATATCTCAAAACAAAATGAGGGGACTTGAGGTCAAGCCAGGACAAGGCCCATAAAATCCTGTAAGATTTAGTAAACTTTATTTTTTTCATGTTTTTAAAATTTTGTTGCCTATGATCTGTTTTTCTGTGGTGACAAGCAGTAAATGTGCTACAAAGGAAGTGCAGTATTCCTTTGTAAGTAGCTAGGAAGGTGGCAGTTGGGCAGTCTTTGGAACCGTCTTTGACTCAGGGTCCAGAAATTAAAAAAAGAGAGTGAACACTAGCAGTCAAGTGCCTGACACGAGGACAGGAGGACACGGGCAGTGAGAGCCTGACAGGAAGACACGGGCGCTGAGGGCCTGACTGAGGACAGGAGGACATGAGCGGTGAGGGCCTGACAGGAGGACACGGGTGGTGAGGGCCTAACTGAGGACAGGAGGACATGGGTGCTGAGGGCCTGACTAAGGACAGGAGGACACGGGCAGCGAGGGCCTGACAGGAGGACAGGAGGAGACGGGTGCTGAGGGCCTGACTGAGGACAGGAGGACACAGGCAGTGAGGGCCTGACAGCAGGACACGGGTGCTGAGGGCCTGACTGAGGACAGGACACAGGCGGTTAGGGCCTGACAGAAGGACATAGACGCTGAGGGCCTGACTGAGGACAGGAGGACACAGGCAGTGAGGGCCTGACAGGAGGACATGGGCGCTGAGGGCCTGACTGAGGACAGGAGGACATGGGCGCTGAGGGCCTGAATGAGGACAGGAGGACACAGGCGCTGAGGGCCTGAATGAGGACAGGAGGACACAGGCGCTGAGGGCCTGACTGAGGACAGGAGGACACGGGCGCTGAGGACCTGACTGAGGACAGGAGGACACAGGCAGTGAGGGCCTGACAGGAGGACACGGGTGCTGAGGGCCTGACTGAGGACAGGAGGACACGGGCAGTGAGGGCCTGACTGAGGACAGGAGGACACAGGCAGTGAGGGCCTGACAGGAGGACACGGGCAGTGAGGGCCTGACTGAGGACAGGAGGACACAGGCGCTGAGGGCCTGACTGAGGACAGGAGGACACGGGCAGTGAGGGCCTGACTGAGGACGGGAGGACACAGGCAGTGAGGGCCTGACTGAGGACGGGAGGACACAGGCGCTGAGGGCCTGACTGAGGACAGGAGGACACAGGCGCTGAGGGCCTGACTGAGGACGGGAGGACACGGGCAGTGAGGGCCTGACTGAGGACGGGAGGACACAGGCGCTGAGGGCCTGACTGAGGACAGGAGGACACGGGCGTTGAGGGCCTGACTGAGGACACGGGCGCTGAGGGCCTGACTGAGGACAGGAGGACACGGGTGCTGAGGGCCTGACTAAGGACAGGAGGACACGGGCAGCGAGGGCCTGACAGGAGGACAGGAGGAGACGGGTGCTGAGGGCCTGACTGAGGACAGGAGGACACAGGCAGTGAGGGCCTGACAGCAGGACACGGGTGCTGAGGGCCTGACTGAGGACAGGACACAGGCGGTTAGGGCCTGACAGGAGGACATAGACGCTGAGGGCCTGACTGAGGACAGGAGGACACAGGCAGTGAGGGCCTGACAGGAGGACATGGGCGCTGAGGGCCTGACTGAGGACAGGAGGACATGGGCGATGAGGGCCTGACTGAGGACAGGAGGACACGGGCGCTGAGGGCCTGACTGAGGACAGGAGGACACAGGCGCTGAGGGCCTGACTGAGGACAGGAGGACACGGGCGCTGAGGGCCTGACTGAGGACAGGAGGACACGGGCGTTGAGGGCCTGACAGGAGGACAGGAGGACACGGGCAGTGAGGGCCTGACAGGAGGACAGGAGGACACGGGCGCTGAGGGCCTGACTGAGGACAGGAGGACACAGGCAGTGAGGGCCTGACTGAGGACAGGAGGACACGGGCAGTGAGGGCCTGACAGGAGGACACGGGCAGTGAGGGCCTGACTGAGGACAGGAGGACACAGGCGCTGAGGGCCTGACTGAGGACAGGAGGACACAGGCAGTGAGGGCCTGACTGAGGACGGGAGGACACAGGCAGTGAGGGCCTGACTGAGGATGGGAGGACACAGGCGCTGAGGGCCTGACTGAGGACAGGAGGACACAGGCGCTGAGGGCCTGACTGAGGATGGGAGGACACGGGCAGTGAGGGCCTGACTGAGGACAGGAGGACACAGGCGCTGAGGGCCTGACTGAGGACAGGAGGACACGGGCAGTGAGGGCCTGACTGAGGACATGGGCGCTGAGGGCCTTACTGAGGACAGGAGGACACGGGCGCTGAGGGCCTGACTGAGGACAGGAGGACACGGGCGCTGAGGGCCTGACAGGAGGACATGGGCGCTGAGGGCCTGACTGAGGACAGGAGGACACAGGCGCTGAGGGCCTGACTAAGGACAGGAGGACACGGGCGCAGAGGGCCTGACTGAGGACAGGAGGACACGGGCGCAGAGGGCCTGACTGAGGACAGGAGGACACAGGTGCTGAGGGCCTGACTGAGCACAGGAGGACACAGGTGCTGAGGGCCTGACTGAGGACAGGAGGACACAGGCAGTGAGGGCCTGACAGGCAATAAGCCCCACGGGTTCCGCACTCTTATTGGTGTTAATAATTCATCTACATACCATAATATAATCTGTGATGTGCTGCAGGTACTTGTTAAACTTTATCTTACTTGGTTAAAGATATCCTCGTTTTCCAACAGAATTTTTAGAAATTATTTCCTTTCAAATTAATATTATTATGAAATCTAACCTCAGGCATGAGAACCCTAAAGTCTACCATAACCATCCTTAACTCTGGACAATACCGAGGAAAAAAACTGTGTGTTGTATTATGTGAAGCTGTCCACACTCATTTGATAGCTTTCATTAACTGTTAGAACCACGCGCTGTGCTCCTCTGACACATTTATGGAAGATGTTTGCGAAAGTCACAAAGAAGGGGGTACGTGAAACCAATGAACAAACAAACCTAGATCCACCGATCCTTTACAGTCCCACCATTCAACAAAAGAAAAAAGGTGATGTAATGGTCTAAGACAAAGGAAGTATAATGAGCAAGGCCCTGTAACACACCCGCTACCTAAGTGGATGATCCCATTCTCACCTTTATCACGATCATAGAGTAAATCCTCTGTTGAGCAAGGGCTGCCGTCCTGGGATTCCGGGGGGCAGAAGGGAGAGGCGCAGGGTGAGTGGCTGCTGCAGCTGCTGCTGCGCTCCTGCACAGACGGGGTCTGTGTGTCGATGCTGCGAGTGCTGCTGCTCCGGTAGTGAGCAGGGAGGGGGGCTCTCCGGCCATCAGGGATGTCCAAAGGCTGGAAGAGCAGCAACCAGCACACAGTCAGTGACGGTTCACACGCTTCATCCATACAGAAAGCACATGCTGTTTCTTTTGATTTCACTTTTCACTATTATTGCCAGCATAGCTGATTCTTCAGAGAATAAAGATACCTATCTTAGGTCATCATTTCTGCCAGTTACCTTTAGGTCAGTACTCCCAGGAATACTCCTCTAGGACAGGGGCATCTTTTAACACTGGATCCTAACTGTGCCTGGCAGACAGCAGACACTCAGTAAACATTTGTCCAAAGAATTAGTCAAACTGCTCCAGAAACCACTTTGACTTGCTAATAAGAAAAGAGAAATCTCATATTCACAGGTATGGATTTCCATTTTTCATTCTTTCTTTTTTTCCTTTTACAAGCCAGGAACAGGTTTTGCAGGTTACCCAAAGTGTCTAATAAACAGACTTATTCTAGTAGAACTGAATGGAGGATATTAATGTAACTGAACAATTCTACTAATTTGGTATCCAACTGAGTAGGACTACTAATGGATTTTGCCTAGTTCTAATGCATTGTTCTGAGTGACAAAAATAAACAGAAATGAAATTATAATTGTAGACTCATATATGAATCATATATTTTCAACCTAAGAAGACCCTAGACCTCATCAGTACAGTATCTTCACCAAAAAGGAACTTATACAGCTCCGGCTGACATGATCATTTAAATGGCATCAGAGCTTCTGACTCTCTCTACTCCGCTTCTGCTGTAAAGATGTATCTTACTCATCAGCAAGCTAACAAAGTGAGGTCAACAAATACAATGTATATATTAACCATTTACAGTATTTTTGTTATTATATAGACAAGGATGAAATGCTGGGAAAAAAGAACCAGTATATGCTTAGTTTATTTACAACTTATTTTTACTATTTACAGGCTATCAATCCTGAGGTTTGTCATTTCAGAGATTTTAGAAACATTTCAGAGATTTTAGATTTAGAAACATTTGTCAGATGGAAAATGAATTAAGGTGCAACATGAGACTCAAAGAGTATCAGTTTTTTCTGTAACAAGTAAAGGCCAAAACCTAAAATGAAAACTTCATTTATCTATGCAAAGTTGCTAAACCAAATCTATACCATCTTTACAACCTGACAATGACCATGCTACTATAAAGAATATAGTCACTTATGGAACATTAGTTCATTTTGTAACATAACAAAAGTAAAATTTTCCAACTTAGGAAAGAAATATTCCCAAAGATATATTAATGTACTTGGTCAAATGCTAAGAAAATAATTATTTTATTACATTATTTTCTTTTACTTAACTAAATTTAGATTTTAATTACAACTCTGCACTAAATTCTAAGAAATCACTGGTGCAGGGTTTTTTTTTTTTGTTTTTTGTTTTTTTGACAAAATTATATGATAGCTGTGGGAGTTTCTCAGAACAATCCATCAAGAAAGATCATTTTGGAAAATACATGAGGCCTTTATGACAGAGGTCTTTCTTAAAACTTATATATTTAAGTTGACAACAATCTTACTTTAATAAAATGTCAATATTGGTAATCAGTAAAATAATAATGTATCAATTTGTAATTTAAAAAGTTTAACACCCTGAGTTATCTTTTATTCATGTCCTATTTGATAAACACAATTTTTCTGTAGTCCCACTTCTGAATCTGTAACTGGATAATATATACCAATTTCCTTAACCAACTTCTGTTTTGTTGGGGAGAGGGTTCAGAGAATTAGAATAACAAGACAGATTTTAGAGGTTTACATAGTTACACAAAATAATGATGGAAATTATAAAGGCTTAGAACAAAGGTCCGTCTAGTCAAGGCTATGTTTTTCCAGTGGTCATGTATGGATGTGAGAGTTGGACTGTGAAGAAAGCTGAGCACCCAAGAATTGATGCTTTTGAACTGTGGTGTTGGAGAAGACTCGTGAGAATCCCTTGGACTGCAGGGAGATCCAACCAGTCCATTCTGAAGGAGATCAGCCCTGGGATTTCTTTGGAAGGAATGATGCTAAAGCTGAAACTCCAGTAGTTTGGCCACCTCATGCGGAGAGCTGACTCATTAGAAAAGACTCTGATGCTGGGAGGGATTGGGGGCAGGAGGAGAAGGGGATGACAGAGGATGAGAGGGCTGGATGGCATCACTGACTCAATGGACGTGAGTCTGAGTGAACTCTGGGAGTTGGTGATGGACAGGGAGGCCTGGCGTGCTGCGATTCATGGGGTAGCAAAGAGTTGGACATGACTGAGCAACTGAACTGAACTGGAGAACATTGATATACTTAGGAAGCTACTGGCAGGCTCACCTGCCAAAATGATAACATTTTGATTTATTAAAACTTTGAGGCATGCTTAATCATAAATCTAAAAATTCTTAAAATTAATATTTTAGTTATTACTATTTAGTTATTACCAAAGTAATTCTGAAATGTCTACTGTGAAATTAGAATATGACTTATTTAAAACCAGAATTACATCAGTATATTTAATTTTCTAATATAGTTTTGCTTAGCAGTTCTTAAAGAATTAGCAAATGTGACTGATTATCTCATCCTGAAAAAATTAGACCAATTTTACTTCCTTACATTACTGTTCTTAAATGTCACATAATGTATAAAGGAAACATTTTAATGGTATGCACAGCTAAGCTAAGAGCACAATTTCTAAAGGGTTCCTTTCTGGCCTAATGAATATAACGTAAAAATTTAACTCTTAGGGAGAGTAAAATAGCACAACCTTTTGGGATGGTAATTTTAGCCATATTAATCAAAATTTAAAATGTGCAAATGTTCTGACCTAGCAATTTCACTGCCTGGAAACTGTCTGCCAAGAGTACACCGTGTTTTCTAAAGCACTGCTTATGACAACAAAAACTGACAACAGTCTAAATGTCCACCAGTAGGGGACTTTTAAATTAAGGTACATTCATACAATGATTCAACATATATTAGCATACAGGCACATATCTGGAAGAATATACAATAAATTATGATTCGTGCTTATATTTGCTAAGCAATATTGAAAGTTGGAAAAAGGTTTTTTCAATCAATTTTATAAATATAAAATTATGTGAATTTTGAGATGAACTCTCAATCAGTGTTTAAAACCTACACATTATTTGAAGGAATCAGATACACATTTGACATAAATCATATTTTAGTTCTAAAAAACCATCAGAGAGATAATTAAGCCAAAAGCTACTTGATGTTTTCTTTTGTTGAATATACCTTTAAAATGTGGTCAAATATAGGTTCATGTGCAGGAGTGTCCAGATTTCTATTCTGGGACAGAGATAGTTTATAAAGTATTTTTGATTAATTCAAATGGATGCAAGACTTAACTATATGTGAAAACTAACACCATAAAACCCTAAGAGGAAAACACAAGACTAAATCATTGTGACCTTAGATTAGGCAATATTTTCTTGGATATGAACAGTGAAAAAGACAACCCACAGAATGGGAGGTATTTTCAAATCATCTAATAAGGACTTCTTATCTAGAAAGTAAGAACTTTAGACCTTTTACATGTCAATAGTAAAAGGACAACCTAATTTTGACATGGGGCAAATGGTCTAAATAGACAGTTTTCCAAAGAAGATATACAGTGGTCAACACCATAATGAGGTACCACTTCACACCCATCAGAATGGCTATAATAAAAAAGGTAATTATAAGTATTGCTGAAGATGGAGAAATCGGAACTTTCATACACTGCTGTTGGGGATGTAAAATGATACAGAGTGGCTACTTTGGAAAACAATCTGGCAGTTTCTCAAAAGGTTAATCAAAGAGTTACCATACTAGCAATTCCACTTCTAGGTATATACTCAAGAGACATGAAAACGTCACGTTCACCCAAAAACTTGTATATGAAGTTTTTTTCATGGCAGCATTATTTTTAACAGACAGAAAGTAGAAATAATACAAATGTTCATCAATTAATGACTGGATAATAAAATCTGTATAAGCGAATATTATTTGGCAGTAAAAAGGAATAAAAGTACAGATACATGCTACACTATAAATGAACCTTAGTTCAGCCTTAAAAACATTAGTCTGAGTGAAAAAGGCCTGATACAAGGGCCCTGTATTGCATGACTACATTTACATGAAATATCTAGAACAGGCCAATTCACAGACCAACTACATTAGTGGTTGTCTCACTGGAGGAAAAGGAAGAGATGACTGCTAAAAAGTACGGAGTTTCTTTTGGGGGTGATGAAAAAGCTGTAAAGTTGATTGTGGTATTGACTGCATAACTGTGAACATGCAAAAACCACTGTACACTTTTAATGGGTAAATTGTACGGTATGTGAATTATATCTAATAAAGCTGTAACAAAAAAGACTGAGATAGTTCACAGTATTAAAGAAAAAAGGGATTCCAACATCCCGTATACCCTTACCTTGGACACATCCTCCTTCCCATTATTTTCTTTAATGAATACCTTTTCTAATTCAGGACTTATTCCTTCTACATTGCAGGGCACACGTGAAACAGATGATTTTGGCACAGATATATTTGACAGCGGCATAGGGACTGATCTTGATCCGGTAGCCTACAAAACACAAGGTAAGGTGGTATCGAATTATTTGTGGATGAAGAAATTATGAACTAAAAAGCAAGGTAAATCTTAAAACAGAAACTCAGTGAGCAGTTATTTTGACATTTCAGATAACAATATAAATTCAGGTACACATATAGCAATTTAGGTTCCAAAGTAAGAAGGTAAAAATTACAGAGTCAAAATAATCCTTTATGGAAGTGTAAAGCTATAATTGTAAACTGTATACATTTTTTCAGCAGAATATCAGACAGAATCCTCTGTACTGTTTTTTCATTCATTTTTCTGTTTTTACTGAAAAAGCACAGTTGAAATCATGTAAACTGAATATATCATGTGACTCTTCAGCTCTGCTCTATGCTTACGTGTGTGTGTTTAAACGATTTGTTCCCCACACTGTGACAATCCCCATCTAGTATTTTTCATTTATACTTTATCCACAATTTAAGAAAACCTTTTGGATTACTAAGTAGTATGGCAACAATATCATGATAAGTTCTATAACACTCACTTAACAGCTGTAAGGCTGCTTTCAAAAGTCCTTTGGAGGACTTTTAAAAATTAATACCCCTCATAGCTGTCCTGTGGGAGGTACCATAAAGTGGAAGTCAAGCCTGTTGATTCTCAAGGAACTTAAAGAACACAAAGGAAATTAAAAACATAAACATGAACAAGGAAAAAAGAAAAATAATATGATCTGTACCTTAATCTGAATGGTTAAAGTTGATACATATGATTCACAATGAAGTAGACAGCTAGGCACTGATTAAATGAATATTTCCCATACATGCTATGCTCCTGCCATTTGTGAATTGCTGCCTGTGAATGTCCTTTGTCTTATATTAATGTATGAGCTTTTTTCATATTGAAGTTGTAACTCTTTGTCATCCATTTGCTGTTTACTTTAGTATGAAATATCTTTCTTCCAGTACTTTTATGGTTTTTCATATTTAAATATTTAACCTATTATGATTTATTTTTCTGTATGTTATGAAGTAGCATTTTTTCCCACATGGTAACAAAACTGCCCCAACATTTCTCTTTGGATTCTATATTTGATTTCCTTCAAGTGTTATCTGACAATCTCTATTCAGAGATCCACTTTAACTGCTATAATTGTACAACAATTACATTTTGCATTCTGGTATCCAGTAGGGAAAGCCTTTTCAAATTTTCTTTTTAACTGACATTACTTTTCCACATTAACATTGAAAATAACTTTTAAAGTAATAAAAAAATTCCTTTTACATTTCCATTGGAACTCAATTCATACATTAATTTTGGGCAAAAGACTATTTGAAAAATACTGAGTCCTCCCATGTATGAATGACTTCCCATTTATCTCTATTTTATATTTCATATCCTCAATAAAGTCTTAAACTTTGCATATTTCTTTTAAGTTTAATTCTGGGCATTTTATATTTTTCACCAGATATATACTAACATGCTATTTCTAGTTGTAACGTAGTAAGAAATACGTATTTGGTTTCCACCCCTGGTTCCTGACACAAAGTTCCTGAATTCTTGTAATTTCCTGAGGGATGGGGGCATTAGGAGCATCTTTTGTTCAGATATTTGGTTTCTAACACCGATCCTGACAGATAGCTCCTAAACCCCTTGGAATTTCCTAAGTGATAGGACCAAGAGTCTTTCGTTCTAATGAGGTGACTCTTAGTGGGTTCCTGAATAGGTTCAGAATGGGGTGCTGGTCACTAAAAAGAACCCATGCCTAGAAGCTTGGAACTTCCAATCCCACCTCTGGTGAGAGGAGAGGGAGCATGCCTATGTGCTGAAGCCTCCAAAAATCCCAGCACTGGGGGTCAGAGAGTTTCCAGGTTGGTGAACATATATCCATGTACCACAAGGGCGGTGCACACCAACTCCATGTCAGCAGAAATTCTTACATGTGAGTTACCGCCAAACTTTGCCCTGTGAACCTCTTCATCCTGCTGTTCATTTTGTTGTTCAGTCACTGTCATATCCGACTCTTTGCAACCACGTGGACTGCAGCACAGCAGGCTCCCCTGTCCTTCACCATCTCCTGGAGCTTGCTCAAACTCATGTCCATTGAGTCAGTGATGTCATCCAACAGTCTTGTCCTTTGTCCCCTTCTCCTCCTGCCTTCAATCTTTCCCAGCATCAGGGTCTTTTCTAGTGAGTCAGCTCTTTGCACCATGGGCCAGAGTATTGGAGCTTCAGCATCAATCCTTCCAATGAATATTGAGGACTGACTTCCTTTAGGATTGACTGGTTTGATCTCTTTGCAGTCCAATTTGATGCAGTCAAAAGCATCAATTCTTTGGCACTCTGCCTCCTTTATGGTCCAACTCTGACATCCATACATGACTACTGGAAAAACCATAGCTTTGACAAGATGGACCTTTGTTGGCAAAGTAATGCTTCTGCTCTTTAATATGCTATCTAGGTATTTCATAGCTTTTCTTCCAAGGAGCAAGCATCTTTTAATTTCATGGCTACAGTCCTTATCTGCAGTGATTTTGGAACCCAAGAAAATAAACTTTGTCACTATTTCCATTTTTTTCCCCTTCTGTTTGCCATGAAGTGATCGGACCAGATGCCATATCTTTCTTTTTTGAATGTTGAGCTTTAAGCCAGCTTTTTCACTCTCTCCTTTCACTTTCATCAAGAGGCTCTTTATTCCTCTTCACTTTCTGCCATAAGGGTGGTGTCATCTGCATATCTGAGGTTATTGATATTTCCCCTTGCAATCTTGATTCCAGCTTGTGTTTCATCCAGCCCAGCATTTTGCATGATGTACTCTGCATATAAGTTAAATAAGCAGTTGACAATATACAGCCTTGTCGTTTTCCTTTCCCAATGTGGAACCAGTCCATTGGTCCATGTCCAGTTCTAACTGCTGCTTCTTGACATGCATACAGATTCCGCAGGAAGGACGTAACGTGACCACAGGCAGGTATCAGACCTGCCTCCTAAGGTCTGATATTCCCTCTCTTGCAGAATTTTCCACAGTTTGTTGTGATTCACAGAGTCAAAGGCTTTAGCGTAGTCAATGAAGCAGAAGTAGATGTTTTTCTGGAATTCTCTTGCTTTTTCTGTGATCCAATGCATGTTGGCAATTTGATCTCTGGTTCCTCTGCCTTTTCTAAATCCAGCTTGAATATGTGGGAATTCTTGGTTCACATACTGTTGAAGCCTAGCTTGGAGAATTTTGAGCATTACTTTGCTAGCATGCGAGATGAGTGCAAGTGTGTGGAAGTTTATTCTTTGGCATTGCCCTGTTCCAGTCCTGTGGCCACTGCTGAGTTTTCCAAATTTGCTCATCTGTATGGACCCGTTATATCCTTTGTAACAAACAGGTAAATGTATTTCTCTGAGTATTTTGACCCCTTACAGCAAGTTACTGAACCTGAAGACAGGGTTGTCAGAATCCCTTCTTTACTACTGGTAGGTCAAAAGTACAGATGATGACCTGGAACTTTCAACTGGCATCTGACGAGGGGCAGTTTCATGGGGTGGAGTTCTTAATCTGGGGGGTCGGTGCTAACTGCAGGTAGTCAGTATTGTAACTGAATTGTAGGATGCCTGGTTGGTGTCTGGAGAGTCGGAGAATTCATTAGTTGGTGTGGAAAAAACCCCACGCGTTTGGTGTCAGGAATGTTGTAAGTAGAAGGAACAATATTTTACCTTTACTAGTACAGGAGAAAATAATAGATTTGTATGTGTTTATATCTTATCCATTTATTAAGTTCTCAGTCTTTTTATTGTGAAAAATTATAATCATAATTAACAGAATAGGTGTACATAATCCAGCTCCAAAACTTAACATTCTCTAATCTTAGTTCATCTAAACATCTACTTGGTTTTTTTCTTGGAGTATTAACACACATTCTAGACTTCATATTTCATCTATAAGTATTTCAGTGTGTATAGCAAGATAATTATTTTTAGACATAACCACAATGCCAAAAAAATCAATGTAAATTGGGAACAAGTGTATAAAGCTTTTCTTGTTAATCAGTAAGTCAATAGATATGCAGGAAAGGTGCCTGAAATAAACAAATAATAATGAATGGTATATTAATTCTATCAGATTAAGAAGAAAAAAAGGAAGGCATATGTGAATTTTCTCTTGAAATGTCTGCCATGTTTGTTTTACAGCTCTGATGAGATGTAACTGGCATACAATAAAATCCTCCCATTTTAAGTATGCAATTCTTTGAGCTTTGTAAATGTATACAGTCATCCAATTATCAGTATAATCACACTTTAGAAACGTCTGTCATTCAAAAAAATGTCTCTAGGGCTTCTCTACAGTCAGCTTTTCTAATACTTTTCAAAAAGGCAACATTTTGCCTTTTTGAAGATGTAAGGTAATGTAGCCTTTTGCTTCTGACATCTTTAACTGGCATGATGTTTTGAGATTCAGCCAAGTTGTCATAAATACCATCAGTTCCTTCTTTTTACTGCTGAATAGTATTACACTGTATGGATGTATGAAGTGCTGTTTATCTATTCACCAATTCATGGATATTTGCTGCTTTCCATATTTTGAGTTTATAAATGCTGCTGCCATGAACATTGATATAGATGTCTCTGTGTAGACATTATGTTTTATTTCTCATGAACAGATACCAAAGAGTAGAATTCCTGAGCTGTATGGTCAGTGTGTGTTAGCTTCTTCAGAAACTGCCACACTTCTTTCCACAGTAGCTGTTCCATTTTGTGTCCCACCAGCAATGTGTAGTTGTCACGCTTGTTTCACACCCTCATCACACTTGCTATTGCCAGTATTTTCCATTTCATCTTATCATTAGTTTTAACAAATTCCCTTTAATTTTCTAAATATACAACAATATCACAAATAGTGATAACATTCCTTTTTCTTACTGCTCTGTCTAGAACCTCTAAACTACTAGCAAATAACATCAATAATTACAGACATCTATGACTTAACTTTTATTTTTAACAGAAATACTTTCAGTATTTTACTGTTAGGATCTCACCACATTTGCAGGTAGTTACATTAGGAAGTATCCTATTTTAAAATAAGTTTTTATCACATATGGATACTGAGTTTTTATCAAGTGTTATTCAGCATCTGCTGTGACTTTCTAATGCAATGAACTAACAATGCATTTCCTAATGCTGAATCATCCTTACTAGATTTGTGAAAAACCCCTAATTAAAAATTTTTTTGATATGCAACTTGGGTTGCTTCTGCTATATTACTATATTTGATTTACTAAAATTTACATTAATATTTGTAAGTAAATTTAGAATATCATTTCCTAAATTTTGTTCCATAGGATCTACTAGTACAAGTTTGGCAGGGTGGGGGGACAAAAACACTAATTCTCAATTTCTTCATAAGTAAAGTGGGGTAAAATATACAAAGCGACACAGAGATAGATGGGTTAAGGTACTATTAGAAGATTAAACAAGAAAATGCCCAGAGTTGCTTAGTTAGTGAATGAACTAGGATTTCAGTCCAGGATAGTATAAATCATCCTTGAGACCATTACACTCTGTTATGTCTATTATTAAAAGATTATACATATGGCTAAAACAAAAACAAACATTTTTTAATAAAAAAAACACTATAATTTAATCAAGTTAGAGATGTACATTAATTTTTTTTTTAATCCTAAAAGGATGGATTCTTCCTTACAATGAACCCTTTGAAAGGAATTATTCCAATGGACAGCGAGTTGTGAGCCTACCTGAGTGTGACTGATGGCTATATGGTTGCCATGGAGAGGTGACTGACGATCTTTCTCCTTGCTGTGCCGACTGCTCTGTTTACTACGTTGTAGTTGCTGCCTCAGTTTGGCAATCTGCTTTGGGGAGAGGGAAAGAGAAGGAAGAAGAGAACAAAAGTGAATACCAAGCTTTAAGCATTTATTTTTTTAAGTTTGGATATTAAAAAATAAAAATTTTATCAAAGATCTCAAGAAGAGATATTTCATTACAATGATTTATTCTCCAATTTTTGATAGTTGAAACCATTGAAAATAAGAATATGTGCTACAAATGCTTCACTTATACAATTTAAATAGTGTTGTTGGTAAATACATTGACTAAATTTCCCCAGATTATTTCATATTTTACCTTTGTAACACCAGAGACATCTTCCCTTCTAAGCACTTTTTCTAAGGTGTAAAACTAGTATTTCATATGCCTACTGATTAAAGTCAAACCCAATCTCTTAATATATAGGGATCACATTAGTTTCTAAGTTCCCATCTTATACAAACAAAATTGATCTGGTATACTAATTTCTGAACATTACAAAAAAACAAAATCCCATGGTGTAAATCCTTATGGCATTTATTTAGCATTAGTCACTTGAATTTAACATCTTACTATATATTACTTTTAGTCACAAAATTTTTATTTTCCAGCTTTTTTGAGATGTAAGTGACATGTAACATCGTGGAAGTTAAGGTGTACAGCATGTTGATTTCCTGCTATTGTATACTGCAGAATGATGCTACTACAGCATAATAGCTCTACCCCATTACATAACTTGAGATTTATTCTCTTAGCAGCTTTGAAGTAATAACACTATTACTAACTGTAATCCAAATTCTATACTTTAGGTCCCCAGAACTCATCCATCTTGTAACTGAAAGTGTGCACCCTGTGGCTACTCCCCATCTCCTTTACCCTTCAGTCACTAGCAACCACCACTCAACCCTCAGTTTCTTTGAGTTTGGCTTTTCTTCTCTGGTATCACAACGAAGTGATACCATACCATATTTGTCTTTCTCTAACTGATTTACTTCACTTGGCATAATGCCCTCAAGGTTCATCTATATTGTTTACAAAAGGCAGGATTTCCTTCTTCCTCATTGCTGAATATATATGCCACGTCTTCTTTATCCACTTATTCACTGACAGACACTTGGCTATAGTGACATACATTTAAAAACAAATGTAACTTAGGTATTTTCCTAAGCGGAACAGTAATACTCCAAGGCTTAAGAGAAAAGTCATTTCTATAATATGGCTTGGAATTCATCAAACTATTAATATATTTTAGGTGCTATACAATCGTCTTAAACTGTGCCAGACCAGGAGGAAAACTTGAGCATTTTCAAAGGGAATCATTAGCAATTTGGGGCAAGTTACTTAATATTTTCCTTGTAGATGATGACATGAATCAATTAGTAGGTACTCCTTGAACACCTACAATGAGCCCAATTTTATGTTACTTACAAGGCAAAGTGCCAATACAAAGTAAAGTCTGTAAAATATATTGATTTTCTCAAAGAGATGTTAGCAAAATGCTTACCTTGAATAACCATGGCAATAAAAAGCAAAATAGACAGTTGCTATTAAAGCCTATAAATGCTCAAGGGGAAAAGCATATGGGTTGCTGGGAAAATTTATTTTTACCTGTGGCAAACAGAAGAGAAGCAGCATGGAAGAAAATAGAGAACCTAAAAGAAAATCTATATTTTTCCTTTTAAGTAAGATCCTTAGTCTCCTCTAGTGTTTTGAAACTCTTTGTAGCTTTAAGGACATCACATACAATTTCCTTACAAAGGTATACAAATGAGATAATCTGTGTTAATATTTGTGTTCCTTGCTCTCTGTTGAAATGACATCATTTTCTTCCAGAGAATATTAATTTTCATGAGAAAAGGAATCAAAATTAGTTGGTAATCATTATAAATCAAGCCAGACTATGATAAAACATAAATAGAATTTCAAATTGTACAAGTTATTTCATTAGGACAGGGGTATAAAATTAAGTGTTTTTGAGTATTAATGATGTTTTAGTGGTATTTCACGGAGAAGGCAATGGCACCCCACTCCAGTACTCTTGCCTGGAAAATCCCATGGACGGAGGAGCCTGGTAGGATGCAGTTCATGGGGTCATGAAGAGTCAGACATGACTGAGCGACTTCACTTTCACTTGTCACTTTCATGCACTGGAGAAGGAAATGGCAACCCACTCCAGTGTTCCTGCCCGGAGAATCCCAGGGACGGGGGAGCCTGGTGGGCTGCTGTCTATGGGGTCGCACAGAGTCAGACACAACTGAAGTGACTTAGCAGCAATGGTGTTCAAAACTGGCTTTTTAAAGAGCTTGTAGAAAAGAGCCCGTAATGCTTACAGATTAATCAAAGCAGTGTGTACTTTTTCATTTTTAAAATAATCTTTAAAAAAATAAATAAAAATAATCTGAAAACTGATCAATCCTAATCACTCTCTTTTTAAAGGGCTTTGAGATATCATAATAAACCAGAAGTTTTTTTCTTTAACATACCACTCTTTAACATGATACACACCCTAGTTTGCTTGGAATACCAACTTAGACTATGCAACCTTATAGTTTCCACATAATACTGTTTATCTCTGGATTATAATATAGTTATGCTTTTGTTTACAAATTAGAGATTAGAGTAAAAGGAAAGCCCATCTTACTAGATATATAATCAAAACATTACAACTCTTACTCAGGAACCATGTAGAATGAAAGCAGGGTATAATAAATCTTCCTTTGCTTCAGAATATAAGAGACTCCCGTGTTTCCTTACACGACATTCAGAAGAGTGGCTTATGTATATAACAACTGCAAATATTCTTGCCTTCCATACTTTCACTTAGAATTCTCCTTCTTTTCTCCCTTGGATGCTCAAGAGCCCATGGTTATCCAAAGCCATCTCTTCTCCCTAACCTCAGTACTAGTAGACACAAAGCTATCTCTGGGAGGAAGGCGCCGATGTGTGTGTTAGTTACTCAGTTGTGTCCTACTATTTGCAACCCCATAGACTGTAGCCCGCCAGGCTCTTCTGTCCATGGAATTCTCCAGGCACAAATACTGTAGTGAGCTGCCATTCCCTTCTCCAGGGGATCGTCCCGACCCAGGGATTGAACCCAAGTCTCCTGCGCTGCAGGCAGATTCTTTACCATCTGAGCTACCAGGGAAGCCCCAGGAAGGGGCTGAGGAAGTTGTAATTTCCGATCTAGTCATACACACCCTCCTGCCTAAGGCACCCTCTCTAGTCAATCTCACGTTCCAATGTATCGCACAAAGCTCTTGGTTCTCACTTCAGTGAGTCTATTCACCCTGGTTGCTGCTGCTAAGTCGCTTCAGTCGTGTCTGACTCTGTGCGACTGCAGAGACGGCAGCCCACCAGGCTCCCCCGTCCCTGGGATTCTCCAGGCAAGAACACTGGAGTGGGTTGCCATTTCCTTCTCCAGTGCATGAAAGTGAAAAGTGAAAGTGAAGTCGTGTCTGACCCTCAGGGACCCCATAGACTGCAGCCTTCCAGGCTCCTCCGTCCATGGGATTTTCCAGGCAAGAGTACTGGAGTGGGGTGCCATTGCCTTCTCCGATTCACCCTGGTTACTACAGTGAAACTCGCATACAACCTTCCTTTATAAAGGGAACCCTGAGTTATACTAACTGGATTTCTTAAACTATAGATGAATCTTACTTGTGTTTCTAAATATTCATTAGCAATGCTTAAGAAAAAATTAAGAATGGACCTTGAGGGGATTATACTAAGTGAAATAAGTCAGACAAAGAAAGTTAAATACTGTAAGAGCTCACTTATATATGGAATCTGAAAATCAACAACAACAACAAAAAACAACTCAGAGAACAGCTTCGTGGTTGCCAGGGGCAGAAAATGGGTGAGAATGGTCAAAGTGTACAAGCATCCAGTTATAAGATGAGTAAATTTTGGGGTGTAATGGATAGCATAGTGACTGTAGTTAATAACACTCTATTGTATATTTGACAGTTTCTATGAGAATAGATCTTAAAAGTTCCTATCTACACATACAAAAATTATAAAATTATGAGGTGATGGATGTGTTTACTAACCTTCTTGTGGTATTCACTTTACAATATATACATATATCAAATTATTATGCTGCATATACCGTAAACTCGTATGATGTTATATGTCAATTATACCTCAATAAAACTTAAAATTAAGAGGGAAGAAGAGAGGAGCATTCTCTAAACATGAAAAGGATCTTAAGCACATATACTCTGACATTTTAAAAAGTTAGGGAATAAGAACCCCGAGGTCACAAAGAAGAAATAATAATTGTAGGGAGATGAATTATCATAAATATTCACTAAGAAATGACTAAAATATTTGTGGAATTAGAGAAAAATCAGAGACTGGCCCCACTTAAAATCTAAGAACTGGGAACACATTTTACTGTACATTTTTGGAAACCTGGTCATATCACCCTTGTTTATTTGTAATTTTTGTCCTGATAGTTCTCCCATATTGTTAACACTTAAAAAAAAAACAAAAACCCTAAACTCTAAGCCTCAAAATACTAGTCGATTATTTTTGCCTCAGGTACTGAAAAGGAAGGGACAGAGGGTGATATTTCTCAGAATGAATTCTATTCTATAGTAGGCAGGGAATTGAGAAATCTTAACCAGACTAAGTAGATGCAGTAGGAACGGAAGCAAGATCCAAAGGAAAAAATGAGATGAGAGCTAGATTAACACTAGGAAAACGGCACTTTGCCACTCGTATTTATATTATTATAAAATGAAATATTTTCTATTTTGTTCTCATTCATTTCTCAATAAAAACATATGAGATAAATGCTATTATTATCCTCACTTTAGAGGTGAGGAAACTGAGGGGCGGGAAGGTTAGTTTGTTGAAAGCCATTCAGTTAAGTGG
Organism: Bubalus kerabau; assembly: GCF_029407905.1. NCBI lineage: Eukaryota > Metazoa > Chordata > Mammalia > Artiodactyla > Bovidae > Bubalus > Bubalus kerabau. The sequence continues at coordinate 18,977,569 of NC_073631.1, read as the reverse complement.
TGAAACAAGTACATGAACTTAGGGAAGTGGAATTCCAGAGTTTGCTCTCTTAATCACTATTCTATATTGCCTGAAGAATCAAATTAATAACTCACAAGGAGAGAAAGAATCTTACAAAAAGTAAGACAGACATATAAATAGGAAAACATACAAATGACAACAGCTGAGCTGTTAAAAGACCAAAAACAATTACTAAAGTTATTAATCCAACAAAATTTCCTGAAAATATAGCTTGAGAAGTTGTAAATCTCAAGCTGTTATTCCCTTTTATATGAAAAAAGAGAATACGTGACAAACTTGAGTGCTTACAAAGATCAGTGTCTCAAAAGAAAGGTTCTGCAGTATGAAAACAGAGTTTACATACTATATCCTTTGACAGTGTTCAAAGGAATTTAAAGTGCAACAGTACCTACTATAATACTAAAATAAAATTTAAAACTTTTACTTAACATAAATTTGAGCAAATCATGCTGTTTTACTTTTTTCTTTCATTTTCCAAAAGACAAATGCTAATGAAATAACTGGGGCTTCCCTGGTAGCTCAGATGGTAAAGAATCTGCCTGCAATGAAGGAGACCCAGGTTGGATCCCTGGGTCAGGAAGACAGTCTGGAAGGGAGAAGGGAATGACAGCCCACTCCAGTATTCTTGCCCGGAGAATTCCATGGACAGAGGAGCCTGGTGGACGACAGTGGGACAGGGCTATTCAGTCCTCTGATACCCAAATGCACACACATAGGCATATGTGTGTACAAACTGCATATACAAAGAACACACAGACGTGTAAGCACACGCATATGAATAGAGAGCTGTCACCTGCACACACATCACCGGTACACATGATGGCCACGTGCAGACTCACAGAAGCCCCCACCCCAGAACAAAGAAATAGATATTTCCATATACAGATTTATCTCCATAGACATAGCTAGCTTTGGGACACTTTAGTTTTTGATACAGAAATTTATTTACCAATAAGGTATATTTGCCAATAGAGGAATGCTGACAATAATATTAGACTAACATTGAGAAAAAAGTTCATAAAACTACTAGACTGCACGGATATACTGTAACCGCTTTACAGATGAGGAAGCACTTTAAAAAGTAAAGTATCTTTCCCAAGGTAACACAACTAATAAACGGCAGACCCAGTCCGTTAGCCTTTAGTCCCTAACCTCTTTCTATTAGCTACCAGTGCTGCTGAAAGTAGTACTACATTAGAGTTCACAAATAACCACTAATACCTCGCTATGTATTGGCTCATAATCGCAACCACTTTGCAAAGTAACTTCCTTTCTTAATGTTAGAGATATTGCAAGATGTGAAATTGCAGTAAAGATGAACAAAAATTTGATGTAGCAATTAACTGACTACATACTAACTTACTGATATATTTCTTTTTCAATAAGCAGTTTGATGACCCTAAACACCATTCTTATTGGTCCAATTTTAAATAATGAAAATATGACATCTTTACAATTCAATTTAATTTGAACTCAGAATTTACTTACTGGATGAGTATTTGTGCTTTTAAGGTTTTACCACATAATTAAATAAAAATTCTTCAGAATGTTGTCTTTTAGGTCCAGAGAAAATATTACTGCAATTATTTTCCTCTACTATGGTATGATAAAACAATTCTTTTTAAATAGCAAAAGTTAACAGAACATTAGGGCAGTTATACTCTTAGTAATGATTATGAGGAAACTTTTATTTTTCTTACTGAAAAAAGAAAGACCCCAACAATATCTGTTAATCACTATTTGATCAGAAACAAGAAATGTCCCTAATCATTTCACTTAGAGAAAAACTATCCCAAGTAGTAAGAGAGCTTATTGATGAGATAAAGAAGCAACCTATGATTTTTTTTTCTTATATCCACTGAAGAACTTAAAAATACTCACTTTTTAAACTTATATTTATCAAAGTCAGAAACAATATAAAAGTCAAAACAACGATATAGTAATATTATTTATATTCTGTCTGGGAATGTCACCCTCTGGGATAAAGAGTAGGTTTACTTACTCCTTACTATTAATATAAAAACAGTGGATTCTCCAACTTCTGTTTCTCTCCTGTAATGTGATCTATTATTTGTGCAGGCATCCACTTAAGACCCTCTCCATCACCCCCACTGGGGTTTACAGGAACTAATGCAAACTCAGTAGTCTTGTTACTTGCTATGCTGTGAATAATAAAGTCCACTGCCTCTAAACCATGAGCCTCATGGCTTCTGCTAGTGTCCATGAACTAGTAAAAGGCTAACTTATTAGGCTATCAATAGAAAAAATAAAATCCAAGATGTGAACCAGTGTGTTTCCTCTTCTGCTTCAAATGAAGAGAAAGGAGTTTTAATGGAACATCTTGGAAAGACTGATTGTTCCTCACAGATAAAAGGACATGACAGACTGGAATCTGACTCCCACTCCTGATACCGATAATGCTGAGCTAGGATGACGGAGATTTACTGTTGCATCAGAGTCAGCCTCAACTCCCAGATATTAATCAGATTTTTTAAATGTTCGAGTTTCTCAGTAACCATCTGGGAAATTTGAAAGTGAGAGTCCCAGTGGAGGGCTGGCTTAGGTTCTACCTAGGAGGGCTACCCCAAAGGGTAAACAGAGCTCAACACTGGAGAAACTGAACATTATTTCTAGAATTCTAGAGTCTTTGGAGAAAGTAAGCTAGAACCATAGGAAAGAGATGCAGCAACAAGAGATGTCCAAAGAAGCCAAGACATTTCAAAAGAAAGTCAGTTTCAAAAATCTGTCAAGACCAGGCAATAGAAAGGTACTTTATTAACAGTACCAGCAAGTAGGAACATTTCTGTTCCCCTTATCTCCCCATAGGGCTTCCCTGGTGGTTCAGATGGTAAGAATCTGCCTGCAGTGCAGGAGACATGGGTTTGATCCCTGGGTCAGGAAGATCCCTTGGAGGAGGGCATGGCGACTCACTCCAATATTCTTGCCTGGAGAATTCCACGGATAGAGGAGGCTGGAGACCTACAGTTCATGGTGTCACAGAGTCAGACACGACTGAGCAACTAACACAACACTACCACTCCATCTCTCCCTTAAGCTCCAACTCCAGAGGCTCAGACGCAGGAGCTATGGAGTTAGGACAAAGGTAAGCAAAAAAGACAAATGGAGCTTTCAGGTTCCCTTCCCCCAGGAAGCCACTCAGGGGTAGTATGCCCTAGCTAGAAGAGGAGCGACCACAATCGTGAAATAAGGAGGAGCTTTCCGAGAGACTGGAATGCATGCTCACTTAAAGGAATCACAGGAGTGAAAAAGCTTCTAGTTTTGCACTGAACTTCTCTCACCAAATAAAGGACAGTGAGAGTTAATATAAAGTCCTTTTATTATCCCATAAAGCCTTAGTTGCCTTTCCTAATATGTAATTAAGCTCTTTAAAAAGTAGATTTTACCTACTGTTTCTTTTGAAATTCTACATGCTTTTACACAATTTTGAGCATACAGTCTTATGCATTTGATGCTAATCCATGAACAAATGCAGTGCCACTACAGGCTGATAATGTATGCTAAAAATTATCTTTAAAATTTTCCTTTTTTCTCTTTTACCTCTATTAAATGTATACAAATCAAGTACCATAAAAATAGAAATAGAGTCACAGATGGAGAAAACAAACACAGTTACCAGGGGAGAAAATGGGGTGAGGGGGATAAATTGGAAGACTGGGATTGACATAGACACACTACTATATAAAATAGATAACTAATAAGGACGTACCCAATAGCCCAGGGAACTCTTCTCAATATTCTGTAAAGAACGATATGGGCAAAGAATCTGGAAATAAGTAGCCATATGTATATGTATGACATTCACCTTGCGGTATGGTAGAAACCAACACAACACTGTAAACCAACTCTACAGGTCACGCGACACAGCCCATCACTACACTGTACACGGCTGTCAGTTACAGGTTCTGATACATGAGCTGATAATCTGATTCCCAGTTTTTTCATAGGTAATCTGCTTTTTTCTAATTGCAAGAATGAGTATGTGTGTGTGTGCTTGATCTACAACTCACCAGACCGAGAAGTGGAAATTTTTGTTTTGTTTATCCTCCAAAGAATTGGTGGGCTTTTTCAATCTAAAGACCCACGTCACTCTCCAAATCCAGCATATTGTCAAACTTTAAGGAATATCTCTTCCCTGATACCTACTATTCTTACCTCTGGAAACTCCTTACTCAGTCTGTTTTCCATGTTTCTTAACTTCTCTTTCATATTTTTAATCTCTATCTTTTTAAAAATTATTTTTTATTGAAGTATAATTGATTTACAATGTTGTAGTAGTTCTTGGTATATAACAAAGTGTTAAGCTGTAGATCTATCTATTCTTTTTCATTGTTTTTCCATTATGGTCTACTACAGGATATTGAATATAGCTTCCTGTGCTATACAGTAGGTCCTTGTTGGTATCTACTTCGTATATAATCACTTGTACCTGCTAATCCCAAACTCCTAATTTATCTCCCCCACCTAGTCTCTTTCTACTTTGGTAACCATAAGTTTGTTTTCCATGTCTGTGAGTTTGCTTCTGTTTTGTAAATAAGTTCATTTGTATCTTATTTCCCTGGTGGCTCAGAGGGTAAAGCGTCTGCCTACAATGTAGGAGACCTGGGTTCAATCCCTGGGTCGGGAAGATCCCTTGGAGAAGGAAATGGCAACCCACTCCAGTACTCTTGCCTGAAAAATCCCATGGACGGAGATGCCTGGTAGGCTACAGTCCATGGGGTTGCAAAGAGTCGGACATGACTGAGCGAATTCACAGTGTATGAGTAACATCATATGGTATTTCTTTCTGACTTACTTCACTTAGTATGATAATCTTTAGGTCCATCCATGTTGCTGTAAATAGCATTAATTCATTCTTTTTTATGGCTGAGTAAATCTTTATCTAGTGCTGTGATGAACATATGGGTGCATGTATCTTTTTGAATTAGAGTTTTTGTTTTTTCTGGATATATGCCCAGGAGTGGGGTTGTTGAGTCATATGGTAGCTCTGTTTTTAGTTTTTTACAGAACCTCCATACTGTTTTCCATAGTGGCTGTACCAATTCACATTCCCACCAACAGCACACACAGGAGCATTTCCTTTCCTCCATACCCTCTCCAGCATCTACTGTTCATAGATTTTTTAATGACAGACATTCAAACTGTCGATTTCTATCTTTTTATTTTATATTCTAGATGATTTGCTCATCCAGACTTTCTCATTTGAGAGTTTTGATTCACTAATTCTCAATTCTGCTATGTCAACTTAATCCACTGAAGAGTTTACTTTCAGTTTCACCAACTTTTCAGTTTCACCAATAAGCCTTGGAAAGGACCCTTTATCATTCTGCCTAGTCTTACTTACTTCTGTTCTCATTGTGAGTTACTGTTTCATTTGCAATTCTTAAATATTCTAAGTTCTTTTTGGGGATTGTGTTATTTTCCCAGATACTCCCTATTTAATGTATCCACTCTCTCTTATAGCAATACATTTCCTTACATACCCTAAAACACTTACTTGCAAGTCCTCTGTATGTGGGAGTTTTATCCTTTGTAAACTCTTTACTTTCTGTCTTGCTCACAGTTCAACTGACAAAAAATCTGCTTTATTGCCATATTATTTCAAGGTTGCTCAAGACTATGGTGTTTCAAAGGTGCATATAGCTTCAGAGCAAAGATTTAAATCGGGAAGACTGGGGCTTTGCCCCCACATGAGTACAGCTCTATTCCAGACACCATATCCACACATAGCATATGGTTACTATTTCCATTTTTTTTACAGATGTTCTTTTTACACAAGAACACCAACAGTGTCAGGTGAAGTTATTTCAGATCTAGTTTAACTGTTTAGACACATGGTCCTAGTTCCCTGCTTTAAGCTTATAGCCCAGTTCCAATCTCCCATTTGCAAGACACATTTTACCCTCTTAAAAGGTGCTGCTGTTGTTCAGTCGCCCAGTCGTGTCCGACTCTTTGTGACCCCATGGACTGCAGCACGCCAGGCCTCCCTGTCCCTCACAGTCTCCTGAAGTTTGCCCAAATTCATGTTCATTGCATTGGTGATGCCATCCAGCCATTTCATCCTCTGACGCCTACCCTATTCTCCTTCTGCCCTCAATCTTTTCCAGCATCAGGGACTTTTCCAATGAGTCAGCAGTTTGCATCAGATGACCAAAATGCTACAGTTTCAGCTTCAGCATCAGTCCTTCCAACAAGTACTCAGGGTTGATTTCCCTTAAGATTGACTGGTTTGATCTCCTTGCTGTCCCAGCAACGCTCAGGAGTCTTCTCCAGCACCATCGTTTGAAGGCATCAGTTCTTCGGTGCTCCTCCTCCTTTATGGTCCAGCTGTCACAACCATATGTGACCACTGGGAAGACCAAAGACCTTTGTCGGCAGAATAATGTCTCTGCTTTTAAACACATTGTCTAGGTTTGTCATGCTTTCCTGCCAAGAAGCAAATGTCTTCTGATTTCATGGCTGCAGTCACCATCTGCAGTGATTTTTGAGCCCAAGAAGAGGAAGTCTGTCACTACTTCCACCTTTTCCCTTCTATTTGCCATGAAGTAATAGGGCTGGAAGTCATGATATTAGTTTTTTTTTTAATATTTAGTTTTAAGCCAGCTCTTTCACTCTCTTCCTTCACCCTTTATCAAGAGGCTCTTTAGTTCTTCTTTGCTTTCAGCCATTAAGGTGGTGTCATCCATATGTCTGAGGTTGTTTACGTTTCTCTCACCTATCTTGATTGCAGCTTATAACTCATCCAGCTCGGCATTTTGTTCATGACGTGCTCAGCATACAGATTAAACAAACAGGGTGACAGCAGGCAGCCCTGTCAAACTCCTTTCTATCTTGAACCAATCAGTTGTTCCATCCAGGGTTCTAACTGTTGCTTCTTGACCTGCATACAGGTTTCTCAGGAGACAGGTAAAATGGTCTGGTATTCCCATCTCCTTAAAATGTGTAGTAATCTACAATTTCTTAAATTTGGCTCAACTCAAGAGAAATCTGGCCAACACGATCCAGATTTCTATGAGTCAGATAACATCAGCATCTACTCATCATTAAGGATTTCCCTTCTATTCATGGTCTGTAGGGGGTTCTCTTGTCTTAAATGTAGCTAAAATATATTTAGGTATTTCTTTGAACACTTTTCACATTGTAGTCTTATAAGCTTGGAGCAAAGCAGAAGTAGACTATACAGGTGCTTTCACTGACATTTAAGTCAGAAATCCAGATGCAGATTATCTGAGGTGGGGAGCATATCTCTGACTCAGAAAGAATGGATGTGATACAGCTGAATTTTATACCATGACAAGGAAGCAGGTCAAAGTTATTTAAAAAAACACACAACGAATTTTAGTAGCATATAATTTTAAAAATATTACTGTTTCAATAACATTAATAGTTTTGGCTTTCGTAATTTCCTCAGATCCCAGTTTTGTCATCTTTTATAAGTATTCTTAATATTTTATGTAGTCTTTACCCATATACTCATTTTCCAGGCTCAGTTATATAAAATCTACCATGAATATGCCATGCAAAGCCTACTAGTCTTTTATGTCTATTCCTCTTTTTTTTTTTTTTTTCCATCTTTACTGAAGTATAATTTACATTGCCTTAACTTCATCCATTGTAAGGGTAAAATTAAATAAGTTGTAATCACTTTGCAGAGTTGCACAAAGTAATCACGAATCAATTTTTAGGACTTTTTCATCCCCCCCCATATTTGCTTTGAGTCTAGCCAATCACCACTGCCTCCACCCTAGTCCCAGCCACATGCAACCGCTAATGGGCTTTATTTCCTCTATAGATTTGCCCTTTCTGGCATTTCAATATAAATGAAACCATATAATATGTAATCTTATTCATCTGGCTTCTTTCACTTAGCAGGGAGTGGCAAGCTACAGTCTGCAGGCCAAATCTAGGATGCCACATGTTTTTGTAAATACAATTTATTGGAACATAACCACACTCCATACTGTCTGTGGCTGCTTTCACCTACAGCAGTGGAGCTAAGCAGCTGCAGCAGAGGCTCTGTGACCCACACACCATAAAATAGTTACTATCTGGCTTTTCATAGAAAAACAAAATGTGCTGACTCTTGACTTAGTAAAGCGTTTTTGAAGTTCATTCCCACTGTAGCATGTATCAGGATTCATCACAGTGTTCCTTTTTATTGCTGAACAGTCTGGTATTGCATGAATATACGACATTTTCTTTATCCATTTACCAAACAATGGCTATTTTGATTTTTTTGTTTTTAGAGGTGTTTTCAAGACTCTTACAGAGTCCCAGAAATAGAATTGCTGGGCTATATGCTAAATTTCTGATGAAGTTTTCATTTATTCATTTTTGGCTGCACAGATTCTTTGCTGCTGTGCAGGCTTTTCTCCAGTTGCAGCGCGGGGCGGCCACTGTTTGCTGCGGTACACAGCTTCTCCTTGCGGAGGCGTCTCTCGTTGTGGGGCACAGGTTCTAGGTGCATGAGCTTCTTCAGCAGGTGCAGCACGCAGGCTCAGGAATTGTGGCTCATGGGCTCCAGAGCACAGGCTCAACAGTGTGGCACACAGGCGTAGTTGCTGAATGTGAGATCTCTTTGGATCAGGGATTGAACCTGTGTTCCCTACACTGGCGGGCAGATTCTTAACCACTGGACCACCAGGGAAGTCTCTCTGATTATCTTTTAAGGAAACTGTCAAAACTGTTTTCCAAAGTTGGCTGTAACATTTTATTTTCCCAACAATGTTGAGGGTGCCGGATGCTCTTCATTCTTGCCATCACTTGGTGTTATCGGTCATTTAAATTACAGTCACTGTAGTAGTGTGTAGTTGTATCCTGAGGTTTAAATCTACGTTTGCCTAATGTCAAATGATGTTGAATACCTTTTCATGTGGTAATTTACCATCCATACATCTTTGATGAGAAATTTCTATCAAAGTATCTTACCCTTTTTTTAATGGGCTGTCTTCTTATTGATTTTTAAGAGTTCTTTATATATTCTGGATGTAAGTCCTATATCAGATATTTCTGTCTGGTTTTGTCTTTTCATCCTTTTAGTCATGTAGTGTAAATGTTCATTTAAATGAAGTTCAATTTTTTTTCTTTTATGGCCTTACTACTGGTACTGTATCTAAGAATGTCTTGCCTAATCCAAGGTCTTCTAGAAGATCTAAAATTTTAGAGCTTATATTCAGGACTATGATCCATTTTGAGTTCATTTCCCTCTATGGTGAGTGTCAAGGATCTAAGTTTCTTTTAATTTTGTATTGTTTGTATAACAAACAATTTTGTGATAGTTTCAAGTGAACAGCAAAGGGACTCAGCAAATGGACTCATGGATCCATTCTCCCCCAGTCTCCCTTCCCATCCAGGCTGCCACACAACACTGAGCAGAGTTCCATGTGCTATACAGTAGGCCCCTGTTGGCTATCCATTTAAAATGTAATAGTGTGTACATGTCCATCCCAAACTTCCTAAGTATCCTTTCCCCTATCCTTCCCTCCTGCAATCATAAGTTCATTCTTTGTCTGTGAATCTTTTTCTGTTTTGTAAGTAAGTTCATCTGTATCATTTCTTTTTAGATTCTATATATGAGCCATATCATACAATATTTCTCTGAGTTTCTTCACTCAGTTTGACAATCTCTAAGTCCATCCATGTTGCTGCAAGTGGTACTATTTCATTCTTGTAAATGGCTGAGTAATATTCTATTGTGTGTGTGTGCATGTGTGCGTGTACACACATATACCACATCTTTATCTATTCTTCTGCCAATGGACATTTAGGTTGATTCCGTGTGCTATCATAAACAGCTCTTCAGTGAATGCTGGGGTACATGTATCCTATCAGCTCATGTTGTTCTCCAGATATATGCCCAGAAGTGGGACTGCTATGGATATGTAATTATTCTAGTACCAGTTGTTAGAAACACTGTCCTTTTCAACTGAGTTGTGTTGGCAGCTCTGCTAAAAACCGACCATAAAATACAAGGATTTATCCTTGGGTTCACCATTTTAAATCATCTATATTTTTTCTTTATGCTAGTATTTTGCCAAATTCATTAATATAGATTTACAAGAAGTAGTGAAATTATATAAGAAGTAGTTCTCCAAAATTTTCCTTGTTTTCAAAATTACTTTTGCCATTCTAGGTCCTTTTCATTTCCACATACATTTTAGGATCATCTTGTCAATTTTTACCAAAAACAAAAACCCTACGAAAAAACAGGGATTACACTAAATCAATATGAGGAGAATTACCATCTTAATGATAATATTGAGTTTTCCAATCCATGAACAGTCTTCTAGTTATTTAAATTTTTAAAAACTTTATCCAGCAGTTTTGTTTCCAGTGTACAAATTTTGAACTGCTTCTATTATATTTCTTCTTAAATATTTTAATATTTTTGATTCAACTATAACAAATTACTTTCTGATTTGGGGATTGTTCACATCTGATACCTAGACAAACACTTGATTTCTGTATGTTGATGTTTTTTTTCCTGCTGAACTTGTATTAGTTCTAGTAATTTATGTATTTGTATGTTCCCTAGGAATTTCTATATATAGGATCATATATCTGTGAATAAAGACAGTTTTGCCATTCCCAAATGTCTTATTCATTTTTTCTACCTGACTAGAACTTCCTGTACCATACTAGGAGAAGTGGTGACAAGGTGACTGTAGACATCACTACCTTGTCTTAGGAGGAAAGCATTCTGGCTTTCACCATTGAATATGATGATGTCTGTAGGTTTTTCAGAAACGGTCTTTATCAGGCAGAGAAAATTCTCTTTTATTCCTGGTTTATTTAGAGATTTTTTTTTTAATCATGAATAGATACTGGAGCTTGGCAAATGCTTTCTCTGACTCTACTGAGATAATTATGTGGTCCTGTTCTTTAGTTTATTAATATAGTGTATTTACATTAATTGAATTTTGGATCTTAAAACAACTTTGCATTTCTAGAACCAATCTCACTCGCTCTTTGTGTATAATCCTTTTTATAAGCTGATAGATTTGGTTTGCTAATATTTTGTTAAGGATGTCTACATCTATGTTCAAGAGAGAAACTGATCAGAAATGTTCTTTTCTTGAGATATCTTTGCCTGCCAACATCAGATAACTCTAGACTGATAAAATACATTGGGAAGTGCTCCCTTCTCTTTTATTTTCTGAAAGAGCTTTTGAAGGATTGTTTCTTCTTTGAATATTTGATAGAATTCACCATATCAAACCTTGGGATTTTCTTTGCAGAACATTTTTAATTCCTTACTTAATTTCTTTATTGCTACAATTTATACTCATATTTTTCTATTTGTTCTTAAATCAGTTTTGGTAATTTGTTTCTTTCTAGTAATTCTTATCCTGCTAGAATTTTATCCATTTCATCTTATGTTCTATTAATAAATGATGACATACATTTGATTATAAGATTCCTTTATGTTCTAAAAGGTTGGTAGTAATGGCACCTCTTTCACTATTCATTTTGGTAATTTGTATATTTTCTTCCTTGGTCAATCTAACTAATGGTTTGTCAACTTTGTTCATCTTTCCAAAAAAACAACTTTTAATTTCATTGACTTTTCTCTTATTTTTCTGTTTCATTAGTTTTTGTTATATTCTTTATCATTTCCTTTGCTTGCTTTCGGTATGATTTTCTCTTCTTTGTCTGGTTTCTTAAGATGGAAGCTTAGGTACTGATTTGAGAATTTTCTTTTATATGTGCACTTACATATAACTTTTCCTTGAAGTACTGCTTTATCTGTAAACACAAATTCTAAGCTGTCTTTTTTGCTTTCATTTATTCAAATATTTAAAATTTCCTTTTTGGTATTAGGTAAATGTTCTTTAAATGACAAATATTTGGGTTTGTTACAAGATTATTTTCTGCTATATGATTTGAGTCTTTCACAACCTATTGAGTCTTGTTTTATGGCCCAGTTTATGGTCTAACCCAGAAAATGTTTCAATTTGAAAAAAATGTGTATTCTACAGTCAATGGGCAGTTTTCTATGTATGTTAGGTCAAGTTGACTGATTACACTGTTTAAACTCTTCTATCTCCTTGCTGGTTTTCTACCCAGTTCTATCAAATATTGTTAAGCAAAATGATTTCTTCTTCCATAGTTGTGCTTCATGCATTTTGAGACTGTTGTTAGATGTATGAACAATTATGAAATGTCTCTGTCTTCAGTAATATTTTTTTCTAAGTCTATTTCATCTGATAAGAAAGCATCATTACTCTTTTCACTGTGTAGCTTTCCCCATCTTTTTATTTTCAACCTACCTATTCATATCTTTGAATATAAGGTGTGTTTCTTATAGACAAGATATAGGTGAGCGTTGCTTTTTTATCCAATTCGACAATCTCTGCCTTTTGAACAGAATGTTCACTCCATTCACTGAATGTAATTAAATAACTGGATTTATTCCTGTCATTTTGCTATTTTTCTACTTGTGTCACATCTTTTTTACTCGTCTCTTCCTCCTTTAGGTGCTTTCTTTCGTGATATTTTTTATTGTATTGTTTTATTCTACTTTTGGGGAGAAGGCAATGGCAACCCATTCCAGTACTCTTCCCTGGAAAATCCCATGGATGGAGGAGCCTGGCGGGCTGCAGTCCATGGGGTCACAAAGAGATGGACATGACTGAGCGGTTTCACTTTCACTTTTCACTTTCATGCATTGGAGAAGAAAATGGCAACCCACTCCAGTGTTCTTGCCTGGAGAATCCCAGGGACGGTGGAACCTGATGGGCTGCTGTCTATGGGGTCACACAGAGTCGGACACGACTGAAGCGACTTAGCAGCAGCATCAGCATTCTACTTTTGATATTTTCTATTCTTATATAGAGTTATTTTGTCAGGAACTGCTCTAAGGATTATAACAAGAATTTTAATTTATTATCAGATCAGATCAGTCGCTCAGTCGTGTCCGACTCTTTGCGACCCCATGAATCACAGCACGCCAGGCCTCCCTGTCCATCACCAACTCCTGGAGTTCACTGAGACTCATGTCCATTGAGTCAGTGATGCCATCCAGCCATCTCGTCCTCTGTCATCCCCTTCTCCTCCTGCCCCCAATCCCTCCCAGCATCAGGGTCTTTTCTAATGAGTCAGCTCTTCGCATGAGGTGGCCAAAGTACTGGAGTTTCAGCTTTAGCATCATTCCTCCCAAAGAAATCCCAGGGCCGATCTCCTTCAGAATGGACTGGTTGGATCTCCCTGCAGTCCAAGGGACTCTCAAGAGTGTTCTCCAACACCACAGTTCAAAAGCATCAATTCTTTGGCGCTCAGCCTTCTTCACAGTCCAACTCTCACATCCATACATGACCACAGGAAAAACCATAGCCTTGACTAGATGAACCTTTGTTGGCAAAGTAATGTCTCTGCTTTTGAATATGCTATCTAGGTTGGTCATAACTTTCCTTCCAAGGAGTAAGCACCTTTTAATTTCATGGCTGCAGTCACCATCTGTAGTGATTTTGGAACCCAGAAAAATAAAGTCTGACACTGTTTCCACTGTTTCCCCATCTATTTCCCATGAAGTGATGGGACCAGATAATTTATTATAGTCTACTTCAAAATAATATTTAATTTCAGTAAATGGGAATCTATATTCCAAAATATGTCTTTTCCCTTGTCCTCTTTTGTGTTATTACTGTTATATTTAATGTATATGTTATACACCCAGCATAATAGTATTATAATTATTGTTTCATGTAATCTTGTGTTTTAAACAGGTAGAAAAATGAGAAAAATGTATCTACAGATTGTTTTATATTTACTCACATATTTGCCATACCCAACACTCTTCAAATTTTCCTATAGATTTGAATTAAGCTGGAGTCAGTACCTTCAGTATTTCCTGTAAGACAGTCTCAATTCAGTTCAGTCGCTCAGTCCGACTCTTTGCGACCCCACCCAAGACAGGCGGGTCATGGTGGAGAGGTCTGACAGAATGTGGTCCACTGGAGAAGGGAATGGCAAACCACTTCAGTATTCTTGCCTTGAGAACCCCATGAACTGTATGAAGAGTAAGACAGCCTAGCAGCAGGAAATTCTGTGAATCTTTATCTCGGAATACTTTATTTCACCTTTATTTTAAAGGTTTTCTGAATATAGAATACTTGGTTGATATTTTTTCTTTTAGCACTTTGAATATGTCCCGCTTTACGGTTTCTAGTGTTCTGATAAAAAAAAATCAGCCATTACGGTATTATTGGTCCCCTACTGTAACGTGTCATTTTTTTCTTCCAGTTTCAAGATTTTATCTTTTCCTTTGGCTTTCAGCAGTTTAACTATGATGTGTCTATGTGTAGTTTTTTGTTTTCATACTTGGGGTTTGTTGAGCTTCTTGAATTCATAGATTGTTTTTCATCAAATCTGCAAAGTTTTCTGCCATTATTTCTTCAAACTTATCTCCTCTCCCCTCTCCTCTCCTCCATCTCCATTTTGTGTATACATATGAACTTAATGTTTCCCCACAGGAATGTTTCCCTTTGAGGCTCTTCTGACTTTTCTTCCATCTTTTTCTCTGCTCTTTGAGAGTATTCTATTGACCTGTACTGAAACTCACTGATTCTTCTGCCATCTCAAATTTTCTACCAAGTTCATCTAGTGAATTTTTAATTTTAGTTACTATACATTTTAGCTCTATAGAGTTTTGTATATTTTTTCCTAATAATTACATCTTTGTGGATATTCTTTATTCATTGAGTCATAGATGTCCTACTTCCCTTTAATGCTTTAAACATGGTTTTCTTTAGTTCTTTGAACATACTTATAATAGGGGCTTTGATGTTTCAGTCTGCTAAATCCAACATATGGAGACATTTAGATACAGTTTCTACTGACTGTTTTTTATCCCTCAAGAATCAGTTTAGTTTAGTCACTTACTCATGTCTGACTCTTCGCGACTCCATGGACTGCAGCATGCCAGGCTTCCCTGTCTATGACCAACTCCCAGAGGTTGTGCAAACTCATGTCCATTGAGTCGGTGATGCCATCCAACCATATCACCCTCCATCGTCCCCTTTTCCTCCTGCCTTCAATCCTTCCCAGCATCAGGGTCTTTTCCAGTGAGTCAGCTCTTCACATTAGGTGGCCAAATTATTGGAGCTTCAGCTTCAGCATCAGTCCTTCCAATGACTACTCACAATTGATTTCCTTTAGGATTGACTGGTTTGATCTCCTTGCAGTCCAAGGGACTCTCAAGAGTCTTCTCCAACACCACAGTTCAAAGCATCAATTCTGTGGCCCTCAGCTTTCTTTATAGTCCAGCTCTCACATCCATACATGACTCATGGAAAAACTATAGCTTTGACTATATGGATCGTTGACGGCAAAGTAAGGTCTCTGTTTTTTAATATGATGTCTAGGTTTGTCATAGCTTTTCTTCCAAGGAGCAAGCGTCTTTTAATTTCATTGCCTCAGTCACCATCTTCAGTGATTCTGGAACTCAAGAAAATAAAGTCTGTCACTGTTTCCCCATCTATTTTCCATGAAGTGATGGGACCGGATGCCACAATCGTTGTTTTTTGAACGTTGAGTTTTAAGCCAGCTTTTTCCACTCTCCTCTTTCACTTTCATCAAGCTCTTTAGTTCCTCTTCACTTTCTGCCATAAGGGTGGTGTTATCTGCATACCTGAGGTTATTGATATTTCTCCCTGCAGTCTTGATTCCAGCTGGTGTTTCACCCAGTCCAGCATTTTGCATGATATACTCTGCATATAAGTTAAATAGCAAGGTGACAATACACAGCCTTGATGTACTCCTTTCCCAATTTGGAACCAGTCCATTGTTCCATGTCAAGTTCTAACTATTGCTTCTTGACCTGCATACAGATTTCTCAGAAGGCAGGTTAGGTGGTCTGGTATTCCCATCTTTGAAGAATTTTCCACAGTTTGTTGTGATCCACACAGTCAAAGGCTTTAGCATAGTCAATGAAGCAGATGTTTTTCTGGAATTCTCTTGCTTTTTCAATGATCCAATGGATGTTGGCAATTTGATCTCTGGTTTCTTTGCCTTTTCTGAATCCAGCTTGAACATCTGGAAGTTCTTGGTTCATGTACTGTTGAAGCCTAGCGTGGAGAATTTTGATCATTACCTTGCTAGCGTGTGAGATGAGTGCAATTGTGTGGTAGTTTGAACATTCTTTGGCATTGCTTTTCTCTGGAATTGGAATGAAAACTGATCTTTTCCAGTTCTGTGGCCACTGTTGAGTTTTCCAAATTTGCTGGCATATTGAGTGCAGTACTTTCTCAGCATTATCTTTTAGGATTTGAAATAGCTCAGCTGGAATTCCATCATGTCCATTAGCTTTGTTCATATTGATGCTTCCTAAGGCCCACTTGACTTCGCATTCCAGGATGTCTGGCTCTAGGTGAGTGATCACACCACCGTGGTTATCTGGGTTTAAGATCTTTTTTGTATAGTTCTTCTGCATATTCTTGCCACCTTTTCTTAATATCTTCTGCTTCTGTTAGGTCCATACCATTTCTGTCCTTCATTGTGCCCATCTTTGCATGTAATGTTCCCTTGGTATCTCTAATTTTCTTGGAGAGATCTGTAGTCTTTCCCATTCTATTGTTTTCCTCTACTGATCACTGAGGAAGGCTTTCTTATCTCTCCTTGCTGTTCTTTGGAACTCTGTATCCAGATGGATATATCTTTCCTTTTTTCCTTTGCCTTTTGCTTCTCTTTTTTTCTCAGCTATCTGTAAGGGCTTCTGAGACATTTTGCCTTTTTTGCATTTCTTCTTCTTAGGGATGGTTTTGATCACCTCCTGTATAATGTTACAAACCTCCATCTGTAGTTCTTCAGGCATAGTTCCTCAAGTATGGGTCATCCTCTTTTGTTTCTTTGCATATGTCTAAATTTTTTGTTGAATGTGGACATTTTAGATAATATATTGAAGCAACTAGATTCTGATTTTGTTTGAGAGCAGCTGATAGACTAAAAGCCTGTTTTCCCCACAATATGTGGCCACTGACATCTCTCCTCCATTTCTCCTGCCCCTTCATTTTTCTAAGACTGGCTTTTTCATACCTTTTTAAGTGGTCTCCAGTGTCATCTTGCTGCTGCTGCTGCTAAGTCGCTTCAGTCGTGTCTGACTCTTTGCTGCTGCTAAGTCGCTTCAGTCGTGTCCGACTCTGTGCGACCCCATAGACGGCAGCCCACCAGGCTCTGCCGTCCCTGGGATTCTCCAGGCAAGAACACTGGAGTGGGTTGCCATTTCCTTCTCCAACGCATGGAAGTGAAAAGTGAAAGTGAAGTTGCTCAGTCGTGTCCGACTCCTAGCAACGCCATGGACTGCCGCCCACCAGGCCCCTCCGTCCCTGGGACTCTCCAGGCAGGAGGACTGGAGTGGGTGCCATCGCCTTCTCCAGCAGTGTCACCTTACTGTTTAGCAAAACACTATTCAGACATTTTACTCAAACACCTCAGTCCAATAAAGCTTCCACTCTCAGGATGTGTGTATATTTGAATGAGGTTTGTGTGTGGAACGAGGAGTGCATTCAAAACGTGGGCCTTTTACAAGCTGGCCTCAGATTTTATTACCACTGGGCCTGTTTAGTCTCATTTCCGCTTATTCTTAAGCTATACTACCCATTGAGAAGTGGGTGACTTGGGCCCATTTGATATTCTGCTACACTATTCTACAGCCTCCAGTCAACCTGGGATATGGGGTGAACTTATCAAGCCTCCAAGACTGTCTGACTTCCTAGAACTCTCTATAAAATCCTGCCACTCTGTGAGTCTGGGCTTGCCAGAAATCACCCCACAATCTCAGATCAGCAGAGCCATAGGTCCTTCCTACTTTGCAACTAAGAACGTTATTTTACTCTGTAATACTCCCTTAGCAAGGTTCTCTCTCCAGCAGGGGCAGCAAAGCTTCTGGTTTTCAAGGCCTGCCCCATCCTGGCTGAAATACCACACCTGCAAAGCTGGAGATGAGGAATAGGGAAAGAAGCGTAGCACCAAGTAAGAACACCACAAACTTGTGTTATTCTTACCCTCAGGAGTTCAATACTTTCCATGAATAAGGTTTCTCAATTTGATTGATTTCCAGAGTGCTGAATTTGTTTTGATTATTTTGTCCAGCTTTATTATTCTATTGTGAGGAGAGTAGTTAAATCTCTCACTCCGTCATGCCAGCCATTCCTTTTTAATAGGGTATATCATGAACTGCTGTTGTCCAAAGTTCAACTACACCAAATCCTGGCTATAGCTTTAAGATTATATTTACCTGTGAGATAAAAGAGCAAATTTACTTTTTATTCAATATCACTCAATAGTCTATGCATGTATATATGTACTCAATGCCTATCTTAAACTAGATATACTGGAGACAGCTTCCTTTTTTGTTGCTGTTGGTAAAAATTGATTTTGTGCATGTGTGTTTGTATGTGGCATGGATAGGAGCTGAGGATTTCTCTACATCAATAATGTAATGAAGCAACTAAAAATGTAACACAGTCATAGGCAACAGACTATGCAAATAGACTACTGTATCTATTCAGTCCAGATACCATGGTACATGAGAAATACTGATACCTAAAGTATATGAAAATGATACTAAGAGGTATGCAAACTATCATATGAAATGTACTTGAGAGAAATGTCAATGTTTATCCTGGAGGAAAATGACATACTGCAAGCCTTTCAAATATTTAAATTATACTTTTTCAATATTGATACAGAGGGCAGAGTCAAAACTTAGGGGTATAATTTTAAGTTCAATATACAAAATAAACTAGTTAAGAACTTAAGCTGCAACAACTGAACTGGTTTGGTTCCCCTGCAAAGTGATGAGCTTTTTCACTGAGAATGACTATAATAGACCAGATGAACATTTTCTAAGGAGTGCTTTGTTCTTTTTTATTTTTGATTGGAGGATAATTGCTTTATAATGTTGTGTTGGTTTCTGGAGTACAACAATGTGAATCACCAGAAGTATACAAGTATGTATATAGGAGATGGACTAGATGATCTTTCAACTTTAAGTTTCTCTAACTTTATCGTACCTTTGTAAAAACTGTGATCTATAGTTCTAGTTGCTGTAATTCAAGAACAAGAACGCTGAAATGGGGAAAAAAATAACTAAAATGAACAAGATAAAATTACATAAAATCAGACTTCATTCTGGAAAGGCAAAAAAAGCTCAGTGAGTACATAAGAAATATTCATAAAAATATGAAGGGCACAAATCATGTAATCTCAAAATTATTCACCAAAAAGTGGAAAGCAACCCTTAAAACTCTGAAAGAGGTAAGTTTATCACAAATACAGGAAGTATCATTATATTCAGGAAATAGTTAAGATAATTTGCTAGGACCAGAGCATGTTACAGACTGGAAACAGAAGTAACTTACCTCTTTCAGTTGATCAGCACTCCCCCATGATGCAGAACGCTGATGTGATCTCTTTTCTGCACCTTCTTCTGCCCAACAACTAGGTGTCTTTAAAAAAAGAAACAAATAAAAAATGAGGAATTTTGTCTCTACTCCTTAATCTCATAGCAACTCAAACATATTAGCACATACCAATTATGGGGTTATACTAAATACTAAAAACCTTAAAAGCTAGAACTTTCATGACCCTGTGAAATGTTTATTATTCTAACTTAGATACAGTCAATCTAAGATGTCTCTGAGTAATGTTACTCAAAACATTTGGCTTTTTACATCAACATTAATAACTTAACGGAGAAGGCACTGGCTACCCACTCCAGTACTTTTGCCTGGAAAATCCCATGGACGGAGGAGCCTGGTAGGCTGCAGTCCACAGGGTCGCTAAGAGTTGGACATGACTGAGCGACTTTACTTTCACTTTTCACTTTCATGCATTGGAGAAGGAAATGGCAACCCACTCCAGTGTTCTTGCCTGGAGAATCCCAGGGATGGGAGCCTGGTGGGCTGCCGTCTATGGGGTTGCACAGAGTCGGACATGACTGAAGCGATTTAGCAGCAGCAGCAGCAGCAATAACTTAAAGTTATCAAATTCAAAGAGAACTGTGAAATATGCATATTGGTATTTTTTTTTTTAAAAGAGAAAAGGCAAGCTAATTATGAAATGGTATTTTTATTATATAAAATACAAGTAAAATCAACAGCATGTGTTTAGAAGCAGTGGGCTTACAGATTACCTCTATGTCAAATATCTATTGATAGGTAGTACCGTTTTTTGAAAAACATCAAGCATGTTTATATAAAAATATGTTATTATAAAAATAGGAAAAGATTAGGCTAAATTGACTATAATATTTACTCTTGTTTTTGCTAAGAATAATTGCTTTACAGAATTTTGTTCTTTTCTGCCATGTATCAACATGAATCAGCCATAGGCATACACATGTCGCTTCCCTACCACCTCCCTCCCCATCCCATCCCTCTAGGTTGTTGTTACCACAGCCCCTGTTTGAGTTCCCCGAGTCATACAGCAAATTCCCATTGGCTATCTATTTTACATATCGAAATGTAAGTTTCCATGTTACTCTCTCCATACATTTCGCCTTTTCCCTCCTCCCCAAACCCTGTGTCCATAAGTCTGTTCTCTGTGTCTGCTTCTGCACTGCTGCCCTGTAAATAAATCCTTTGGTACCATCTTTCTAGATTCCATATACATGCATTAGTATATGATATTTATCTTTCTCCTTCTGACTTACTACACTCTGTTATATAGGCTCTAGGTTCATCCACCTCATTAGAACTGACTCAGATGTGCTCCTTTTTATGGTTGAGTACTATTCCATGTGTATATGTACCACAGCTCTTTATCCATTCATCTGTTGGTGGACACCTAGGTTGCTTCCATGTTCCAGTTATTGTAAACAGTGCTGCAATGAACATTGGGGTATATGTGTCTTTTTCAATTTTGGTTTCCTCAGGGTATACGCCTAGGAGTGGGATTGCTGGGTCATATGGTGCTTTTATTCCTAGCTTTTAAAGCAATCTCCTAGTTTTTTAAGTCTTCCATAGCGGCTGTATCAATTTAAATCCCACCACCAGGGCAAGAGGGTTCCCTTTTCTCCACACCTTCTTCACCATTTATTGTTTGTAGACTTTTTGATGATGGCCATCCTGACTGGTGTGAGGTGATATCTCATTGTGGTTTTGATTTGCGTTTCTCTAATAATGAGCGATGTTGAGCATCTTTTCATGCGTTTGTTAGCCACCTGTATGTCTTCTTTGGAAAAATGTCTGTTTAGGTCTTTTTCCCACTTTTTTATTGGGTTGTTTGTTTTTCTGGTATTGAGTTGTATGAGCTGCTTGTTTACTCTGGAAATTAATCCTTTGTAAACTGACTATAATTTAAAGCAGTGCATCTTAAAAAACAAAAAGAAACTGAGCTACATGTCAGCAAACAGAATTGCTTTTACCTAAAACATTTTGAGTGATTTAATCCATAATACACACTTCATCCAAATACACCATAAAACATTAACTGCCACATAGTAAGGTCGTTTACTGGTTGTATTAAAAATGAAAAATAGTAAAACTATCATCTTTAATATATGAGAAGATTTTTGCAACTTAGGGAACATTAAAACCACTATTTTAAGACAGACAAAGGGCACTGATTATCACACATAAATATAAATATATATAGCTTTAAAATTATTTTTTATTATGTACCTAAAATTCATGATTTATATTGAGGCTACATCTGTGACTCTACATAATGCACAACTTCTTATGAGGAAGCCATCAGTTCTATACAATTCAAAATGCTTGTGGACAACTTTTTAAATAATTACCAGCTCTTAAAAGTAATGATACGCCAAAATAAAACCAGTAACAACTGAATGCTAGTTGAATAAAAACACATATAAACTGCTTTAAGAGTTCAATACTAAAGTGAAACTATTTAGTCATATTATTGAGTAAAATATTTTATTTAGTTGGCATGTGCAAAGAGGTATTATTAATATATTAAATAAGCTGCTTGCAAATAACTGGTTATTAAAATTTCCTAATCTCAGTGTTTGATAAGAAAAACTACTCTGAAATTAATCCCTAAGTAGTTATATCTTTAACAATTTATTCTAAAATTATTCAATTATGATAGTTTTAGTCAAACTTTTCTTTTGAGAATCTATATGCCTTAATACTTTTGCCTTTCTACCAAACATAGGCATTACTCTAACCTAAAATCAGATGATTAAGGATCATCTGATTTTGGATCAAATGACTAAGGATCAATGTTTAAAACTCAAGAGTATATTTGCAGAAAATGAGTCAAATTTCTGATATGTTCCATAATTATTTAACAATAACATTATAACACTATTTTCATTTTGTAAGCTCTAATTTTTTCAAAGGATATTTATATAAACTGTATCTCCAACTTAGAGATAAATCAATAACCAGAAAAATTCTGCAGATGCCTCAATTCTGGCCAGCACACCAATGGCAAATGAAACTAAATCCGAGGTCTCATCTGAGGGTACCTTCTTTCTTCCTATTGTCATTCTTTTCTTAAAACTGAATGTGAAACCCTTTTGATCATTTGGAATGTAGTACTGCTTATACAAAAGAAATACATAAAAACTAACTGTAAAAAAATATTGTCCTGAAATCTATCTAGTAAATTACATATTTTTTTTTTTAAGTACAAAACCACTGGGAGAAATTCTTTCAATCATGTGGCTATAAAATGACATGAATATAAATTATTTAAGTATATTCATCAGTTTCAACTCTTCCAAAAAAGATTTCATTTTAATTGCACATATATACAAATATATTCTAAAGACTGCACTGTCCAAAACAGAAGCTACTAGCCACATGTAATAATTTAAATTAACAAAAATAAAACAGAAAATTCAGTTCCTTGGCCTCACTAGCACATTTTACATGCTTAATAACCACATGTAGCTACTGACTGCCATACAGAACAGCACAGATATAGCACATTTCTACCACTGCAGAAAGTTCTGTTGAGTGCAGTGTTTTAAAAATCATTGATTTTTAACAAGTTATTCAAATCAAACCAAAACCAAAGATGGCTACTTGGTCTTCTAATCTATAATTATGCTTCTGAAGCCACAGAGGATGAGTTAATTTGTATCTAATTTGTTAAGTCTGAGTACATGAGAAGTATTTTACCATTTGAATTAGGAAAACAACACAAAGTAGCAAAAGTTATTTGCTTTCATGCCAGCAAGAGATTCTTTTCCAACTGGCCAGCTATTCCATCCATTAATCTAGAGTATAATTTTATGAACTGTCCTACTTATGTCCCGGATTTTAGTAAAAAAAAACTTATGAAAGAAGAATCCCATGGTCAAACAAATTTGGGAAATATAATATACTATATCTGTCTATTCAGTGTAACAATGCTATTAGCATTTCAAAACTCAAATATACAAACACACATACACAAATAACTTTTTTTTAAACCTGTTTTACTCTCTCTTACGGGCTTCCCTTGTAGCTCAGCTGGTAAAGAATCCGCCTGCGATGCAGGAGACCCCTGGGTTTGATTCCTGGGTCAGGAAGATCCACTGGAGAAGGGATAGGCTACCCACCTGAGTTGGGCTTCCCTGGTGGCTCAGCTGGTAAAGATTCTGCCTGCATTGTGGGAGACCTGGGTTTAATCCCTAGGTTGGGAAGATCCCTTGGAGAAGGGAATGGCTACCCACTTTAGTATTCTGGTCTGGAGAATTCCATGGACTGTATATCCATGGGGTCACAAAGAGTCAGATACAACTGAATAACTTTCACTTTCACATACTCTCTCTTACTTATATGATCCTAGAACACTTATTTTACACTTACTAACATTTCCAGGCAACCTGGAAAGAAACAAAAGAAATATAATCCTCAATGAGTGGTATTATATATAACAGCTTGCTTTTCAGCCCACATACTTAAGAGGATTCTTCCTTGCTAGCTACCTCCACTTAAACTACTAGGGAAGAGAAAATGAACCTTGGTTGGCAAAAAAAAAAAAAAAAAAAAAATCCCCTCTACATCAAAAGTATATCTATAGGTGGAAGAGGCCATTTTAAAATTTTACCTCTCAGAATCACACAAAGTCCAGCCCATGAAGCTTTAAGGACCCCCTTAGCCGGCCTACTATCTTGGTTTCCTGTGTGACGAATGTTGCTTCTCTGAGTGAAATAAACAAAAAATAATCCTACTGCACAGGACTACACATTTGTATTTAAGACTATTTTTAAAGACCAGTTTTAGGCTAATAGACAGACTGAGAGACATTACAGAGATTTTCTATATACCCTTCACCTCCACAGATGCACAGCCATCCCTACAGAGTGGGACATTTGTTATAACTGATGAACCCACACTGACACATCATTATTACCCAGAGTCCATAGTTTACATTTAGAGTTCACTCTTGGTGATGTGCGTTCTATGGGTTTGGAAAAATGTATAATGACACATATCCATCATTATAGTATCATGCTGCTGCTGCTGCTGCTGCTGCTGCTGCTGCTGCTGCTGCTGCTAAGTCGTGTCAGTCATGTTCGACTCTGTGAGACCCCATAGACGGCAGCCCACCGGGCTCCCCCGTCCCTGGGATTCTCCAGGCAAGAACACTGGAGTGAGCTGCCATTTCCTTCTCCAATACATGAAAGTGAAAAGTGAAAGTGAAGTCGCTCAGTCGTGTCCTACTCTTCGTGACCCCAGGGACTGCAGCCCACCAGGCTCTTCCATCCATGGGATTTTCCAGGCAAGAGTACTGGAGTGGGGTGCCATTGCCTTCTCCATACATATAGAGTTATTTTCACTGCCCTAAAAATCCCCTGTGCTCTATTAATTCCTCCCCATCTCCAAACCCCTGACAACCATTGATCTTTTTACTCTTTTCACTGTTTTGCCTTTTCTAGAATGTCAGGTAGTTAGAATCATATAGTAGGTTGCCTTTTCAGAGTTGCTTCTTTCACTTAGTAATATACATTAAAGGTTCCTCCATGCTTTTTTAAAAAAATATTTCTTGGCTGCATCAGGTCTTAGTTACAACACACAGGATCTTAGATCTTCGTTGCAGCATGTGGTGTATTTAATTGCGGCATGCGAACTCTTAGTTGTGGCATGTGGGATCTAGTTCATTCATTCACTCACCTACTGAAGGATATTTTGGTTGCTTCCAAGTTTGGCAATTATGAATAAAGCTGCTGTAAACACCTGTATGCAGGTTTTTCTAAGTTTTCAACTTCTTTGGGTAAATACCAAGGAACATGAATG
This sequence comes from Bubalus kerabau, assembly GCF_029407905.1. Taxonomy (NCBI): domain Eukaryota; kingdom Metazoa; phylum Chordata; class Mammalia; order Artiodactyla; family Bovidae; genus Bubalus; species Bubalus kerabau. The sequence continues at coordinate 18,952,334 of NC_073631.1, read as the reverse complement.
CTGGCCTATAAGCTAAGAGTATATTTAGTTTTGTAAGATACTGCCAAACGTCTTCCAAAGTGGATGTACCACTTCTTTTATTTCCACCAGCAACATATGACAGTTCCTGTTGCTCTGCATTCTGCTCAGCATCTGGTGCTGTCAGTACTGGGTTTTGATCATTCTAGTAGATATCTGTGTGGAGTACCTCATTTTAACTGGCATTTCCCTACTAACCTATACTGTGGATGCCTTTTCATATGCTTGTTCACAGTGTGCACATCTTCCTTAGTGACCTGTCTGTTAAGGTCTTTGGCCCATTTTTTAATCAGCTAGTTTGTTTTCTTCTTGTTGAGTTTTAAAAGGTGTTTGCATATTTTGGATAAGGGTCTTTTATTAGATATGAACAATGGGTACTTTTGCTATTCATATCTGTATTCACAGACTATCAAGGGTGAATATGCTTTCCTGCTTTCTCAACTTCAAAATGGATCAAACTAACTCCTAGCAAAATATTCTTTTTCAATATGCAAGAGCTTAGAGTCAGTTCCAAAAATCTCACACACAAAAAAAAAGAAAAAGCGAATCACTTCAGAAAATTCTCTTAATCTTACTTAAAACTTACTTTAAGTCCTATGTAAAACTTTAAAATCTGTATTTTTTGTGTGGTTTAAATTTAGTCTTAAAAATTTACTATAGTTTAATTGTTTTTACTTTACTTAAATAGATGATACTTAACATTATGGTACTAATAAACCTGACAAGAAAAGAAATGGAATTACTTGAAAAATCAATGATAATTAAATTAATAATTAAGAGTATAATCTGATTTTAAGGTACAGAAAAGTTTTTAAAATAGAAAATGACAAACCTCTCATTCTTCATAAATATGTCTTTGAGAGATTTGGTTTTCTTTTGACTAATAAATTTTTTTAACTTTTGAAAAACTTTGAAAAGACTATCCTGATGAAGCATTAAAAAATAGAGCACAAAAAGACTGTGACTATAATATTATGGTTCACTTTCCTGGTAACTGTATATAAGCTTATATAGTTTTATAACCAAATATAAACATAAATAGTCTCTTCACTAGTTAAGAAGTGTACAAAAGGAAGAGTCTGGCTAAAAACAAGAGCTTTAGGAATTCAGTGAGAGCAGTTACACACTCAGATTTTTTCATCATGCTCCAGCTACATACTAAGTTATGTGCTCATTCTGTTAGATTACAAAAATGTATAAAATCCATGTCTATTTAGGCTTAAAAGTGTTCCACACACAACTGAATAAAAGCCTGTGTAGTAATGGTTTGTGATTTTCTAGATTATTAGCCAGGGAACTTATTCAGAAGAGTTAAGAAGTTATATTTCTGTTTCAAGTTCTTAAGATGATGGAGGTGTTGGGGGTACATCTCTGGATTGCAATTTTTAAAAACAGGAAATACCACAGAAATCAACTATTACATCTATGTTATACATGATAAAGGTATTTGCCTGATCTGTAAGAAATGTTAATTTGAATAAAAGCAATCATAAATGTGCCCAAAATCTTAAGAATATTCATAGTAAATGTACCTCTAAAAACTAATCTGAAATGCACACCAAGAGAAGCAGTGGAAATAAATGTCTGCAAACAGAGAAAAGAAAAATTGTGGAACAGTCTTACAATACAAGAAAACACACTATACAGACTGTAATCCCACTTTAGTAACCAAATACACACAAAGAGAAAAAGACTTTAAAGAGATATTTCAAAATATAAATATGTTAAGAATTCTAGATAATTATAAATTCTTTTTTTCAACTGAGAAAAATCAAGATTTTAAAAAAGAGACTTAAAATAATACTTAATGACATAAAATGTTATGATTTATTAAATAGGTTATAAAACACTACCTGCAATATCATCTGAACTCTCTATTTTTTTGAACTCTATTGTTTAAATGGTCTGCAATTTAAATTTTTTTCTCAATGTAAATAATCAAAATATAAGAGAGTATACATCAAAATGTTAGAAACAGCTATCTGGATAGTAGAATTATAAGTAGCTTATTTTGAGATTTTGGGTATTTTCCAAATCTTCTGCAGTGACTACTGTTTCAAAATTAGAAGTAGGATTTAGAAAAAATAAGAGAGCTGTGTTATAGAATTTGTAAGTGTGGATGTATATTCTGAGAAAGTCAAACACAGAATTTATAGAAATTCTAACTTTAGATGCAAACCTCAAATCTATCTTGGAAGACACATTACATGTTAAGTAAAGATGTTAGTATACATCACCATAAAATATTTTTCACTACACAGAGGTCCCTCTGACTAATAGGTTGGGGTTCTCTCACAACTGCAAGTGCCAGTATGTAGTTTATCACTGGCTGTGGGAATGGAGTTGGAGACTTTAGAAAAGCCAAAATATTTAGGTGTTTAGAGTAACTGAAAACTGAAGATAACTGAAATGTCCAACACCCAGAAATATTAGTGGAAAGTTACTGATGAGAATATTGACAGGAAATTGTAATTCAGTTTGGATATGTCTTTCATGTTATACTTTAATTATATGGAGGAAAAAAATATCTATAAAAATGTTTTCCTGAAAGAGTTTAACATAGAGCTTCCATATGCTCCAGCAATTCCTAGAGAAATGAAAACATATGTAAACATAAAATCTTGTATGCAAATGTTCAAAGCAGTTCACCAAGTCAAGAATGTACAAATAAACTGTAGCATGTCCATTCCATGAACATTATTTGGCAATACAAAGGAACGAAGTGCTGATAACTGTGCTACTGCATGGATGAAACGTAAAAACACCATACTACATGAAAAGCGCCAGGAACCGAAGGCTACAAATTGTATGAGGCTACTGACTGAAGCAACAGAGCATGCGTGCATGCACTGATATGCAATGTTCAGAACATGCACACACACAGAGGGAGGAAGGAGACTACTCGGTGCTGTGTGTGGCTAAGGGAAGGAAGGCTGGGGCCAGACAGTGAGGCACTGCTAATGGGCACAGTGTTTTTTCTCACTGGATGGAAATGTTCTAAAATTGATTATGGCAATGTTTGCACAACTCTGAATATATTAAGAACCATATATTATACACTCTAAATAGATGAACTGTATGGTATATAAATTATATTTCAATAAAATGGTTATTAAAAATAATTATGTAAAAGAGAAATTATAAATCAATCTCATTTTTCAATTTTAAAAAAGCCCTGTATTGCTAAACCTGAAAGTCCCAAGCATTGCTTGTATTTTCTCAAAAATAATTAGTATTTTCTATCATACTCTTCTTGCCAAGTTTCAAATCACACTGAGGCACTAGTAATGTCATAGAAAAGGGTAGGAGGAGTACATTAGTGTTCTATCCAGTCAGGTTTCTCAAATCATTGTAAGAACATTTCTCAAATCATTGCAAGAACATTTAACAAAGGAAATAACGTAACATAAAGTAAACTATATATCAAAAATGCTAATCTCTGACTTCTTACAGAAACAGTTACTAAACAGACTCTTGATAAACAACCAGTTTCTGCTTTAACCAAAAGGAGACAGTCATATGAGGAATTAAAATTATAAAGAATATTTTAACTTATTATTTGGTATTTATACTTAATAATACCCATTGTGACAAGTTTTATTACTATTATTGTGGATAAATTTAAAGCCAAACTAATTTTCAGTTTTTAGAGAGCATTACTAAAACATTCATTCTTTACTGTTGCAATTTTTTCAGTTGCAATTTGCTTTGGTTGCTGAGTTTCAAAAAACTGATTCCACTTGTAAATAACGAAAGCAATTTTACTTTTTTAAAAGTAGTATTTCCAAACACTTAAAAATATATATATTTGACAAACATACTTGACTATAAGTGCCTCAGTATTATCCAAGAGATAAATAACTTTTATTGCTTTTTAGTATCTTTTAATGTTTTTTAATCTCTTATACTTGACAGAAAATCAGCAACACAGATGACTGACAAGATATATCAGAAATACTAATACTGACTAGATACCTGCCAAAAATATTTCCATACCATTCTGAAGTCATAAAAGCTAATAGTGCTCAACCAATGATGACATGAATATCACTAACGGAATACATTAGTAATGAGAAAGGAAGCAGGAGTTTCTGTAGCAATAAAAGTCTACTCTCCCATACCTGGACCTATAAATCTGAAATACCATTTCTTACTTGTAAGACTGCACAGGAGAAAACAAAAGCTGACTGAATGAATCCTGACCTACCAGGAACTGCTTACTGAGTTTGTGAGTCTGAGCATGCCCTGAAGTTAGTTGCATCATTTCTATGCCATTTCTGACCAATCCAGGCTTAATGTTCGTAACTGCACAATCAACTATTGACACTAGTAATACTGTCCACTCAATTCAGTATTATTATATTTAAAGAATGAAATACTATAGATTCCAGTACAAAGGCAGGTAACATTGATCAACATCTGCTATGTCCCACTTACTGTGCTTCACCAACTAGTGCTACCCCCAAAAGCTTTAAGAATCTCAACAGCATAAAAACTTATTCTCACTTGGTTTACACTAATGTTTCCTACAGGAAACATGATGTATTTTATGCCAATCGTTTATTCAAAAATGTATGCCAAGTTATTAACAACTTGAAAGGCATACTGCTTTCCCATACTACATACACCCTTAACTATGACCCAGTTCTTAAATTCTTAACTCTTAATGTCTCTAATAAATGTCTTTCTAATATCATAGGATTTTTGATAGGAAATTGATGGGATTTTAGGATATAAAAAGTTGAGAAACAATGTACCAGACAACAAAGGACAAGAAGACAGGCTAAGAAGGTTGTTTCAAATAAATACGACCTATTTCACAACTCTACCTAGAGCTAGTTTAGGGGTAAAGGTAAGGGAAGAGATAAAGGGAAATCAGTTGATTTGTTAACTGTTAAACATTTCTGGTAATGGGAAGAAACTGGTACATGGGCAACAGGAGTATGGGGAAGGTCTTTGCTATTTACCTTCTACTTCTGATTTAAATGGATACATTCTTAAAAATTAATAAGGAGAACTTTGAGTTTCTGTTAATTTTAGTGGTAGTATTTGAAATTGATGAGTAAAATAGTAAACATTGTTCAGTAAAATAGTAAATACTGTATTTTAGCTATGTATTTAAATTTTTCATCAATACATATGAGTATATTCCTTTGGCAACCAAAAATATTACTCCCTCAACTAGGAACATGACTCCTATCATGTGGACAGTTCAACTCTAGGATTAGAAAAATCATCTTTTAATTACCTAATGGCTGAAAGAAAAAGTAATGGAGATCCTGAACAAGATAGAATCTTTATAAACTTACTCAAGTGCCAGTTGGGGACCAGCTTCATAAAACTTAACAGTTTAGGTCCCTGGAATGCAAACTAAGAGGCCAAGATCTTTAGACTTGCTTCCATTTCAAGAAAAGCTTCCCCTGTCCAAAATTGTTCCAACAACTACCACTTCTTAAACAAACTTCAACAGCGAGCTCTTCAACAAGGGCACAGGAAACCCAAAGAGCTGTACAAAGTATGACTTTTGGTCAGGAAATGAGCTTCTGATCAGAGTGGTAAAACTGAAAGTTCTCTTTTATATCTATTTACTATTTGAGATGTATCACCTACTCCTTTGATTAAAGTCCTCTCCACCCAAACTCCTTTCATAAAGGGAAGAAAAGGATAGAGTGTTTTAAATGTGTATTTTCAACAGCAAAGAATTAATATATTTTAGTTGAGTTGTTGACTTTATCATACATTGGCTCAAGTCAACAGTTAGTACCTACTCCAGATCTGTTTCTTAAAAATAAGTATAAAAAGGATTTTTAGTGAAAGACGCTAGCATAAGACCATGAAACTCCATACACTCAAACTTAATGAAATGAAGAAAAATAAAGTTTATCTTATGTATGTTTTGGACATGTTTAAATGTTTCACACTGTGAAATTTGAAAATTAATTAAAAACAATAAAATATCAAAGAAAAACATCAATCTGGAGAAAAGAAAGAAGTATGCAGAATTTCATTTAAAAATCTAACCATTCCATTTCTTACCCTTCAAAGAATACAAGACATAAACGGAAAGTTCTGAAATCTTCCTCTGATACCAACTTTGCAGAGAAGACGAATAAGGGGGATAGACCAGAATTCAAAGAGGAAGGACTCAGAGAGAAGGAAAAGCTACTCTCACCTCAACTGGCCATCAGACATTTAAAAACCATCAGGCTAAAAAAAAAAAAAGTCAGACTTACCATGTCATTTTTCCCTAACAAAGAGATATATGGCAGATGACTCAAAAAATATATGTAAATAGCTCAAAGCTAATTATTTCCAGCAATAAGCAGGATTTATCAGACCAGAAAGACAAATGACAAAAACACTGAAAGAAAAACCATGGAAAACAGGAGGGAAAAAAGGAGGAAGAAATTGCTATTGGAAGTTCCCCTTTCTAGTTGTGAAATAAGAGTGCCATAGCCAATATCCAAACATCCACCTATTTTTTCCCTCTGCTAGCAAATGTAAGTAATGTGAAATGCAGGCTGGATGACTCACAAGCTGGAATCCAGATTGCCGGGGGAAATATCAACAACCTCAGATATGCAGATAATACCCCTCTAATGGCAGAAAGCCAAGAGGAACTAAAGAGCCTTTTGATGACGGTGAAAGAGGAGAGTGAAACGAAAACCATGGTATCTGGTCCCATCACTTGATGGCAAACAGATGGTGAAAAAGTAGAAACAGTGACAGATTTTATTTTCTTGGGCTCCAAAATCAATGCAGACATTGACTGCAGTCACAAAATTAAAAGACGTTGCTTCTTGGAAGAAAAGCTATGACAAACCTAGACAGCATATTACAAAGGAGACACATCACTTTGCTGACAAGGGTGCATATAGTCAAAGCTATGGTTTTTATAGTAGTCATGTATGGATGTGAGAGTTGGACTATAAAGAAGGCTGAGCACCAAAGAACTGATGCTTTCGAATTGTAGTGTTAGAAAAGAAGACTCTTGAGAGTCCCCTGGACTGCAAGGAGATCAAACTAGTCAATCCTAAAAGATATCAACCCCAAATACTCATGGGAAGGACTAAAGCTGAAGCTCCAATACTTTGGCCACCTGACACCAAGAGCAGACTCACTGGAAAAGATCCTGATGCTGGAAAGGATTGAGGACAAGAGGAGCAGAGGATAAGATGGTTGGATGGTATCACTGTCTCAATGGACATGAGTCCGAGTGAACCCCAGGAGATACTGAAGGACAGGGAAGCCTGGTGTCCTTGAAGTTCATGGGGTTGCAAAGAGCTGGATATGACTTAGCAACTGAACAACACTAACTTATTGACACTTAATACACCAGTCATTATACTTAGCATTTTAAATTCATTAACCCAAATTAACCCTTACAACAATCCTGTGAGGTAGAATACTCCATTAATAAATGAGGAAACAGGCAAAGTGGTGATCTGCCCAAAATTACAAAGCTAAAATGCTAGAGCCAAGATTCAAAATCAAGTCACAGTACTTAGTCATAGAACTCTGTGACAACCTAGATGGGTGGGATGCAGTGGGGCGGAGGTTCAAGAGGGAGGAAGCATATGTATACCTGTGGCTGAGTCACGCTGATGTACGACAGAAACCAACACAACGTCGTAGAGCAACTGTTGTTGTTATTCAGTTGCCACGTCACGTCTAACTCTCTATGACCCCACGGACTGCAGGATGCCAGGCCTCCTACTGCCATCTCCTGGAGATTGCCCACCTTCATGTCCACTGAATCAGTGATGTCATCCAACCATCTTATCCTCTGTCGCCCTCTTATCTTTCTTTTTCGTACTTTTGTAAATTTTATTTTCAATTGTAAAGCAGTTATCCTCCAATTAAAAATAAAATTAAAAAATACACAAAAAAGACAATTCCAACTCTAAGTTTTAACAACAACAACAAAAACCCAAGCTATCAGGTTTCCAAACTGCAGCTCCTGGCCAATGAAAATCAGTTTACAGTGTTAATTTATATCATAAAAAGGTTATATTCAGGGAAAAACATTAATCAAGACATTGAATCTTCAGTAACAATAAACAGTATCAACCATAAGAAAGACAGAACAGATATACATCTTTAAAACATCTGTATTATCATCTTTAAGGCAATGACCACTGGAAACAGAAATCAACAAAAATTTTAACAATATCCAGCTCATGATAGAACAGACAGACATAAAGGGGGCTATATGGAAATTGAGTAATATAATTAATATGGTTGAATTAATATGTAATGAGGGATTCCCAGGTGGCACTAGGTGCTAAAGAACTCTCCTGCCAATGCAGGTGATGAGAGGGTCATGGGTTCAATCCCTGGGTCAGGAAGATCTCCTGGTGGAGTACATGGCAACCCACTTTAGTATTCTTGCCTGGACAATCCCATGGACAGAGGAGCCTAACGGGCTATAGTCCATAGGGCTGCAAAGAGTCGGACATAACTGAAGCAACTTAGCACTCATGCCAATATGTCATGAATTTTTTATCTAAAAGACTGTATCCTCATTTTCAAATACAGAGAAGTAAGAAAAAATAAATCATATAGTAAGCTACAAGGAAAATCAATGAAGTTTCCAAAAACTATTAGTCTATACTATAATGCAATAAAACTAGAAATTGAATTTTTATTAGGAAAAGAAACTTTGACCATTTAGAAGTTTAAAACAAAGCAAACAAAAACTCTCATATTTTAAACAGGATATCAAAACTGAAATTGCATAATCTCTTGAAAATACAAATAATGGAAGCATACAAGCCAAAGTTGAGCTCAGAAGGTAAATCTTGGCATAAAATGCATAAAACACTTACATTACTAAACAGTATCATGAATAAAAAAATTAAGCATTAATCTTCAAAATCCAGAAAAAGAACACAGCATATGCCAGGAAGGCAGAAGAAAGGCAAAAACAGATCAAAGTCAGAGGGCAAGGAACTCAAAAAAAGAAAAACAGGAAAATAAATTCAACACCTTAAAAAATTTAATATATAACCTAGTAAACTGAATTACTCGAACACAAACATATACAGTATTAAAAATGAGAACAGAGAAATAACTGCAGATAAACAAAAAGTTGAAAGAATTATAGAAAAGTACTTTGTGAAACTCTATTAAAATACACTTGAAAATTTGGATGAACTAGATTATATTCTAGGAAAACAAATGAAAAAACTGAACAAAAGAGACAGAACTCAAAAGAAACTAACAGCCATGGAATAAACTGAGATTTACTAAAGAGCTATAATCCAAACACATACTAGTCTGCTTCATAGGGGAAATTCTTTCAGATCCAAGTAACAGATAACCGAGATGAAATTTACACCATGCCAGAACAGAGAAAGGAAATCTCGCAAAATCTTTTTTATGAAGCAAATATAACGCAGAAATCTAAGGATTACACTATAGAAAGAAAAAGTTTCAGGCCTCATTTCTCAATATTGAAACAAATATAGTTAAATATTAAACACTTCAGTTGCTACTGTATATTTTAAACAAAGAACTCCATAAATGAATAGTATTCATTTCAGAAGTGTAACTATGATCAATTAAGTATTAAAAAACTCACCAAATTATAGGTTATGAGTTAAAACAACCTTCATTTCAAAGATGAAATGGCATTTCACACCTAATGAATCATTCTTGATTTAAAGAAAACAATTAGTAACATATGCATGTATGTTTGATATTAGTCTTGTTCAAGTGAGTGCTCCAGCTTTTTTTTAAATTGAGGTATAACTGACATATGACATTATGTTAGTTTTGGGTATACAACATAATTCAATATTTGTATATATTGCTGAATGGTCACCACAATGTTCTAGTGAAATCTGCCACCATACATAGTTACAGAAAGCTTTTTCCTTGTGATGAGACCTTTTAAGATTTTCTTTCTTAGCAACTTTCAAATATACAATGAAGTATTGTCAAGTATACATACCATACTGTGAATTATATCCCCATGACTTTAGTACTAGAAGTTCGTGCTTTTTGACTCCCTTCACCCATTTTAACTACCCCTAACCCCCTCCACCCTAGCAACTACCAATCTGTTCTCTGTATCTAGGAGATAGTAGATTTTTGTTTTTGATTCCATGTATGAGTGATAAGATAAAGTATTTGTCTTTATCTGACTTATTTCACTTAGTATAATACCCTCAAGGTCCATCCATGGTGTCACAAATGGCAAGATTTCCTTCTTTTTTATGGCTGAATAATAGTATTTTTTATCTATTCATTTTCTTGATCCATTCATCTATCAACGGACAGTTAGACTGCATCCCTATCTTGGTTAAGTAATTCCATAATGAACATGAGGGTGCCTATGCTTTTTTCAAGCTAATGTTTTCATTTCTTTTGGATAAATGCCCAGAAATTGAACTGCTAAATCATATAGTAGTTCTATTTTTAAATTTTTTGAGGAAATGCTATGCTGTTTTCTGTAGTAACTACACCAATTTACATTCCTACAAACAGGACAAGAATTCCCTTTTCTCTACATTCTCACCAACACTTGTTATCTCTTGTGTTTTTGATAATAGATTTTCTTGAAGTATGAGGTGATAGTTCATCATGTATTTGATTTGCATTTCCCTGATGATTAGTGATATTGAGCATCTTTTCTTTGTCTGGTAGCCATCTGTACGTCTTTGAAAGAATGTCTATTCAGGTCTTCTGCCTGTTTTTTTAGATTGTTTTGCTATTGAGTTGTCTGAGTTCTTTATATATCTTGGATATAAACCCTTTATAGGATATATAATTTGCAAATATTTTTTTCCCATTTAGTTGTTCAGTTACTAAATTGTGTCCAACTCTTTGTGACCAGGCTTCCCATTTAGTAGGTTGCCTTATATTTTGTCTATGGCCTCCTTTGATGTGCAGAAGCTTTTTAGTTTGATGTTGTTCTGCTTGTTTATTTTTTATTTTATTGTCTTCATTTTAAGTTTTAAATCCAAAAAAATCATCACCAAGACTCATGTCAAGGAGCTTACCACCTATGTTTTCCTTTAGGATTTCAATGATTTAGATCTTATATTCAAGTCCTTAATCTTTTTTTTTAACTTTGTTGAATATCATCAATTATTGGGTCTTTTACTTTCTTGAACTAGTTGCTTGAACCTAATATACAGAGGAAAAAAACGCCAAATGATGCTTTTGAAAAACAGGTCTTACATTTTTTTTAATTGAAGTAGAGTTTGATTTATAATATGGCATTAGTTTCACATGTGCAGCAAAGTGATCCATACACACACACATACATATATGTTCTTTTTCTGATTCTTTTCCGTTATAGGTTACTACAGATATTGAATATAGTTCCCTGTGGTATACAGTAAGACCGTGTTTATCTATGTTATATATAGTAGTTTGTATCTGTTAATCCCAAAGTCCTAATTTATCTCTCCCCCCTTTCCTCTTTTGTAATCACTAGTTTGTTTTCTATGTCTTTGAGTCAGTTTCTGTTCTATAAATTCATTCGTATCATTTTTTTAGATTCTACATAAGTGATATCATAATATTTGTCTTTTATCAGACTCACTTTACTTAGTATGATAATTTCTATGTATATCCATACTGCTACAAATGACAATATTTGATTCTCCTTCATGGCTAAGTAATATTCCATTATATAACAGACAGCACATCATGTGTTGACGGCCACAGGTTGCTCCGTGTTTTGGCTCTTGTAAACAGTGCTGCTATGAACACTGGGCGCATGTATCTTTTTGATTTAAGAGTTTTTGTCTTTTCTGGATATATGCCCAGGATTAGGACTGTAGGCTCATTTGGTAGCTCTATTTTAAGTTTTTTAAGGAACCTCCATACTGTTTTTCATAGTGGCTGTACTAATTTACATTCCCATTAACAGTGTAGGAGGGTTTCCTTTTCTCCACACCCTCTCCAAGATTTATTATTTATAGACTTTTTGATGACAGCTTTTCTGACTGGTGTGAAGTGATAACTCATCATAATTTTGATTTGCAATTCTCTAATAATTAGCGATGATGAGCATCTTTTCATGTGCCTGTTGGCCATCTGTATGTCTTCTTTGGAGAAATGTCTAGTTAGCTGTCCTGCCCGTTTTTTTGATTGAGTTGGTTTTTGATACTAAGCTGTCAGAACTGTTTGTGTATTTTGGAAATTAAGCCCATCTGTGTCAGTTGCATCATTTGCAAATATTTTATCCCATTCCACAGGTTGTCTTTTCATTTTCTTTATGGCTTCCTTTGCCGTGCAAAACTTGTAAGTTTGATTAGCTCCCATTTGTTTACTTCTGCTTTTAATTCTTTTGCCTTGAGAGAGACTGACCTAAGAAAACACTGGTAGTATGATCTATGTCACAGAATACGGAACAATTTATGTCACAGAATGTTTGCCTATATTCTCTTCTGAGAGTTTTACTCTTTTTTTCTTTTTTGGCCCTGCTGGCTCTTTGTTGCAGCACACGGGCTTTCTCTGGTTGTGGTACACAGGCTAAGTTGCCCAGTGGTATGTGGGATCTTAATTACTTCACTAGGGAAGGAGCCTCCACATCCCCTGAATTGCAAGGTGGATTCTTAGTCACTGGACCACCAGGGAAGTCCCTCTCCTAGGAGTTATACACGGCATCACATCTTTATTTAAGTCTTTAAGCCATTTTGAGTTTATTTTTGTGTATGCTGTGAAGGTGTGTTCCAACTTCATTGATTTATATGTGGCTGGCCAGCTTTCCCACAACCACTTGCTGAAGAGACTGTCTTTTCTCCACTGAATATTCTTGCCTCTTGTGTCAAAGATTAATTGACTGTAGGTTTGTGGGTTTATTTCTGGGCTCTCTATTCTGTTCCATTGATACATATACCTGTTTGGGGGCCAATACCGCACTTTTTTTTATTCCTACAGCATTGCAGTATTGCCTGAAATCTGGGAGGTTATGCATACAGCTTTATTCTTTTTCTTCAGGATTGCTTTGGCAATTCTAAGTCCTTTGTGGTCTCATATAAATTTCAGTATTATTCGTTATAGTTCTGTGAAAAATGTCATAGGTAATTTGAAATGGATCACATTAAATCTGTAGATTGCTTTGGGTAGTATCGCCATTTTAACAATATTAATTCTTCCAATCCAAGAACCAGGGATACCTAAACATCTTTTAGATGTCAATATTTATATTCTATATATTAAAGTTAAGTTGTATGTTAGAATGCACAAAGTGTATGCTTGTATAAGTTCTAATAAATATAATATATCTACCCTTGTAACCAAACCTCTGTCAAGATATATAATTCTACTATCCCGGAAAGTTCCCTCACTTTGGGCCTTGATTTGAACACAAGATTTGTCTCTAAAGTCCATAGTCTTTTTCATACTATGCAACTTCTTTTAAAAGGGCCCAATGTGCAAATATATTAAACAATAAGAATTCTATTTCTAACCATCAAATTATTAAGGTAGCTGAAATATGGAAAAATGAAAGGTGGAAAATACTTGAGATTCCCTCCACTAAAGTCAGACAGCCTAGGTATTTAATGTCTGTAGCAAACGGACTGCACCACTTTCTCTTTACTGATTTCCACTAAATAAATAAAAATAATCTTCTTCCTTCCCCAAGAGTTAAAGAATTAATAATAACCATCTCCTATGTTCATCTCTTATATCTTCAATTAAACTAAAAATGCTCAGGGCAAGACCATTTCTTACACATGTGAGGCAAGCACTGCACACTTCAGTGATTACTATGGAAGGCAGTGAGGAACTAGAGAAAACAAAACCTTTGAAATCAGCCAAATCTGGATTCAAATCTCTTCATATTTATTAGCTATATAACAAGTTACTAAACTTCTCTAAGCCTCAGTACGAGGCCTGTATTTTGCCTTCCTATCAACTTCTGGCTTCTCAAATAGACAATCTACAGGAAGACCCAGGCGACAGAAGGCCCTACCTTGGACCTCAGGCTTTTGGGGGAACTGCTGTGGCGCTCTTCCAGCCATGCCTCTTCCCAAAGGGTGAAGAGACCCTGGGGCCAGAAGGGCATACACATCATGAGTCCACATCTCTGCCATCAACTTTGCTCTGGGTAACCTGGACTCATGAGTTCGTTGTTCAAACCATGCCAGATCTGATTTCCAGGGTCTACAAAGACCTACTCCTGGTCTCACTCCCTGAGAAAGTATATACGGAGCATGAAGGGGAAGACTAGGGGGTTGACACATACGCATAAAGCCATCCCTCAGAGTATAGAATGGTGTCAGTGACAGGAAGAGTTATGGGTTCAGGCTCAGAGGGTAGGGTGGGCTCAGCATCATGCAGACACATTCTGGCATTCAACTCTGAAAAATCCAGGACTTCATTCAAACATGAACCTCAAGGTCTATAAGAAGGTTTATATATCAAGAATGAATGGATAGAACAGATTTTATGTAACAGTTTGCTAATTTAATTTAGTATGTATATGGTATGTAGGTGTACATTTTGTATTTGCTCCAGACTCTGCAAATGTTCCAAATGGGCCTGTCTGTATCCACTGCTAATAACCCGTGTATTGCATATTCACTTTCAAGTAGTTAGTCAGTTGTGTCCTACTCTTTGCAGCCCCATGGACTGTAGCCTACCAGGCTCCTCTGTCCATGGAATTCTCCAGGCAAGAATACTGGAGTGGGTAGCCAGTCCCTTCTCTAGGGGATCTCCCTGACCCAGGGATTGAACCAAAGTCTCCTGCATTGCAGGCAGATTCTTTACCACTGAGCCACCAGGGAAGCCCATTCACTTTCAAATATTATCCTAGTCATCCAACATTATCGCGAGTTAGGTTTCATTCATCCCACTGCACAGGTAAAGAAACAGATATGGTTAAGAAACCTACCCAGCTCCTTTTTCTGTTATCTCCATATCACTCTCTTCTTAACTCCCAAGTATCCTCCCCTCTTAGCATATTATCAGTATTTCACTCTCCAAGACAATATGTATGCCCCTAATCCCTATATCTAGTGCTTATCTTCTATGACCTCAGGATAGTACCTAATACTGTTAATAATCTTTTCTTTTTTAAAACAAGTTTCCCTTTGGTGTGTAAGGCTACACTATTTTAGTTTTCTCTAAGCTTTTGCTTTTTTTCTCTTTCCTCTTTCTCAGAATTTTGGTGAAGAATGAGTAAGATAATGTTTTTGGAGACTGTCAGCATCAAGCATATATATTCAACAAAAGATAGGATTTCTTTTTAATATAAAAAGAATACCTACCATTTTTAAGTATAGTGCCAATTACTCTACTAGGTGACACACACACAGAGTATTCCATTTATCCTAAAACCCCTAGAAAATTGAAGTTTAGATCGGCTGACAAATTAACCTGTATTAGAAACCTGGCTCCAGCACTTTCTAGCTTTATGATACTGAGTAAGTCACTTAACTTCCCTGAATTTCTGCTTTTCCATTGTGTAATTTTATAATGTCCTTATAAATGAATTAAATGAGAATGAAACACAGATATAAAAACACAAAGTACATGGTAAATAGTCAGTAAATGTTAACTTTCTTCTCGTTGCTACCAGGTGAATACATTAATTTTTTATCCTTGTGTGCATTTCTAAAAACTGAGTCCTTGATCTCTTGACCTTCTTTCTTTTTATAGTCTATACCTATACTCTATCACACTTCTGAGTCCAGCTCCTCCAGAAAGATAGTTTTGAATTATCCATGACCACGCCTAATGGTCCAGGCCCACATCCCAGGGCCTACTGTATCAAACTGCTCTTTTTCCTCATAAAGAGTGGAAAGCAAAAGACTTGGTATGGGAGACATAAAATATTACACAGACAAAACTGATAGGATGGATGATAAAAAAACTAATTCCATGGTTTCAAGCTTGCCTGAGAAAATTACAAAACTGGAAAAGATTTCCATAGATCATAGATCATGTCCAAAATTTTCTCCCCTTTCCCTCATTCTTCAGACATGAAACTCTAATCCTTCTATTTCCCTCATCCACAAGGCCAAAAATGTTCCCATTCCTCTGAATTCTCTTACATTTAAATGCTCCATTCATCTAATACCTAATTATACTCTGTCTTCTATTACCAATTTCCTTGCATTTAAATCTTATCTTCCCAACTATGCTGTAAGTTCCTTAAGGCCAACAGCCATCTCTCATACTCTTAGTACTTCTTCATAATGCTGATTGACTAATGCTATACAGATACGGTCAGGAATTCAGAAACCATATATTAGGATGTTTTCAGATATCTTCCTGCCATGGAAGGAAAACTTTTCAAATCAAAAGGTTCGGAAATCTTCCACAAATAGGGAAAGTGTGACAAACAGAAAATTTTCTATTTCTTTCTCGAGGATTTCAGTTTTGGTTTTAAACAGGAAAAAAATCCTTTAACATAAATTTCCTTAGCCATGTATTAATACTTTATAAATTATTTCCAATAACTGCACAAGGTTTTCTTCAAAAATTACTTATGCCAGCATACCTTGGCGATACTGCAGGTTCAGTTCCAGATCACCACAATAAAGCAAGTCACACAAAATTTTTTGTTTTCAAGTGCATACAAAAATTATGGTTATTCTATTACTATCATCTATTAAATGTTCAACAGGATTACATCTTAAAAAAACAATGTACATACTGTAATTAAAAACACTTCATTGCTAAAAAATGCTAGCCATCATCTGAACCTTCAGCAAGTCATAATCCTTTTACAACAGTATCAATAAAGATCACTGGTGATGGATCACCATAACACATATAATAATAAAAAAAGTTTGAAATGTTGAAAGAATTGACAGAATCTGACAGAGAGACATGAAGTGAGCAAATGCTGTTGGAAAAACTGATGCTGACAGACTTGCTCGGTTGAAGACTGCCGAAAACACTGAATTTGTATAAAAAAGGCAGTATCTGAGAAGCATAATAATATGAGATATGCCTGTATTTTCTAATATAGTTACTAGTCATTATATTAGTTTCTGTAGGAAAGTTAATTCTTAAAACTGTAAGCCTCAAAAATCACTAATACAGACTGATGTGTTACTTATTAAATACTAAATAATTCAAAAACCCAGGTGATAAAAGTTTTTAGTTTAAAGTTTATTAAAGATATCATTTTCTTTGATATATTTAATAATTGGGAAAATTTGATTAAACTACATTTTTACTGTGATCAAAATAGAAGAACTATAGGGTAATGAAACTGATTTGCTTATTTTACCTGAGTAGCTTTATCTTTCATGCATGAAGGGTAATGAACATGAGGATCCCGTGGCCACTGTCCTGTGAGATAAGGTCCTGTTATGGTATCCAGGGAAGAGGTTCGCCTTATTGTGCTAGAGGTTCGAACTTGCTGAGATTTGGGCCTGTCCACTATAAAAAGTGAAGGAAAAAAGACATTAGTCATAAGAATAAAGTGAAACTTAAAATTATCTAAACTTCATAGTTTGTAAAATACCATTCTGCCAATTGTCCCCACAATGTATATTTACCCTAAAAGCCATCCTGTATGAGCTGATGAAATTTATAGACCAAAGGGAAATACATTCACATATTAAATTTTGCATATACTGTCACACCCTACAAAGCTCATTCATTTTAGAGACCTATTCTTAACCCTCTATATCATCTCCACTGCCATTATTTTAATTACGACTTCATCATGTCTCAACTAAACTGCCAGTTTCCTAACTGCTATCTCTGAATCCACACTAACTTTATCTTACAGGGCCACCTCCCTCCACTGCTAAAAAAAATTGCCATGGTTTATTCAGTCTTTCACTCAAAGTCCATTATTTTTCACAGTTCAGCTCCCATATACCTCAATACGTAATGTCTTGCTACCACCACTCCTCCATAAACCTCTGCTAACTACTAACAACCATAACAACTACTAATAAACTCCTATTTCCCAAGTGTGAAGTACTCGCTTCTCTGCCTCTATACTTTCTATCATCTCCTGCATCTAAAATATTCCCCTTCTCTGTACACTTGGCAAAAACTTATCTTCAAGACCAGCTCAGGTGTCACACTGCCTCTGTGAAACCTTTCCCAATGCCCTTCTTTTCTTCATCTCTGTCCTTAAAGATATACACACTCTCCTCTGCTTGCATAAAGCCCTAAATTTGTCCTTCCTTCCTGACCAGAGGGTAAGTTTGGTCCCTACAGATTGAAAAGGAGTTGATACTCAATACTTAGAAATGAATTTATTCAAGGCTACACGTGCACAAAAAATCATGTATACAGAATCTTATTTTAATTGTTTCCTCCTTAATGGATGAAGAATTTGAAGCCCAGAGGGATAAAATTAAATTGTCCAATGAAACAGAACTGCTAATAAGTGACAGAGGTAAAAAGGAACCAAGATCTCTGGACATTCTACACCGTTCAGTCAATCTACTCTAATGATCTGTTTTACCTCTGCTGCAAACAGAGATGATCATACTGAACTCTATAGTTTCTTTACAATGAAAATATAAAAGATTTTTCATGTATGCATCTCAAATGTGCATACTATAATAAATTCCAGTGGATTACAAGTATCCAAGGCTTAGTCTTATTCAGTTATATTTCACATCAAAGAAAATGCCTTGCACATTACAGAGGGTCAAGAAACATTTGTTACTGAATATTGTCCTTTATTCTTCTGAAAACAAAACACAAAATTGTTTTCCTTTTTTTAAAAATCAGAAGACAAAAGGAAATGCAGCACAGCGTGAACTGTCACGTTATTCACACACAGCCATCCTCAGTTCTGTAGGAGACTGGCTCTTCGTTCAGTCAGATCAGTCACTCAGTTCAGTTCAGTTCAGTCGCTCAGTCGTGTCCGACTCTTTGCGACCCCATGACTCGCACTCAGTCACGTCCAACTCTCTGCCACGGCACGGACTGCAGCACGCTTCCCTATCCTTCACCTTCTCTTAGAGCTTGCTCAAACTCATGTCCGTTGAGTCTAGGACTCGCATGAATACCAGAACCTGAGAAAGCTCAAGTCTCTTACAGTTGGTCTTCCACCTCCCTGGGGCCCACCTCGCTGGACACAGAGGGCTGGAGGGCCAAACTGAATCTTACAACTGCAGTTCTGCTTTCTTCTTTGACCCAAGGGTGTTAGAGAAGATCTGGAAATTGTCAGGTTTCCTACCTATCTTGATTACTTAGCTCTCATTTTATTTTGTGATAAGCAAAGTCTAGGATAATCTATTTCTACTGTTTGGAGTCACCTGAAATTTTATTTGTGACCAAAAATCATAGTCAATCTTTATAAATATTTCATCAGTCATGGAGAGCATGTATTTTCTGTTTTCAGCATACAGTTCTTTTTCTTATATACTAACTGAAATAAAAATACAGAATATAGTAATAAAATAGAACCATGATCTGTCACATATTTAGAGAACTACTCCAAAATTTCTAAACTACTATTGAGATACGAAAATTCTCTTTATCTCTTATAATTTTTATCATTTAAATTTAGTTCTGGGGGCTTCCCTGGTGGTCCAGTGGTTAGGACTCTTGCACTTCCACTGCAGGGGCATGGGTTCAATCCTGATGGTTGGGGAACTAAGATCCCACAAGCTGTGCTGAGTGGCCAGAAAAAAAAAAATTTTATAGAAATTTAGTTCTGTATAATTTGGTTACATATTGATCCATGACATTATTATTATGACATATGCTTTACCATTATAGTCTGTTCCATTTATTGTTTTTTACTTTTAAACTCTATCAAATTTAATTTTATCCCCCCTCTATGCTTTCTTTCTATTATACTGTATCTGGTATGCCTGTTCTTTCACTTTCCGTTTCTTTCAATCATGCTATTTAGGTAACACTCTTGTATACTGTACATAATTAGGCTTTTGAAAAAACTTATAGTAAGCCTTCTTCCTGAAAAACATATGTTATGTTCATCCCACTTATATTTATTGTTATAACAAGTCTGATTAAATCTGTAACTCTTTCATCGAACTTTTTCTTTCTCTTAGAATGCTTCCTTGCTATTTGTTTTCTATGACTTACTTTTTATTTCTTTTTCTCCTCCTTATCTCGCCCCCTACCATAAGCAATTCAGAAGACATGCAGACTGTTTTTAGTTCAACTACCAGGAGCTATTTCTATTAATTCTTTTTAAAAAATGTGGTTATAAAAGCAATACGTACAAATTTTAGCAACTTTAGGAAGCAGAGAAAGTTAACACCTCTCATAATCTGATTTATAATAATTTATTTAAAATTTTTTAAAATTACGTTCTCTCCACCAAGAAGAAACAAGGACAAAAACAGATTATCCCTTGAAAAAGAACCATTTTTAGCAATAATAAAGGCCTACAGAAAGGTCAGCTACAACCAGAAAATGGAAAGCCACTATATATGAAAAACTCGTGTCCCAACTTTAAGCCACATGCTAGCCTTCTCAGTTATTCAACTGACTGTCCTGGTATCACAGTGTTTGTAAGTAACAACTATTTCACTTAATAATGGCTCAAAGCACACGAGTAGTGATGCTGGCAACCCGCTATGCCGAAGAGATGCTGTAAAGCGCTCCCTTGAAGTGAAAATGTGACAGTTCTCAGCTTAATAAAGGAAGGAAAAAAATATTAAATGCTCAGGTTACTAAGATCTATGGTAAGAACAAATCTTTTATCTGTGAAATTGTGAAGAATGAAAAAGAAATTTAGTTTCTTCTGCTGTTGCACCTCAAACTGCAAAAGAGCCACAGTGTGTGATAAATACTTAGTTAAGATGGAAAAAGGCATTATATTTGTATGAGGTATTTTGAGAGAGAGCCTATGCTCACATAACTTTTATTACAATATATTTTAAAAAAATGTTTAATCTGGCTTCACTGGGTCTTAGCTGTGGCACGTGGGATGTTTGGTATTTGTTGCAGCATGGCAGGATATTTGGTTGCAGCATGTGGGATCTAGTTTCCTGACCAGGGATCAAACCCAGGCCCCTTGCATTGGCCCAATAGGGAAGTCCCCATAACAGTATATTCTTACAACTTTTATTTCATTATTGTTGTTGTTAATCTCTTTACTGTGCCTAACTTATAAAATAAGCTTTACACACGTACAGGAAAAATACAGGATATACAGGATATAATAGTATCTGCAGGTTTAGGCTCAACTGGAGGTCCTGATATGTGGTCCTGATATGGAGGTCCCTGTGGATAAGGGGGGGTCTACTCCATTTATATAGGCAACATAATAAATTGTTTATTTCATGATTACAGCTGTGATTAGAATATGTATTTAGTTTTGAACTGGGTGATCACAACATTTCTCAACTAATTATTACAAAATTACCTCAACTCAAGTAAATCAAACAAGAGGACACCTATCCACTAAAACATACATTAGTATACTTAATCTTTAAATTTACAAGCGCTTAAATAATAAAATTTAATTAAAATTAACAATAAAATTGCTAAAATAAATATTCTAAAGTATGAAAGAAAATAAATACTTATTATCATTACTTAAGCTAAACGGGCATCAGAAAAATAGTAACTTCATATGTGGTGAAACCAGGTAATCACCACCACTGATTAAAACTTGATGAATGTCTACTATTTGGAAAGTACTGTTTGACGTACCAAGGAGAATGACAAAATAAATTTTATATTCTCCTCAAGGAATTTACATTCTGGTTGAGGGAGATATAATATGTAGAATTATGCTATAATATCAAGTAGTATTTCATGGCACATGCACGCCAGTGAAGGACAAGAAGGCACACAAGGCAAAAACTAGGTAACAGACAGCTAGAGTGGTGTGCTCTAACCACGTTAAGGGCAGCTGTCAGGCAGTAAGATACAATATTGTAAAGTTAGAAAATAAAATTAAATTAAAAAAAAAAAGACTCTTAACATGCCACTTGTAGTCCTGTTGCTAACATCTGCTACTTAAATATTTGAGGGTAAAATGCAGAGTAAGTAAATTCAGCAATAAAATATGATGGTTGGAAAAAAATCACATCTGTTTCCAGTACCATCATATTAGGACCAGAAGATGACTACTCATGCAGCATCTACAGGTTATATTAGGTATCCCTGGTGACTCAGACAGTAAAGAATCTGCCTGCAATGCGGGAGACCTGGGTTCAATCCCTGGGTTGGGAAGATCCCCTAGTGAAGGGAATGGCAACCCACTTCAGTACTCTTGCCTGGAGAATCCCATGGACAGAAGAGCCTGATGGGTTGCAAAGAGCTGGACAGACTGAGTGACTAACATACACACCACACACACCACACACACACATACCACACACACACACACACCCCACACACACACACACACGCTGTACTATCCCTCTCTTATCTTCCCTGAGGATGGAGCAGTGTAGGCCTGGGGTTCCTCTGGGATACCTGCTGAGGATTGTACAAAATAATTATTGCTTTTTAACAGCCAATTGGAAATTTAAGGTGACTTGATCATAGTATAATAGGTTTAAATGCAAGAAGCTATATTAGAAACTCTGAATCCAAATAGCATACAAGGCATTGTTCTAAACAGGCAAAAGACACTTAAAGTCTAACTGCCAGAGAACTGTAATATGATGTTAGATTAATTAGTTAGTTCCCAACAATTTTTCATTTAGAGGCAATACCTGAAGATTGACTGACTAGTGGGTTTGGAAATCTGATGTATTAAGAAACTAATCTGAAGTAGAAAATTAACAAAGTTAAGTGCAATTTCTACAAATTAAAAAAAATTGTTGTTAGAAACTTTAAGAACTTTAGCTACAGAGTAACATGAAACAAGCCACCACACATTCTAAACCAACTTCACCAGGTGATAAAAAGGATACAGTATTTTTGAGTGCCATAATGTAGACATACAGAATACTAGAATGTACACTAATACACATAATAAAAAATGCTCACATTCTTTTCTTAAAACTTTAACATACTCCAACGTTTTCATAGGTTCAGTCTGCATAAGTAAAAAAAAAGTAAAAATTGTTGATTCTCTGTGTTTAGCTCTCAATAAAGATTATAAGCCAAGCTATTAACACTGATGTTACAAGCAAAGCACATCTAAACTTAAAGAAAGCATTTCAGTGACCACTTATTTAAACCTTCTGAAAAAGAGCTACTGTTCCTTCAACTGCTGTGTAAGGACTATAACTCCATGAAACTTTGCTATTGTAACACCACCACCAAGAATGAACTGCTTCTTACTTGATTCAAAACCCAACACTGATTACAACTGTAAAGAATCCTCAAGTCATACAATTCAGCAGAATGCTTAAGATAACTGAGTAACAAGTACCAATTTTTCCAGATCTTTCTACACAGAACTCATATTAAATAACTAGTTTTACACATACATACCACATTAACAATGTTAGTCAATAGTATCAAAACACAAGTGTGTAAAACCTTTTTATCCTTTAACAGTTATATTCAAAAAGAAGGAGCCATTAAATCCCATAATGTGTGTGTGTGTGTGTTTGTGTGTGCACGCACGTACACACACACACAAGCCTTAAATCACCTAGTATTGAATAAAAAAATGTAAGGCAATTTTAGTTATGCCCAATGCAACATCTGGGCATGTCTGAGAAGTAACAGCAAGAGCTTTCTAACATAGCATTTCACCTAGAAATTAGATCTTGGGAGATCCCTAGAACATAAAGGTACAAAGCCCTCAGGCACAGGTGAAACTAAGCAACAGATCTCAAAGATGCGAGCCTGAGATGTGGCTTTCTGTCTAAGCATCATCAGGCAGCTTGTTAAAAATGCAGGTTACTGGACCACAGTCCCAGATAGTCGAATGTAGTAATCAGGTGGACCAGGTATTAACATATTTTTTAAACCAAACCAGATTGATTCAAAAGCATCCTCAGGCTTGGGAACCATGGAGGTCCTGAAGTAGAGTTTCTCCAAGTGTTGGACATTTGCTAAGTATGCTCATACCAGGCCCAATTTGTTGTCAACAATGTGAGACTCTCTGCTAGGGAGACCAGAAAATTCTGAATTTTTAATAAGCATGTGAATCTAATGCTACTAAAAACTTAGGAACTTATGTCAAAAGGATTGGGACTAGATCCTTTAGGGTTGCAGCTGCTCAAAAAAAAAATCATTTTGTTGACTATAAATCTACTCCATTTACACAGGCACTGAAAGTCTGAATATAAATCCAAGAAAATATCCTGCTGCAAAAATAGTCAACCAATTCTTTAAAATCTGCACCTAGCAGCTTACCTTCTAGAATCTAGTACATTTAAACTTTTAGTCATCTCCTTCAAAAGGTCACTTTCTAAACTGAGTGCCAGTCATGAAAATAAGAACCTTCAAATCTAAACACAGAGCACTCCAGGCAGAATGCTTAGGAACACTAGAAAGATGAGATAACTGACAAAAAGCAATACAGCTTCTTTGGAAAGATTGCCTCCCACCCAAACAGGGCATTTTGCACAGAAATAAAAGTTAACTACAATAAAATTCACTTCCCAAAAAAATACAAGAAATTCTGAAAAAATAAACTAAGTAGGTTCCTTTATATAAAGTGCTAAGGAAAAATTAAATAAAATATATAAACAAAGTAAAATTTAGATTTTAATCATTAACCTGAATAAAGAATTTAAGCTTAACTCTCAAAATATGACAATATTTTATAGCTAGTTTATTTAAAACCTTTATCTTTTAACAGAAAAGCAGTGAGTTTTTATGATGTCTAAATTAGCTTCTTCATATTATAATTTCAGTCCTCATCACTGAAATCAAAATAACAAAATCACAAAGCAGAGCCTGAATATAAGACATTAAGTTGTTTTTTCTTCAACTTCAAAATAATCTGAAATGATACAGATCCTAGTGATCAAGAATAACCAAAAGTAGATGCAGGCAGGGAATATTCTTTCTATTGGTTCACTGAGCTTAAGCATGAACTACTACAGGTCTATTCTGTTAATAGAGATTTGCTTCAGTATTTCTATCATGACAGCTCCTTCCTTGAAAGTTATAGTTTTAAATTTATTAACACTGTCAAAGTGTCTCTTTGACCATACTTTATCCAGCTCCTCTAAACTCTTCCCAGTTAGGCCCTAATTGTAGGCTTCTGTGTTTAGCTCTGAATTGTCTGATTTTAGCAAGTATCCTACGATGTCAGTTTAACCAGAATCCCCCACCCTCAATATTGATCACCCTCGATAAGTGATCAGATTCCTCATCTCCACCAGCTCCCATGTAGTATCTTGCTGCCCTGGCCTGTCTTCAGTAATCCTTTTCAGATCTGTTTAGCCAAGATCCCCCTTATTTGGATGTTTCCTTCCAAATCACTCCAGTACTCTTGCCTGGAAAATCCCATGGACTGAGAAGCCTGGTAGGCTACAGTCCATTGGGTCGCAAAGAGTCAGACACGACTGAGCGACTTCACTTCACTTTTCCTCTTAGTAATTTTTCATCTATTCACCCCCATCCTTCTTCTTAGCCAGCTATACAGCCTCACTTTTTCTACTTGTATTCTGAGTTTGAGCCCAATCTCTCTGCATTTACTTCTGGTTATTCTCTCTGCATTGCAGTGGTGCCTACACCTATCCCAATGGTCTCCCTGAAAATAGTCTGCTTTACTATTCTTTCAAAAGTGTCATGAACAGTTTTTTCTTAAACATCACTACCAACATCGTGAGTAATTTTCCTCCTTACCTCACAGTTACAGAGAGCAATTTCCAAAATAAATCCCACTACCCACCAAAAAAAGAGCAATTTAAAGAATTATATAACTAAGAATAAAAAATGTAGAAAAGAGGAGATTGGTATACCTCTCTAGCCAATCTAATGCATATTAATACTGATCATCTAGCAGAATTATTGTTAGATTCAGCTTTCTAAAATCGGCACTGTCTAGGCACTTCACAAATGGCCTTCATGGGCCTTTCTTGCTTAACATATAAGAAGATGGAAAGTAAGCCAAATACATGGGCCACATAAAATCATCAAAATCAAATGAACTTCCGATAACAGACAGGAAGGACACCAGATCTGAATGTGCTATCTGAACTAAAACTAAAGGGCAAAAACTAAAGCCCTCTCAGTGTGAGTAGTTTCTGAAACAGTAATCAACCAGACCTGGAATCCTGCCACAGAAGCAATCTAGAAAATATGCTGAAATGACCATCTGGCTGCCCTGCAGAAATCTGGAAAGGAACCAGTCAAGAAGCTGACAAGAGAAACAAACATGCGTCTGACCCAATGAGGCCTGACACCTGTAACCTGAGGTCTGTCAAGAAAAACAAACAGGAAAATGGAGTCAAGCAGCCATTTAGGAATGATTCTCTAGGTTATAGCTCACTCAGATTTGTGTCAAATGATACATAAGTTGAGATAAGACATTTGGAGGAAGGCCTTCAGCCTATTTTCAAATAAAATTCAAGAGAGTGTCTTTTTGTATTAAGGTTGTAAAGAAAACTTCACCAAGATGGTCATGAAGGCAGGTGACAAGCACTGGAAGAAATACACAACAAATTACGATGGAGTTCTGACATTTAGAATACATCTACAAAGAATTACGGGTATAGCAGCTGAGATGCTAAAGATTTTTAAGTTCATTTTTTTTCTGGTGGCAAAATGGTATTTCTTTAGGGAACCTCGGCAAAGTCACAATTAGCAGAAGAACATTCTATAAACTTTAAGAACTTCCAATGAATTCAATTAATAGAGATTCCAAATATCCAAAATCTCACGTGACTAATGGGTTCAAATTTTAAAGAGACAATCACAAAGTATTAGCAACTATAAGATAATATAAGATGATCAAAGATGGAAATTAATATAATGAGAGGAAAGCAGATATTCCTTAACCGGAAGATGAAATGCTTCATAAAGTTTTGTTTCAAAGCACTTAACTTTCAGTTAAAGCCATGGTAGAGCTTAGAAAATTTTTAACCAAATAAGGCAGATCCACTATTATACCCCAATTAAAAATAAAAAACAAACTAACAAAAAAGACTACAGTACAATAAAGGCTACCGAATGGGCTGTATCTTTACCACAGTATGACATCCAATGTTAACTGATGAAACCCCCTGATTGAAAGTAGGGAAAACTGTGATCTCATAGTTCAAAACATGCTAAAAATCTACTTTAATTAAATGTGAGAAGCAATGAAAAACCTCAAAATTAGAAACATTCAGAAATGATGTGTTTGCAGGCAAGGAAGATATGAAAAGAGAGGTGATCAAACTCAGGAAATATTTAGAAATAAAAGAAAAACTTATTCTAGGAATGAAAACTTTAAGTTACAAGAAACAGAGTGGGTTAATGCATTGCCTAAGGTAGAAAATAGAACATAACACAAATTTTAGAATTTAAAAAAAGAAAATTTAAATTTTAGAATTTAAAAAAATTTTAAGAGACAATAGTTATTACGTAACATAAGCAAAACTGTCCAACATGTTTAGGAGGAGTCCTTGAAGAAGACCAAGGCAACAAAACAAAACATACTAAAAACTAAAATTTAAGAAAACTCTCCTAGAATAAAAGATAACTTCAAACTACATACTGAAAGACCATACATGGATCTGAGAAAAATGATACAGCCAATACAGTCCATATCAAACACACTTTAATGAAGCCAGTGACCTTCAAGTATAACAAGCCATAGATTAAAAAAACTTAGTTCTTGCTACATAATATATGTAGAATTCAAGGAATATTGTTCCCATGAGTCTTTCCTGAAGAATATACCAGAGAATAAGCTTCATACAACCAACAGCTTGGAAAGGAATTAACATGAAGACTGCTGGAATGTGTGAGCCATTCATGCAGTAATTTTCAAAGGAGAAAACAGCAGAATGCTCAGTATCTCTAAGGCAAGTCTTTCATCAGTACATGAAAGAAATAACCAGAGAAGGATTGCAAATTCATATGGTTATTCTCTCAGCACATCTGAATTTAAGACTTAAGAATTTCCAGAACATCTGATAACCAAATTATTAAAAATTTTATATAGCCATATTTATATTAAAATTTTTAATATTTCTCCAATATTTATTGCGTTGACTCAGAAAAATACTAGCCCCAGAGAGGTATACTTTCTTCCTAGGTAACCTAGTAAAGAAATGAGCTCCTGCTCAATCTACTGAAGAAACTAACTGAAATGGAGCATCCATAGTCACTCCATTATTAGAATTTTTGCCCATCCCCTTCCTCTAGAGGTGGCAGTTACAGAGTCAAGTTTGAAAATACACCCTACAGAAGCCTGTAGCAAGAACCAGGAATGGATCAAGGAACAGGAATTCCTTTTATGGGGAAAAGTAGAATAATGGGCTGAGGTGCTTAGAGAGAGAAGCATTTGGAAAAAACAAGATGGAAAGTCTGAAGAGGACCTTCACCTTGCAAGGGGCTAAATCTAGAAGGACCTGCTTTTCGAAGGAACAAAAGCAAGCAGCCTCTTTCCACATCATCCTACTATCTATGGGACAAGTTAATAAAGAACAAAAAGTCCTAAAATAATTTTCAAGGCCAAGAAAAAAATTGACTATTAACATTATGGAATCAGGATCTTACCACTATTACAAAAGAACAATCAAGTTATACCATGAAAAACAAGGTATTTAGAAATCTGTATGACTCCTATAGTTCCTCTGATTCTGAAAAAGAACCTGAAAATGACCATCTTTCTCATCTCTTATTTGAATAAAGAATAATGACTAAATATGGCACAGAAAGCACAACAGTCTCCTAGGCAAGTAAATATCTCTTCTCAAATCTACACTGAAAATTTGCAGAATTCTAAATCCAAATATATTTTAACAACATACAATTTATAAATGAAAGTAAGATTCAAGCATTTAAGTCTTAAGTTTGAAACATTTTGTTTAGGTAATAAAAACTACAGATTAGCTCATAATAGCATGATAATAGCTCATAATAGCATAATAAGAGGGTAAATAGTTAACGCCATGGTTAAACATAGAAAAGATTAAGGAGAAAGGCTTAGGAAAAGAAAACTGTTTAGTTTCATTAAGATCTGACTGCTAGTCAACTTAATTTGCTGATGGTAGGCAAATTATAAACAGAAGGCTGTACTGCAATACATCTGGATGCCACTGATTTGCTTCATGAAAAAGAATCTAATTAAATCTACCCTACTAGTTGTATTTTTCCCTTCAAAAACTGTATTTTTCCCTGTGTCCCCAAATCCAGCAATGGTGAATACAGAACTAACTACACTTCTGTAGATGAAACCCAGAATCAGTAGGCTCAACAGAACGAAGGCTTCAGAAATAAGGAAACACAGATGTTTATTCTAGCATTTACTTTCATAAATATTGACATCAAAGAACCAAATATGTACTATGAAGCAGTAGTTTATCCAAAATTGGATGCTTCATTAAAGCTGGAAATGGCCAAAAGCTGCAGGAAACATCCTGAAGGAAAAGGTCTTATATAAATGATACCTTTGTAGAAACCATGGAGTAAAACAGAACATGGTAAAAACTAGTTCTGTGTTTGCATACACAGAACACCTTCCACCTCAACAATTCTACAAATATTATGCATAGAAGGTTGCCAGGAAACGTTGCCAAGGACTGGGAGCAACTTCAGAAAAAATAAAATAAAACTACTAGTGGCATGACTAAGTGTAGGGAAAAGTGTCAAAAGTATTTTAGAAGAGCATCATATTTTATTCCTCCAGAATAGACCCCAAACTGGTCATTATAATCTTAGTCAAAAACAGTCTATTGATATTATTGATTGAACTGTACTTAATCCAAAATGGCACTGCCCGGGAGCAATAAATGGACTGAAGTCACAAAGTTTCAGAGTTTGTTATTAGCATCTAAGTTAATTTTTTCCCTTAAATGATAAAAAGAACATTGTTCAAACTAACCACCCAAGAAATGAGTGCACAAATATCAGACTATACTTTTTGGAAGTAGCATAAGTCAATCATACCTAGAATAGCTAGGGCATTTGTCATAAAAACCTGAACAACACTTTAAGATGTACTAAAAAGATTCATCTCAACAAGGGAAGAAAACAAAACCACATTTTTGCCAATTATACAAAGGAGATGAGTCGACTGGATTTTTGTCTGCCCTTTTCCTCCATTCTTTCCTCCTTCACCTCTGACCAGAATTTTTTAAATATCTCCTGTGTAGTTTTTGAGGCAGGACAAGCACTGAACAATGTATGTTCAAACATTACAAATAAAACCATTTTTCATGAATACATCAAATCAATCATTTATCCCTCTCTCTTCCCCCATATTATATTTTAGCTATTTTACTTTCACTTAAGAATGAAATAAGAAAGCAAAACCTAACACAATTCACTAATCTGTTTAGTTTATACTTAAAACATAAACATATTTGCCAGAGGGTGGGCTCCTTTCCTAAAAGTTAAGGCTGTCTCTTTTTTTGTTTCTCTAACAACTGGCACAACTTCTCAAGTTTTGTTAAACCTGTGGATTTATTTCAGTTATACATTCTTGCCTTATTCTTAATGTAATAAATTACCCCAAAACTAAGATGGAACTCATTACCAAAGGACACTTTTGGCAGGGCCTCAATAGAATGGCTCCTATTTTTTTTCACATTCTGCATGTGGAGCTCATCTAAAATCATTGTGACTAGGGTGCAAGACGGTGACAAAAGGAACTTGAATTCAGATCCTATTATCATTCTGTTTTCAACATGTACATAAAAGGCTGTATCTCCATGCTTAGGTATTTCACAAGCAGGTCATTAGGTTCATATAATAAAGAACTCTTCCATTTTCTGCATGCCCAAGACAAGTAACATTCATATAAAATAACAAGATCACTAAACTTAGCGCCCTCACAGGCACTCTGCGAGACCATGGACTGATTTCCACAAGGCTATTAATGCTTAAAATATCTCCAAACTTTTTCAAAAATGGTTACAAGGTCTTCAGTTAATAAAAATAAAACAGCAAATTATATAAAAATAAATCCATTCCACCCAGATCACACAATCTTGGTGTGTGAACTTCATGGAGGGTCTCCTGCATGCTGACGGAGGCACTGACAACCACGAACCACACGTGCCTATGTGCTGGGTCACGGGAGGAACAGTGACACTCCCAAGGTGAATTTTCAAAGCGGCTCCAGGAGAAGCAGTTGGCAGACCACATTTCTTTAAACTGTGAAGTGCAGCAAAGTTGCTAATGCTAGCAGCTACCATTTTTTTAAATTTGTGGCTTAGCACAATAAAAACTCAATGTATCTTCCTGGCTGACAGATGGCCTTCCATATAATCATTCATGGATTCTGACTTCCTTCATTTCATGGCTCCATCATTCCCCCAGGGCCTTGGTTAGACTCCTCTCCTAAATTCTTTGCATCCAGCTGGCAGATGAGGAAAGAGAAAGAATGAGGAGGATCAAACTAGTGCTTTTTCACTGAACACAGATGAAAGTGCTGTTGTGTATCACAAAGCTTTAACTAATTGCAAGGAGTAGGAAAAATAGTCTAGATGTGGGCCAAGAGGGAGACAAAACAGGATTTGGTGAATACTTAGAAGTCTCTACAATAGAAAGGCAGTTTGTCTGAATTACCCTCGTAGATAGTTTGATAGCCAAATTTTAGAGTGTGTCTCACTGAATTATTATAATCATTACCACAAATAGAATAATTAATTTTATTTACAGTAATCAATAGATTACCTTAACCTGATAAGGAATCCTTACCCTGACAAGGAAAGAAGAATGGAGCTACTGAAAGATAACAGCATTTTCAATACAAAGTGAGTTCAGTTTACAAAGTACTCGAGGTACACAACTGTGGATGCTAATATGAGTCATTTATGTCAAGGCAAGCATTGTGAACTTCAGAATTTTTTTTTTTAAAGAAAGACTGTGTTTATAACAATGCCAGTGGGTAAATTAGAGATGGGGAACTAATGGCAGGGGAACCACTAGAGAGGCGGCAGTTCTAGCAAAGCAATAAGCAGTAATGAAGCCATGAGGTGATGGAAAGAAGCTCCCAGATTCAGAATATAATTCTATGGAGATGGGAGATGGGATAAGACACAGAATGGGATAAATGAGGGACGAGGAAAAGTTAATAATTATGCTATAAGGAAGTTAAGAACCCAATCCAATGATGCTCTGGGTCGGAAAGTCTTAACCGAGGCTGCTGTGTTTCACACTGCCAGTAAGCAAATACAAGAAACTATTCAGCTCTGTTTCTGTACCAGATCTCTGAGTTTAAATTGGTGGCTCAGATGGTAAGGAGTCTACCTGCAATGCAGGAGAGCCAGGTTCAATCCCTGTGTCAGGAAGATCCCCTGGAGAAGGAAATGGCTATCTACTCCAGTGTTCTTGTCTGGAGAATTTCCATAGACAGAGGAGCCTGGTGGGCTACAGTCCATGGGATGGCAAAGAGTCAGACACGACTGGGCAACTAACACACACACAGTGATAATATTTCTAATACTATCTTATCACATGGGAATAATTAAAGCACATTACCTAAATTTGAAATTACACAGAGTAAAATGTAGTAATAAATCATTGCTTTTCTGTCAGCACAGAAAAATACACTAGGCCACCTTTTCAAAGCATGTGATATATTCTACTGTGTGAAACACCGGTGGAGTATACTTTAAGGGAAAACTTTATATATAGATGGTAACAAAATCAGCAAGGAGGTAATGAGCATGAACAAAACATCCAAGGACAATTATAATGATATTTTAAAATATTTGGATATGTAAACTTGCAGGATGTCAGCATCATGTCTGTTTTAATCTGCTATATACAATTATCACCTTTAAGAATACCCATTCCAATCAGTGGAAATGCAATAACTACACCTTTCAATGCTTGTTTCAACTTTGAATTTAAATACCAACATAATCTTCTGCTCAAAAATCACAAAGCCAATTCCAGCAGAGAAAATTATCATACACTTGTTAAGAAAATTAAACTACAGATAACTGAATTGTCATTCCAAATTATGTTAGTTGACTCAGAAAGGGGAATTTATATTTAAACCAATCAATCTGTATCTAAAAACCCATCCAACAAACTCATTTTTACCAGAGTCCTGAAGTAAATACTACAAAGAATCCAGCTTTTAAGACATGCCTCTAAAAAGAAATATAATTGTGTTAGAAATAGTAAATTTCTCTATAACCACAAGGAAGATGTTCAGAATTCTCCTCTAGTTAGATGTCCACTGGTTTTATCTTACATGGGGCAAGTAACATAGAGCTCTAAGTAACTAATACTTAGTATAAGTCACTACCATTTAGTATATTAAAATTACTTACAGCATTATGAGAAGATGACCATGAATTTCTACTCTACATAGCAAGTGTCAGGAGCCAGTGACTATCCAGTGACTGATGAGAAAGGAATGTGACCTTTGCAGCATTCTCTCTCTTGTATACATACACACCACACTAATGGATACTGTGCAGACTTCAGGTATAATCGGATTAGGTGACCAGTTAATTTCTTTTTAAAAAAAAAATCTGTACACAAATTTTTGTAGCATTTTATAAAACAGATTTTTATTTGTAATAGCCCCAAACTTAACCACAATGTACTCCAACAAGTGGTGGGTTAAAGAAACTGTGGTACATCCGTGGATCTTGGAATTTTGCTTGGCAATTAAGGGGAACAGACTATCGGTACTCTCAACAACTTTGATATATGTCGGTGGCATTATGTTGAGTGAAAAAGAGCCACACTCAAAAGGCCACATAGTGTATGATTTCTTTTATCTAACGTTCTCAAAATGACAAACTTATACAGACTGAGAACAGCCTGGTGACTGCCAGGAGTCAGGATGGGGGGGGTGGGGAGTGGCGTGACTGCAAGGGGCAGCACAAGAGGGGGTCCGCGTGGCCTCCCCGTCTGTGATAGGGCAGCTCTGCATCTTGATTACACTGGTGGTCACTCAGATCTGCTGCACACGCGATGAGACTGATACACACGTATAGCGTCAGGCACACCAATACAAAAATTCTGGTTTGGTGCCATACTTTAATTTTGTAAGATATACTCATTAAAGGAGAGGTTGATGGAGGATACATGGGACTTCTCTGTACTGTCTTTTCAACTTCCTGTGAATGTTTGTTTATCTTTAAATTTCTATTGGGGTGAGGTTGATTTACAATGTTTTGTTAGCTTCAGGTATACAGCAAAATGAATCTGTTATACATATATCCACTCTTTTTTAGATTCTTTCCCCATATAGGCCATTATAGAGTACAGAGTAGTGTTCCCTTTGCTATACAGTAGGTGCTTGTTAGTTAATAGTGTATATATAGGTGAGCAATTAATTTCTTAATCCTTAAGTATATACAGAAACTTTAAGTTAAAGTCAGACTATAGGAATATACAATTATAAAGATCATAATCCACAGTGTTAATCATATTTCTAGTCTAATTACACTGACTTATTGCCTTGTCCTCTTGATATTAATAACAGCAGAAGGTTTGGTGAAAGTTTTTCATGAAGGAAGAAATATTTCCTCCATGAAACTGGTTAGGAAAGGTTTGGTAGGAAATTATAACTCAAATAATAACTTTTTTTATAAGGCCAAAATAATCCGGTAAAAAAAACCTGGAATATTTATTGAATTTAAAAGCATACCTTTCCACAGAAAAATGTGAGAAATAGAATCATTAGTGCATATGAATTCTTTCCCTTGTAGGAGTTATCTGAATACAAAATCTCTTATAATTTTAATACTCACACTAGAAAGGGAATGGAAGAGATCTATTCATGTTCATTTATAACTTCTTAGGATATTAATTCTGCTAAATGTCAGTAGAACATTTTATGTAGCAATGAGAAATTACACTATTCAGTAATATATTTTTACAACCGCAGATGAACCTCAATCTTGTGTAACTGACTTCCTAAAAAGTTTGTATAAATAACACTTTGGTAAACTGAATAATTTTACTTGCACATAAATTGGATATTCTCTTAAGCAAATAACCACCCCAAAATCTAATCTTTACTTTAAAATTTTTACATTATAATAAAGCACAAATTAATATGTAATTCACATTCTCCTACTGGGAGCTTAGAATAATCATGATCTTTATGACAGATCTGAAAACATTTAAATTTTTAATTGAGTATGTCCACAGTTTTTGGCATGATGGTTTTTTAAGTTTCTCCAAGTAGAACAGCTTCAGAAGCTGATTTCATGTTAATTCCACAAGGCTAGGCCAAACTTTAGCAGAATATTTTAATATGTCTAGGCAGCAATACCGGAGAAGGCAATGGCACCCCACTCCAGTACTTTTGCCTGGAAAATCCCATGGATGGAGGAGCCTGGTAGGCTGCAATCCATGGGGTCGCTAAGAGTCGGACACGACTGAGCAACTTCGCTTTCACTTTTCACTTTCATGCATTGGAGAAGGAGATGGCAACCCACTCCAGTGTTCTTGCCTGGAGAATCCCAGGGACGGGGGAGCCTGGTGGCTGCCATCTATGGGGTCGCACAAAGTCGGACACGACTGAAGTGACTTAGCATAGCATAGGCAGCAATACAGCTTAGACCTAGATACATTAGAGAAGCCACAAGATGATGCTCTCCTAAGCTTCATCTAGTAAGGGAAAAGCACATGGAAGTTAAGTATTCAGTATTCAAAAAAGAATACCAAAAAGCTCAACCTAATCTTGAAAGAGAAGCATAAGAACATAATAATTCATACGTGAAGTTCAAAGCTCAGAGAAAACAGTGGGTCATATTCTTGGCAGATTTTAAATAACCTGAGTTTGTTGAGAAATATAAATGTGAACACCCCAACTGCATCTAGAATATGTATTCTTTAAGGGTTAAACAGCTCTTCAGACATAGTAGTCTCAATAAATATTCATTGTGTGAAAGAGAGAGAAAATCCACTAGTTTTACCCATCAACATACTATCAACAGCTACTGCAATACCCGAAAATAAAAATTTCTTAAAATGAACAGTTATCACTGAAATTAAAGCCATACTCATTCTCTTTGTATTTTAACCAAAAAGACAAAGAGTGAACAAATGCGATCAACTGGCCAGGTGTTTTTCAATAATGGGTCACTTAGATATGTAAAGAATGACCAGAATTTTAAAATAAGGTTTATTTTAAGCTCTCTGATCAAAATATTGCTGCATATTTTAGCTTTTCCTCAAAACATTATTTCTGAGCACAATCTCCCTAATTCTACAACACTAATGAAACTGCGTTTAGCAGTATTTGCTAATCCCTGCTTAGTAAGTATTAGACACTTAAATGAAACCACCTGACTTTAAACAGGAAACGGACAGTTGATTCTTTTCAGAGTACCTTCAAAAACCCTTCAGTAGAAAGAAAATGACACTGTCAGAAAACTCAAAACTATGATAAATATAATTTGTTTATAGATTACCAGCTAATATAGAGAAAAATCACTATTTTACCATGATCTTTTGTACACGTTTATGGAAAGATCATTTCACAGGTTACATGCGCACAGCAAACAGTTTTTAAAGGTAACTAAGCAACTGAGCTCTGTAAGTTTTTTTATTATTTTCTAAGATACAAAGATTACTTCACTAATCCAACTTATAAACTGATGTATTTAACTAGGAAACTAATTACAGAAGAAATGTCATGAGAAACTTCATCACAGACTCTATAAAACACTTTCAGTATCAGAACAACAACAGAAATGCCATGTCTAATGTTACTTATGAAAGGATCCATATTCCACACTATCAAAGAGAGCGTACAGTAAGCACAAGGCACACTGAAAAATGCCACAACATCCTGAAAGAAGTTGTTAAAATGGAGATTGAAATATCTCTCTATATCACATCAGCAAACCTAGAAAAAGGAAAAGAGCCCAAGCAGGCATAAACTGAGAAGACAGCACACCTTACTTTGCCATGAGAATGAAATATAAAAAGATACTATTTTGAATGCTGCTGAGCTGTCACAGAACGGTGGAGGTTAAAATCAGTGTTATGCTTGAATGGAACCTTATGATGCTTTATTACAAATGCAAAGGTTACATTATCAAATATGAAAATACAAAAGACTCATTCTACCCAGATTTTGAGATTTCACGTGAAATCTAAATTCTGTCTTAACAAAGTATATTTTAAGGACCAAGGGAAAGGCCCACTAATGACATAATAAAGTTCTGAAGTGCTATGGCATTCTTATATACATATCTGAGGCCTGAATCACTGGGAATACTTGCAGCTATTTTAAGTTCTGTGGACCCTAGAGTTTAGTCCCATTTAGCTTTCTCTTCACCCAACCCCCTGCCAACACTATTTTTGGCCTTTCTGTGTCTTAACTATATAAGCAATGGGATTACCCATTGTGCATGTTTTCCTGTCCCATAATTAACTGGGTTCCAAAAGCAACTTCCAGCTAACCTGAAGTCAGGACTTAGAGAGTTACATGGCCCTGTGGGCCTTCTGTGCATGCCACCTGACCCTGAGCAAATTACTTAACCTCTCAAGAGAGAAGTGAGAGAATAAAAGTTATCTGTGAAGAGAGACTGTAAAAGTATTATAAACGTATTCTACACCGAGTTCTGGTTAAGACTAGTTGCTCAACACATAACTAGCTGTACGAAGAATCATCTAGTGTATACAGTGCTATAGCAGTGGAGACAGTATGGTACTGGCATAGAAACAGACACATAAACCAATGGGTCAGAGGGCCCAGATAAATAAATCCACGCATATTTGTTGTTGTTCAGTCATTAAGCTGTGTCCGACTGTACTGCATGGACTGCAGCACGCCAGGCTTCCCTGTCCTTCACCATCTCCCAGGGTTTGCTCAAACTCAGGTCCATTGGGTCAGTGATGCCATCCAACCATCTCATCCTTTGTCACCCCCTTCTCCTATGCCCTCAACCTTTCCCAGCATCAGGGTCTTTTCCAATGAGCTGGCTGTACACATCAGACCAATGGCACAGAGGGCCCAGATATAAAAATCCACGGATATATGGTCAACTGATCTTTGACAGAGGTACCAAGAATATATAATGAGAAAAGGATAGTCTCTCTATACACGGTGCTAGGAAAACTGGATATCTATGTGCAAAAAAGTGAAACTGAACCCTATCTTATACCATGCACAAAATTAACTTGAAATGGATTAAAGACTTAAATATAAGACCTGGAACTGTCAAACTCCTAGAAGAAAACGTAGGGAAAAAGCTCAGTCCTGGCAATGACATTTTGGATATAATACCAAAAGCACAAGCAACAAAAGCAAAAATAAACAAGCAACTAAAAAGCTTCTGCGCAGCGAAGGAAACAATTAACAAAACGAAAAGACAAGTTATGGCACAGAAGAAAATACCTGCAAACCATACATCTGATAAGGGCCTAGTATTTTGGATATATACATTTGCTATACCCAAAATATATATATGGAATTCATGTAACTCAATAGCAGAAAACACAAATAAGCTTATTAAATAATAGACAAAGGAGCTAAGTAGACATTTTCCAAAGATGACATATAAACAGCTAATGAGGGCACATGAAAAGGTGCTCAAACAGCACTAACCAGAGAAACACAAATTAAAACCACAATGACACACCATCTCACGCTGGGTAGAATGGCTACTGTCAAAACGACAAGAGAATAACACATGTTGGTGAGGATGTGGAGAAAAGAGAACCCTCGTACACCACTGGCGAGACGGTAAACTGGTGGGACTGGGAAACAGCATGAAGGTTCCTCAAACACTTAAAAACAGAACGAACATATAATCTAGCAACCTCACTCTGAGTATACGCTTATAGGAAATAACACCAGGATCCTGAAAAGATACCTGCACTCCCATATTCAATGCGGCATTATCCACAATAACTAAGATACGGAGAACCTCTGTGTTCACTTATGGCGGAATGGACAAAGACAATACATACGTATATGTATGTGTACACACACACACACACACACACAGAATATTACACAGTCTTTTAAAAAGGAAATCCTGCCATTGGCAACAACATAGATGAACTTGGAGGATATTTTTCTAAGTGAAATATGCCAGACACAAAAAAACAAATACACAGGGAAAAAAACAATTATGATCTCACTTATGTGCGTAATCTTAAAAAGTAATTCACAGGAGAGAGTAGAATGATGGTTGCCATGGCCTGGCAGGTGGGGAAAATTGCTGGAAGGGTACAAACTTGAAGTTGTAAGACAGGTTAGTTCTGGGAAACTAATGTACAGCTGGTGACTGCAGTCAGTAATACTGTATTGTATACTTGGAATTTGCTAAGAGTATATCTTAAGTGTTCTCATCACATCAAAAAAAAAAAAAGTAGCTCTGTGAGGTGATAGATATGCAGTTATCTTGATTATGGTAATCACTTCACTTTGTAAATGTATACCAAATCATCACACTGTATACCTTAAAATATATACAACTTTGTCAGCTATAGCTCAGTAAAACTAGTTTTAAAAATTCAAAAGAATCATCTAGTTTAATAAACTTACTTTTACTTTTCCTTTCCATAGTAGACTCTTTTCCTTACCCAACTAAACTCTTAAAAGGCCCACTCATTTTAAAGAGAGAGAAAATAAGATGAAGATTTAAGGACATACTGTAAGTCAAACGTCACAAGTGGATAAATAACTCAAGTCTCTTGACTTCAAATCTAGTTATTTTTCAGCATACCTTTTTGTTTCTAAGGTTCTTTTATGGAACCATTTGGAAAATAATTTTTGGTCTTTAACTTGATAAGAGAAAAAAGCCAGGTTATTCTATTAAGGAATAAATGTGGCCACACACTATTTCATTCCACATTTATCAGAAAAAAAGACCCTTCCCAAAGCAAATTTATATGATCAGCAATAGGCCATGCTCATTCAATCTTATATTCAATAGTATCTATAGCAATTATTTTAAGATATATCATAGGTATTAACAAAACTAATTAAGCCACAAAGAGTTCATTGAGGTTTTGTTTGTTCTGCTTAAGAAAACAATTGTATAATGATTTTAGAAAGCCTTTGTTTCACCAAATAGTTAATATTTTAGTAATCTAAAAGTTAGCTATGTGAAGTTCTCCCTGTGGCCATACTGGCTAAATAAGGGGCTATTTCTGTCAGCAGGAGATAGATACTTGATCTTTAGTGACACTAGGCAGCAATCTGTAGCAGTTTTTGCATTCTTGTTATGAAACACACCCAGAAGTTTAGTGAGTTTCTTAATTCTAATATCTTGGAAGACAATTTTGGACACCAGTCTTCCCACACAATAATGAGTCTCACAAGTTTAACTCATCCTTATTTTTGGTGAGCCATCATTAAAGTACACCATAGTGGCATTTCATTAAGTTACAAACATTCAGAGTTCAAACCCACAAATTGCAGGATAACTATTAGCTTCTTAGGGGTGAGGGGCTGAATTAATCCAGCACCAGTTGCTGGGACTATCACCTGAGAACAGAATCTCTGCTTAGTGATTCCTGAAACATTTACCAGTTTATCACCACATATAACTAACTTTTAATAATCATGGGGAAAAGTACTTCTCACTATAATACAATTCAGAAAGAGTACAGATTCTAGAAGTACACAAGGCCAGATACAGCCAAGTTCATACCCTTGACCCTTCAGGAACCAGGATTTCTCACACAGTCACTTATACCTGACTTCTCTCTGTCTCTCTCTCTCTCTCTCACACACACACACACACACACACTTACACACACATTCTCAGGCTTTTACATGACAAAGAGATACGACCAATCCAACCATATTCTATTTCAGTTACATTCACTAACCTAGGTCTTACATTTTTAGACATTCTGAAAATGTCAAAACATACTCCAGCACAGTATAATAGTGCTGTGGAAGCAACAGAAAACCTATTCATTAGTAATTTTTACAGCTCAGAAGTCACAGCTGATGACCAGGATCAAAGTCTTCTTTCAATTAGGAGCAACAGGATAATCCTGTAGAGTGAACACCACATCTAGAATCAAAAATTCGATTTCAAATCCACTTTCTTGATGAATGAAAGTATATATTGCCTTAAGCACTCACATGTTTTCTTCCTTTCTGCCTACATCTTTAGAGATACAACTTAATATTGGAGAGGTTATTGAGGTATCTGGGGCTTCCCAGGTAGCTCAGTGGCAAAGAATCTGCCTGCAATGCAG
Source organism: Bubalus kerabau (assembly GCF_029407905.1). Lineage (NCBI taxonomy): Eukaryota > Metazoa > Chordata > Mammalia > Artiodactyla > Bovidae > Bubalus > Bubalus kerabau. The sequence goes on along the minus strand of NC_073631.1, from coordinate 18,911,222 downwards.
GAGATGCCAGAGACGTGGGTTCAATCCCTGGGTTGGGAAGATCCCCTGGAGGGGAGGAAATGGCAACCCTCTCCAGTATTCTTGCCTGGGGAATCCCATGGACAGAGGAGCCGGGAGGCCACAATCCATGGGGTTGCAAAGAGCCAGACATGACTGAGCAACTAAGCCTGCAAGATTGAGGTATCCATGAACTTGCCTCGTCCCGCCAGCTGCCACAGTAACATTTACCTGCGGTAAACATCACAGCTTAAAGGTATCTGGCATGCTTGCTCCTACAAAAATGAAATACTTTTTTCCATAATTTGTTCATAATTAAGAATAATCCTATATTCTTCAGAATTACTATAAACCCATTATATGTATCACATATATATATATTATGTACACACATATATGTATATATATGTATTTTTTTGCAGAATAAACACAAATCTTGTTCTTCTAGAATGAGCCGGATGAGTGATGAAGTCATAGTCAGTTCCAGGGACTCAGATGAGGGGTAGAAAGGGAAAGCAATATGGCTTCTGGCTCTTCCATCAGTTTCTCAAGTTTTTTACATCACGGATGATAGTGTGCTTTCTGTCTTCCACTTGCTTTAAGTAAACCCAATTAGCGACAATTATGAGATAAGCTCAACTTCTTGTTAAAAAAGAACACAGGACAGAAACAGCACAGTGATTTGGTCTCTTAGACATTTAATAAGAGAACAAAATTATATATTGAAGACAAAAAACAGCAGCAGCAGGCACAAACCCCAGACAGGTGCTAAGGAAAATCCTATCAGGGGATTTAAACTCTGGAGAAAAGACTAAACTAAAATTAAGAATAACAAAGTCATCAGTAGATACGTCTTGGCAGATTATTAGCTACGTGTGAAAGCTTTGATAAAATGGGCTTTTAGCAATGTTTTAAATTTCAGATTTAAGAAAAATCCTCTCCTACTTCCCATTCGTTGAACATTGCCATTTATTTCCATTGTTATTCATTGCCATGGAGCCCAATTATTCCTTTATTTTCTTCTTCACATTTAGTCTGCATTAGCACAAATAAAAATCACAAGGATACCATTACCCTTCAACATTTCCCCAATATATAAATCCTAATTTGCATTAAATCCTTGAGGAAACATACACTGTGGTGAATGAAATGTCCTCTGTAAAAAGGAAATAATGAAGTAATTTTTAGCTAAATATATGTACACACAACTTTACATACGGTTAAACTGATCAAGGCGCTTTAATAACACTAGGTGTATACAATAGTCAATATGCTTAGAATAATAGTTATTTGAGAGGAATGTAATCTTTGAGCATGAAAAAGTTTAAGAATATAAAACTTCTATAAATTCACTCAGATCCATTTTGCTATTGACCCACTGATGTAGAAGTTTTATGTACCATAATTAATGGGAAAAATTAATGAATGCTGCTGATACTTAGTATAGTTCTCAAAAGCTAAAAATCTTTCCCCAAAATCAGTATTTGAAAGTTGTCTCTTTAGGGAAAAAAGTCAAAGCTTTAACTGTCAGTATATTTTTCAGTCTAGATTAAGAAAGCTTTGAAACAAGGATCTAAGCACTCTAGGAAAACTAATTTTAAAAGTGGGGGGCACAGGAGTGGGGGACCATAATTTTCAAAAATATTAGCCTGAGAAGTAACTTTATAATAAGAGAATGTCTGAATATCTTTAAAATGGGGGGAAAATGTAATTAAAAATGCTGGAATTCTACAAATTGAGCACAGCACTAAAAATGACTCAACAGGGGAAATTTAATGAAAAGATAAACTGAAAGCAAATTGACTGATTAAAACACACACACACACACATTCTGAAGGCAGTCATTCAGGATTATATGTTAGTTGGCTTTGTATTTTCTTTTAAATTGAATAACTTCTTAATGTATAAAACAATAAAGCTCTCAAGACATTCATGAAAAATTCCTATCAAATTTCACTCTAGAGTTAATAATCTGTTAGACTACTAGGCCTAAATAAATCTATTATGTTAAATCAGGAATTAACACATGCTGTTTTCCATAGCAGGAAATATATAAAATTATAAGCTCTTCATGTTTTTGTTATTAGGTTTGGTACCCTTAAAAATAAGTAGTATTCTACATCCAGAGTGCTCTAACGCAATTGTCTTTGTATCTTTTAGAATTTATAATTCATCTCAATGCTCAATCCTTACAGAAAACCACAAAAGGACGTACAACTGCTACTTACTATCTTGAACAGTAAAACTGTATTTGTTCTGTTTTTGAGCCCATAGGTTTTGCTTTATGACATTTTCAGAATGAAGCACATTTATTCTATTTTCTTTTCACTGTTACACATGATTTCTAAGATCATTAATTTTAACACTAACATCCTGTTACATTCTCATTTGAGTTTTTCTATTTATCTCGAAGGTAGACTTACATATTACCATTACAAAAAATAACTATTTGCATAATACTTTATGATTTTACATCTATTACAAACACATCACAGGGAGCCTGAGGATGCATTCAGTAGCTTGTCATTCACCACTTCAAGACCCTTCAGAACTAAACAAGGGGGAGGGTGACATTTTGCTAATGGCAGAAGTAAAGAAATGAATATAAATAACAAACTTTGAAGTTTTAAAAATGCAAACTAAAATTTTTAAAAATGCAAACAAAAATATGATCCATATGCATAAACAAGATAGTTTCAATTTATAAAACTTGGTGATATCTGTAGAGAGTAAGGTGTTTCGAGATTTATGTATCTTCTATTATGACAGCCATTTAAATTATCTAAAACTATGCTACAAAATAAAGAAAATTAACATCTTCTTGCTAAATTTTATAAATTATATCATATTAAAATTGTACCTATCTACATAATTCAGCTTTTTCTCAGCCCTGTGAAATAATCTGATTATCATTTATTACTCTAGACTTAACCCTATAAATGCATATTAAGAATGTTTCAGAGGGAGATAATAATGATCTAACATGTTTAGAAATCATGTTGTTTCATAACTTCTTGGTAAAACAACTACAAAGAAAACTGTTTACAGTTTCTGTATTTTCTTCCATAGCTACCAGTGCAGATAAAAAAATACCGAATGCTGTTATGTCACCTCTAGTCTAAATGCTCATAGCACTTGAAGCTTTTTGTAAACAATATGCCTCTATACTAAATGCCTATCCCTGAGCCACTAGCTACCTAATTTAACATTTTTAAATGTAGTTTTAAATGCAGCATAATACCGTCTTAAACACACACACACACACACACAGGAATGTGCAGAAAAGGAAGGAGGTGGAAAGCAAGAAATGGAGCACGTTGTTGTTTTTCATTCATGCAGTATAGTGATGTCAGTGTCTGCAGCAGCAGCGGGAGGAGCCTTGACCTGTGGAGGCTAAAATCCACTGAAGTCAGAACCTTGCAGAATTCAAAAGAAACTGAGTAGATAATCGTTTGAAAAAATTGTTCAACTGTTCATAGTATGAATTTTAAATAGCAAAGTAAACAGAAAAGATGAGCTCTCTAGTTTTAACTTGAGTAGAGAGGAACAAGGCGGGATGCGGAGAAGTAACATAAACGTAATATCATCAGGGAACTGGGGGCAGAAGAGCCTACATTCAAAATCACTTCAATGTAAGAAACTGACAACCCACTTGATGTTAAAACCAACAGAAAGGCCTCCTCTAGTCCCTGTACAAGCTCTCTGATGATGCAAATCTGTCTCCTGCACAACCAGACTCAGAGAGTGTTTTCATCATGATCGTGTTAAAATTGCATTAAACTCAGATGTGCCGTACTACAACAAAGAGGACATTTTAAGTCTGGTAACAAATTTTATTAAAACTACTTGACGATGGACCTTGTAATTCCTAATCAATTAAGACTTTTGAAAGATGCAGAAAAAGCAAGTTGTACTACGATCTATTGTAAGATGTTAGTGGTTATCAGCAAAAGGGGAGGAGGTAGTAGATGGCCATCATACTGTTGCAGCAATTGCTCAAACTACTCTTACTATGCCCACAAAACCCTCTGGACAGAATCTTTCTGCAGTGCTTATTTTATGGCTCTCATATTAGTCCTTAAAAGAAAGTCCCCAAACCCAATGGACGTACTGTTGAAGCGAAATCACTCAAAAATGTATGTTTTTTTTGAAACTGCTGCCGTCTTTTCATTCTGTTACCTTTCCTTTCATACAGTTCTAGAAAATGAGCAAGGGAGTCGCATATGGCATTAATCTGTTAGAAAATGGTGGCCTTTTCTGTAAAATACAGCCAAAGATGTGTGTTCAGTTGTGGTCATTATTAGGGCGATCACGTTGTTTTCATTCATTCATTCAGGATTTGCAGGAGGATGTCAGTTTCTGCAGCTGGCTTGACCTGGGGGAGGAGTAGGGGAGCAAATTCCTTCTGGTGCATACAGATTACAGGATGTGTTTCTTGGTGCTCCTGTACACATACCACTGTACTACATCCTACCCTGCCTTCACCATCAAGTGGTCTGAAAACAAGGGCCTTAGCAACATGCAAATTACAGGTCCGAAACACTAAAACAAAAACACCCAAACTGCAGTCTATCTTATTAACACAATCACTTTCTCCAAGTCTAAGACCCTCATCGAGAAAACTCCATGAAAAAAATTCCACATACCATATAAAACACCATACAGAGCTCCACAATGTTTTCCTCCCAAGCAGAGATTTTTTCCACTCTGTTACCGGTATGATAGGGTCTCTCCACAATGCAGAAGCAGCAGCAGCAGCAGCATCTGTAGCCCTAACCCGGTATCTAATCACAGGAGCTACTACTCCTCTCTTCCTTATGAGCTTTACATCCCTGTTTTGGCTTATCTCCCTCTTCTCCCCCAGGACTCAACTAGTTCGTGCACTATGTCCCTAGAGATAAACCAAACCACACCAGAACACAAAACATTAAGGGAAGCCGACAGCATCCACCAGGTCTCCATTGCCTTTGACAACTAACAGAAAAGAAACTCGAGATCCTTTAACAGCTCAACTGAACTGTTAAGTGTACTTACAAATGGAAGGAAAAAAGTGAGCACACTCTACAAATAGGTCCTTAGAAATTTACCATGCAAGTCTTGAGTTGGGCATAAACTGTTTTCAGTGCAGTACCGCCCAGATGCATATGACTATATAAAGTAGAGAAAAGGAGACCAAAAAAAAAAAAAAAAAACCCAAACACTATACACTTCAATTGCACATCCAAAACTGTCCCCTCTACACACCCAACAGGATATCCTTACATCATAACTAGTGCCTCCACCCCTCCAAAAAAGAAAAAAATTACCCCTGTAGGCATAGACACATTATGGGAACTTTGTAGGAAAGCACAAAGAGGCTGTAGAGATTACAACCACCACCTTATCTGCTGCCGGAGTTGGTGTGCGTGTTTTTTTTAAAGTGTTTCACCCAGCTACTCCTTCCCCCACTACAAACAGCAAACACAGGAGTGAGCTAATCAGCTCTTAAACTGAAAAACCTTTCGATGCAGGCGTGTGATGGTAGATAAAAGCTGAAGGGGAGGCAAAAGGGTCAAATAAAAGTTGCTCTGCAGTCCGCTCCTCCGAGCCCCGCAGCGACCGCAGTGGGGTGAGGTTCCCAAAGCCACTTTCACACCTTCGATAATGCACTAGCAAAGAGAAGCCCGGAGAGACTGAAGTTTCCACGGAGGGCACCGTCGGGGAAGGGAGACGTAGCCCGGGAGGACGGAAGGGTTGGGCTCGCTACCTCTGCAGACGGGCGAGCCGGGGCTCCGTCGCTCAGGTGAGTTGCTCCTCCGGTGGCTCTCGGGGGACCGTCTCTGGCGGCCCTTGGCCCGCGGCGCCTGCTCGGTTGGGGCCGCGGCTGGCGGCGGCGTCGGGCTGGGCGGGCTGGGGCCGCGGGCCGCGCCGGGCCCCGGGAGGCTGCCCAGCGAGGCGGCGGCGGCGGGCGGGCGCGTGGGACTGTGCTGGCTGCCCCGCAGGAGTTGGTAGGGCACCGTGGCGCGGATGGGCTGCAGCAGCCGGCCGGCTCCCGCAGCTGGGGCGCAGCCCACACCGCCGCCGCCGCCGCCGCCTGCACCGTTCCCGCTGCCGGCGGCGGGGGCGGCGGGCGGGGAACCCGCGGCGCTGCGCCGCATCCTCTGCGGCGGGGGATGAGGGGTCTGAGAGGAACTGGAAGAGGAGGCGGCAGTGGACATGGTGGCTCCGCGGGCCTGGGACGACGCCGGCCGACACCGAGGCGCGGAGCGGGAGGCGCGCGAGCGTGTGGGAGCCGGCGCGATAGTGCGTGCGAGTGTGTAAGGGGGAGGGGCGGGGGTATCGGGGAGGGGGAGGAGTCTCCCGGCTCCCCCTTCCCAACGCGCACCCCCGCCGCCTCGGCGAAGGGGGAGGGGAAAGCTGCGAAAACAAACGTCCAACGGCCCCAACCGCCCGGCCGGGCTCGCTGTGGCGGTCACGGCCGGGGCCGCAAGGAGCCCGAAGCCGCCGCCGCCGCCCCGGGCATCGCGCTGACAGAGGAGAGGGGCAACCGGCCGAATCACGCCGACTCGCGGTGCTGCACGCGCGGGAGAGACCGGTAGCTGCAAAGAGGGCCTGGACCCCTGCTTCTGGGGACCAGGGTAGGGGGAAAAGGGCCTCGAGGTGCCCGGCTTTCCGCGGAGCCGCGCCACCGCAAACGCCGCCGCCGCCGCCGCTTCTGCCCTCTCCTCACTCCAAATGGCAACTAACCCCTAAGCCGTACTCCGCCCCCGGCACCGCCTCCCGGCGCTCAGGACCGGCAGCTGCCGCAACGAGCATTCCCATTGGCTCCGTCCTTCTCCACCAATGCTGTAGTGATTGGTTTCAGGATAGGAGTGAGAGGAGCATCTGCCAATGAAAGTGGGTGTCCTACTCTGGAGGCGGGATATGAAGGGGTGGAAGAGGGAGGAGGGGGCTGTGTGCGCACGGAGGGGCGTGAGAGTTGACAGCCTTTGAGGTGCGAGGGGGACTTTGATTGGGCTGCTTTGGGAGAGTGGGTCCGTACGTGTCCTGCCCCAACACCCACAGACACGCGTACACCCGAGGAAGCAGGTTACGAGAGCTCCACCCTCCAGGGCCGATTGTACAATATGAGAGGATACATCAGGCAAATTTGACTTTACAAGTACACCTGTTCTGATAGTGGGATGTTTTAGAATCCATCCCTTTCTCTCTAACTTGAGCAATCTGAGGTTTTGCAGCGAGCAGACTAATCGAAAGAACTTCAGGCCATCAGAAGCAATGTGTGGGAGTTGGATTAAACACTGAATGGATACTTTTACAGTTAACCTATGGAGTGAAAAGAGTCAAATCTTCTGTTCCAAGATAATAACTTGGAACTGCAAGAGTCAACAAGGAGTTGTACATCATTACACCATCAGTTAAATACATTAATGGAGGGTACGCTGTTGTCTTTCCCAGAAGCAGATGCCCTCTTGGGAGAAGTAAGTACCAGACTTGATGTAACAATACACTGTGGTAAATTTCGTTTTTATTCTGCAGTGAAACTGAAGGGATACAAAGATTTTAGATGACTACCAGGAACCTAAGTTTACCCCTAAATTGTTCCTGCTTAAACCTTAAGGAACAATTGATTGATGGGTCTACATCAGATAACCTCCCTTAGTTTCCATGAGATAAGAAAAGCATAACTGGGGGGTCAGATTGATCTACTCTTGGTGTCTGCCCACAGTGACACGCTTCCTCTGATTTTCGGCACTAAATGCAGAGATCAGTTTCACTCAGAGGGGCCATCCTTCTCAGCTTCCTTGTGTCCTCAGAAAAGAAAGTATACCCGGTTCTGTAAAAAGTGGATGAAACCCACTTTTTCTGTAAAAATGCAAGAATTGCACCCATTAAGACTAGTGATAGTTCCTCACTTTATCACATACTAGAATAATAGTGAACATTTATTGAACATTTCATGTGTCTGTCATTGTTCTAAGACTGTTGTATGTGTTAACGCCTTCAATCCTTCTATAATGCACAACGTAGATACTATTATTATCACCAGTGTTCATATATGTTTGCTTTCCAGAATAATATATTAATTATGAATACAGTAAAATTTTTACTCTTTAAAACTTGGTGTAATTGACCTATAGTAGTATTTTTTTCCATCTAAAATAAAAGATTTCCTCATTCATTAGGAAATTGAATTCCTTCATGAGGAAAAAGAATGATAAATGGCTTCTTTCTGATGACTTTTTTGGAATATCAAGAACAAAAATTGACAGATTAAAATGAATAAAGTTTTTTAAAAATTGCTGGTAAATATCCAAGTTGTTGATTTAATTACAGCATGGTTTCATTATAGAAATGTTATCTCTGGAAACAAACTCAATGCTTTAGATTACAATAATTCTAAATTTATACCAAGCCACAGCCATAACGATCAATAGTTCAGTTCAGTTCAGTCTCTCAGTTGTGTCCAACTCTTTGCGACCCCATGGACTGCGGCACGCCAGGCTTCCCTGTCCATCACCAACTCCCAGAGCTTATTCAAACTCATGGCCATAGAGTTGGTGATGCCATCCAACCATCTCATCCTCTGTCGTCCCCTTCTCCTCATGCCCTCAACCTTTCCCAGCATCAGGGTTTTTTCCAATCAATACTTGATTTGGATCTAAAACAACATACCTTTTAAAGGCTTTCTGTATTTGTTCAAAACTATCATACCAAGTTATATATCCAAAACAAATCTAAATGACACACAAAGAGAACTAGTATGATCTTAAAATACTATTTTTAGTTGCTGGTAAGTCATCAAGTCATCATGACCTACTTAGATGTTCAGTCACCTCTTTACTAAAGATACCTTGGTCATCTCTTAAACCTTTGTTCTCATGAAATAAATATGGATCTTTATGTGTTAGGAATCGAGTCTCTAAACAAATGAAAGGTGGGTTAAAATAAACTAAACCCAGCATCTGCTTTCAAATGTCCACATGTTGAGGTCTTAATAGCATTTTCTTCTTAGTGAGGATGGGAGTGGGCTTCAAGGGTATAAATTTAAGTTTTAGGAAAACATACTCCCCAGTAAATTGGAAACCCCTTAGAAGGAAGTGTGAATTTCTAGGCTAGAAGAGCATTGTTGTTATCGGACTGTGCTAGGTATGGAATCATACACCCAGTATGGATTATCTCTGTTTGTTGAATGTAAGTGTAACAATCCCTGTAAATTCTGTAAATGTTAATATTGATAATAACCTCTTTTTTTGTGTTGTCCTGCCTGGAAGGAGACACCACTGAAAGCACAATCAGGTGGCAGGGGAAACATCTTTGTCCTCAGTAACCTGTGTCTTAGTTATTCGTGGAACAGATCTCACCAATAGCTTATCTGAGGTAGAACTCTGTTACACTTACTTCTTGATTCATATATGGTAATGGGCTACAATACCCATTAGGTTACATTAAAACTTGGAATCATTGGCTATGTCTGATTAATATGCAGTCCCGTGTGAAAAGAGAATGAGATAACCATCGGGCCTACAGAGCTACCAGAACCCCTCTCTTCTAGTTTCGTCCACGTTTGCCAGGCTGTGCATCCGAGGCCCAACCAAATGTAAGAGGCAGTCCAAGCTGTCAGCGTTAGAAATGAGGTCATGGCTGAGAGAAAACACTAAACAGATCTGCACTGATGTTCAGCTTAAGCTGATTAAACTCTCTTGTAGGTGGATTCTTTATAGCAACAACAAAAAGAGCCTTGCCTGAATGTTTGTCCCTGGCAGATGCTTACAGTAAAACTCCTTACCGCTTGTGACAGCCTACGTGCGCCTTTGCATTAGGTGCTCTCTCTGCCTGAGGAGTTCTTGCCCCAGTTACCCACATGGCTTGCTCCCTCAGTTCCCCCAGGTCTCTACTCAGATGTCATCCCCTTCACAATGAAAGCTTTTCTGAAAACTCTTTTGAAAATTGCAAGCGCCCCCGAGATGGTCCCTACTCTCTATCATACTTTTCTTTCCCAGATCACCATCCACACATTATATATTGTAATTATTTTTTATTCTGTCTGTGTAGAATACACCATGAAGGCAAGACTTTTTATCAGTTTTATTATTGCTGAATCTCCATAGTAGTGCTTGGTACCCGGTAGACAATATTTGCTCAATGTTTTTAAAAGGGTAGCAAATTTTAATCAGTGCTTGTTCCAAAGACTAAATTGCACCTTTCATCAGAAAACAAAATTGACAATAACAAGTGTATGTGTATCACTGTTGTAGAGGCATAGCCACAAGGTAGAAGAATGTTCCATGTGGCTTCTGTAAACTATACAGATACTCACATTGGGGCCAGCATTCAAAAGGAAAGCGTATCTTGTATTGTGATCGTTATAAAGGCAGAGTAAAAAATACTAGTCCTCGTGGCTCTTGTAGGCTCATCTGATGTTGAAAGTGGAGAATGAAATTGATAATGGAGAAAAGGCAGTTGAAATCTGTAGAAAAAAATAACCAACTGAAATTGACAGAGGCCAGTTGAGGAGCATCAGTTAGAGAATGACATCTGCTGATATGTAATTAGTTCTATCTCTCTATTGGGAGCAGTTATTCTCAAGAGGCCTGTATGAGGGAACTGAAAAATACATATATTTAAGCAGAAAGGAACATTTCATGAAAATAATAAACATCTTTGTTTCTTCCCCCCAGGCCCAGCTTTATTGAGATGTAATTGACATAAGGAGAAGGCAATGGCACCCCACTCCAGTGTTCTTGCCTAGAGAATTCCAGGGACGGGGGAACCTGGTGGGCTGCCATCTCTGGGGTCGCACGACTGAAGCGACTTAGCAGTAGCAGCAGCAGTAATTGACATAAAAGATTGTGTAAGTTTAAGGTATGTAATGATTTGCTACTTAGTGAAAAATAACATCATAAGGTTAGTTAACACATCCATCACCTCACATAGTTACAAAATTTTTTATGATGAGAACTTTTAAAATCTGTTCTCTTAGCAACTTTTAAGTATTCAATTTAGTATTGTTAAAAAATAACCACTATACCTCACATTATATCCCCAGAATGTATTCATCTTATACCTGGAAGTTTGTACCTTTGACAATCTTCACCCATTGCCTTCTAGCCCCTGTTCCTGTTCTCTATTTATACAAGTTTGGATTTTTTTTCCTAGATTCCACATATAAGTGAAATCATATAGTATTTGTTTTTCTCCATCTGACTTACTTAACTTATAACGCCTTCAAGGTTCATCTGTGTGGTCACAAATGGCAGAATTTCATTCTTTTTATGACTGAATAATACTCCTTTGTGTATATATGTCACATTTGTTATCTGTTCATTCATTGATGGACACTGAGGTTGTTTTCATATCTTGGCTGCTGTAAATAGTGCAAACATGGAAGTACACATATCTCTTGGAGAGATTGATTTCATTTCCTTCAGCTATGTACCCAGAAGTAGGATTGCTGGATCATATGGTAGTTCTATTTTTAAGTTTTTTGGTAACTTGTAATGTTTTAAGTAGTGGCTGCTTCAATTTACAGTCCCACCAACAGTGCACAAGGGTTCCTAAGTCTTTATATCCTCCACAGTACTTATTCGGAGAAGGCAGTGGCACCCCACTCCAATACTCTTGCCTGGAAGATCCCATGGATGGAGGAGCCTGGTGGTCGCAGATAGTCGGACACGACTGAGCAACTTCACTTTTACTTCTCGCTTTCATGCATTGGAGAAGGAAATGGCAACCCACTCCAGTGTTCTTGCCTGGAGAATCCCAGGGACGGGGGAGCCCAGTGGGCTGCCGTCTATGGGGTCGCCGCACAGAGTTGGACACGACTGAAGTGACTTAGCAGCAGCAGCAGCAGTACTTATTATTTCTTGTCTTTTTCATAATTCCCACTTTAACAGCGAGATGGTAGCTCAGTGTGGTTGTAATTTGCATTTCTCTGATTAGTGATGTTGAACACCTTTTCATGTACCTGTTGACCATTTGAATATCTTCTTCAGAAAAAAATCTCTGCCCAGATCTTTTGCCCATTTTTAAGTGGATTGTTCTTCGTGTTTTTCTTTCTTTCTTTGCTTTCATATGAGTAGCTTGTATATTTGCAGTATTAACTCCCATTGAAATATGTTATTTGCAAATATTTCTCCCATGATCTAGGTTGACTTTTCATTTTGTTGATTGTTTCTTGTGCTGTGTAGAATGCCTTCTAGTTTGATGTAGTTTCACTTGTTTTTTCTGTTTTTGTTGTGGTGCTTTGGGTGTCATATCCATAAAAATCCTTGCTAAGACTAACGTCAAGGGATTTTCCCTTATGCTTTGGTTTTTAAAAGTTCAGAAGAAGCAGTAAAAGTCAGGGATATTTTCTTTTTTAACTGGTAAATAACAAAAGAGTAAAGGATGCAACTATTATTACCTGGATAGAAAATAGTGAGGAGGACCACCAGTTTTTCAGCTTTCATCTTCACAGCAATTCCTGTCCCCAAATATGATGCCAGGCACACATCCCCTAAGCTGGTATACATAAGTAGGATTTTATCATTTAACTAAGAGATTATATTCTACAAACCCAGCACATTCAGAGGTTAAGTAGACTTTGGGACCAGGAAACTGGAAATATTCTCTCTTTGCTGTGACATTTCATTTGTTTTAGTTCCAAACACAGTGTCAACAATATATGAGAGCAGTTGTGATCCTGTGAAAAGACTGTACTTGATTACCACAGTACTATTTTTTTAATGAGAGTTTAGAGTAATTAAAATTTGTCATTGATTAATTTCCTCCTATGTGGCTGAAGCTTACTTTTTACCACATAAGTATGTTGAATGACTGTTGTTAAAGGGCCATCAATTCATCAGCAGAGAAATTTTTTTAATTATTAAACAAATTTTTGTAACGCATAATTTCCAGTGGCCTCCCCAGTATCCTGTTGAAAAGGTTCATATTAATATATTTAATAAGCCTGTATGAGGATTTAATAGCAATAATACTAGCATCAGGCCTTAGTAACTCCTCATCAAGTTACTTATTAAATACCTTCAAAGTAAGATACTGTTGTTTTAAATACCTTCAAAGTAAGACACTTTTGTATACTCTGTAAGGGCTGCACCTGTTCTCACACTTTGGTAAATTGAAATCCATCAGAGGCAAAATGGAAAAGGCAATGGCACCCCACTCCAGTACTCTTGCCTGGAAAATCCCGTGGATGGAGGGCCTGGTGGTCTGCAGTCCATGGGGTCACTAAGAGTCGGACACGACTGGGCGACTTCACTTTCACTTCTCACTTTCATGCATTGGAGAAGGAAATGGCAACCCACTCCAGTGTTCTTGCCTGGAGAATCCCAGGGACGGGGGAGCCTTGTGGGCTTCCGTCTATGGGGTCGCACAGAGTCAGACATGACTGAAGCGACTTAGCAGCAGCAGCAGCAGAGGCAAAAAGATATTTCTACAGATAAAGGAGAAACCATGTCTAAACTAACGTGGCTTCCATAGGAGCTATGCAGATAAAGCAAATAGAAGTAATGGGAGGGAAAGATCACTTTTGAGGAACGGCTTCATGAAAGAATGTGAAGAAGTCTTGTCACCAGGAAAACAGAGGATGTGTTAGGAGATGATCGAGCAGCCTGCCTCAACTGATTGAAGATAAGGCTTGGTGTCATGTCATGTCACGTCATGGAGGTTGCACTTTATTGAGTTTGCAAGGGGAGCTGTTAAAGATTCTTGAACTGGGGGGTGGGGGAAGACATGAAAGAGGCTGGGCTTTATGAAGATTAATGCAAGAAGAGTCTACAACTTGGATGGAGACTGCAAACTGGAAGATGATAGTAGACTTTGAGAAGAGTCTGTGGAAGTTTAGGTAACAGGAGTTAGGGGAATGAGAGGGGACATGCAGAGGGGGAAAAGGTGCAAGTGATACTCCTTCTCAGCTGATGGACCTTGAAAGTAGGAGGTCAGACAGCTCTGAAGTTTCAGGCTTGGATGCCTAAGAGGATAGTTGTGGCTTTAATAGGAACAGGGAGCCAAGAGAAGGAGTAGGGTTGGGAAAAAATAATGAGTTCAGTTATAAACAAGGGAACCAGAGGACATTCATGGGGAGACAGTTTTTTCCTTTGTATTATTGAGATATAATTGACATACCGCACTGTATAAGTTTAAGGGTTACAGCATCCAGACTTGACTTGCCTATGTTATAAAGTGATTACAGTAACTAGTTTAGCTAACATTCATCATCTCATATCGATACAAGGGTGGGGGGAAGAATATTTTAGAGTTCTTAAAGACAGTTTTTAAATGATAGTTGAGAAGAGCAGAGGTTTGGTTTGGGGTCGGGGAGAGGTTATCCACGCACATTTTGTAGTTGAAGCCATGGACACAAATGAAGTTGGCAAGGCAACAAAATATAGCAGTAAAGAAAAAGAGGATTAAGGACAAAATGTGGGGAAATTATGCATTAGTGGAGGAGGATATGTAAACAAACAAACCAAAGACAGCAAAACTAGGAAGCACTTCTTAATTAGAGTTTGGGGTCTCGGAGGATGTTTGGTAGATGCCTCTGGGGATCTGGCAGCTCACAACCCCTTCTCTAAGAACCAGTCCTCCCCCAACACAGAGAGGGCTTAGGCCTGACAGCTGTGTTTGTACACAGTGACCTTGTTCTTCTGACCATGGCTGGCTTGACCTGAGTTCGATAACTGACCAAACCTGGACCAATCAAATTTTCTCCCCTGGAAATTTGGAATTAAGAAATACAGTGTTATTCTATTAAGGGCATGAACTGGGTGATCACAGAGACTTGTGCATGGGGTAGCCATCTTCTTTCACAGAAATGGAGAAGCAGAAGAAACCTGACTTCTGAAAGAAAAGAATGAAGTGACTTGCAGAAAATAGAAATGAGAACAGGGGACCTGAGAGAGAGAGAGACTGAGAGTATGTTTTTTTTCCATAATGACTTGTTCAATGTTCTAAAACCATCCCCACACCTGCCTACCTCTAATACAACTCCAGTATACTCCTACCATCAAATCTACAAATCTTTTGGCACTTGGACCAGACCTTCCTTTCTGTTACAAGTGATATTTTCTCCTCTCCTATCAAAACCCATTCCTCTACTTGTGATTTAAATCCCTTCCCCTCTTTCCTTCTTAGGGGCTTCGTTTCTTCAGTAATTCCCCTTCCTCTTGTAAATAATCAGATTCTTGATTATCCTGAACATGTATGCATCTGTGCTCAGTCGTGTCCAGCTCTTTGCAACCTTATGACTGCAGCCCACTAGGCTGCTCTGTCCATGAAATTTTCCAGGCAAGAATATTGGAGTGGGTTGCCATTTCACTCCATCCACTATGTATGAATATGCTCTATCCCAACATTAAAAAAAAAAAAAAAAAGATTCTTATGCTGTCCCTCTCCATCTATAGTACTAATTCTCTGATTCCTTCACAATAACCATTCTTGAGAAAGATGTTGGCAAGTTAACTCAGATTTGCTCTTCAATCTACTCGACTCAGACTTTCACTCCTGCCATGCCAGTGGAAACTGCTAATCAGGGTTGTCAGCAGCCTCCTTAATGCCAGGCCCAATGGGTATTCCTTGAACCTTAGCCTCCTACTCCAACTTTTAGCAGTTTTCAACACTGTTGGTCAGGTTCAACTTCTTTTTTAAAAAATTGCTTCTGTCAGCTGATCTGTCTCCTACTTCTCTAACCACTGCTGTTAGTGACCTTCAGGGATTTTTCCTCCTCTGTGTGTGTGTGAAGTCGCTTAGTCATGTCTGACTCTTTGTGAGCCCGTGGACTATAGCCCACCAGGCTCCTCCATCCATGGGATTCTTCGGGCAAGAATACTGGAGTGGGTTGCCATTTCCTTCTCCAGGGGATTTTCCCAACCCAGGGATTGAACCCAGGTCTCCCGCATTGCAGGCTTTAACCTCTGAGCCACCAGGGAAGCTTTCCTCCTCTAGTGGCCTCTAAAAACTGGGCTCCATTCTCTGCTTTCTTCTCTATGAACTCACCTCCTTGGTGATCTGTGTCCTTCCCATAGCTTTAAATGCTATAAAATGGTAACACACTCCCAAATTTATCTCCACAGTGTAGATATTTCCTCCAAATTCTGTTTCCAAGTACTCATTTGCCTATGTGACATGTCAAGTCTCCATGAATATATGAAATTAATGTATCTGAAATAGAACTAAAACTCTAAATTTCTGTATCCCTTTCCTCCCCTCCCTATCTTCATTTTTTCTCCACTTCAGTACATGGTATCACCATCCACTCAGTTACTCTAAGCAAGACTACCCAGGCAACATTCTTGATTTTTTTTTTTTTCACTCTCCTTCCCCAACTCTAACCCATCAGCAGGTCCTTTTATTTGCTCCTCATGAACAGACATCTAATCCATCCAGGTCTATCCATCTTCTCTGCTACCACCTTAATCCAAACTGCCATCGTCTTTTACCTGAGTTATTGTTGTAGCTGCCAACTGGTCTACCTTCTACCCTTGCCACCTTTAATCTGTTTTCTGCTAATTAGTCAGGGTAAACTTAGAACTACATTGGACCCTCTTATTTCCTACTTAAATCTGTTTGATGTCTTCCAATTACTTTGCATGGAGATCCAAATTCCTTTAAATAGCTTTAAAGGTCTGCCTCCTTCTCCAACCTCACCTTGCTCTATTCTCCCCCAACCCTTCAGATTCCAGCCACAGTGGCCTTCTTTCATTTCCCCTGAAACACCCTTGCAGGACCTTCACACATGTATCCTCAGCCTAAAACACTCCTTCCATAATCTGGCTTCTCAGCTTCCCTGACTGGCTCCCTCATGGTCTTCAGATCTGTTTAACTGCCATGTCTTTAGAGTGTCCTTTCTGAGTTCCCACCTACCAGTAATAACCTATAATAATCTATCACGAGGTCAGTTTGTTTCATCTGTAGAGCTCATTACACGGTGTAAATACATATTTGTTTACCTGTTGATATAAGCCTTCCCTGCTGCTGCTGCTAAGTCACTTCAGTTGTGTCCGACTCTGTGCGACCCCATAGACGGCAGCCCACCAGGCTCCTCTGTCCCTGGGATTCTCCGGGCAAGAACACTGGAGTGGGTTGCTATTTCCTTCTTCAAGGCATGAAAGTGAAAAGTGAGAGTGAAGTCACTCAGTCGTGTCCGACTCTTAGCGACCCCATGGACTGCGGCCTACCAGGCTCCTCTGTCCATGGGATTTTCCAGGCAAGAGTACTGGAGTGGGTTGCCATTGCCTTCTCCACTAGATTGTAAAGTGTCTAAAGGCAGAGACCTTGTCTCTTCTATTCACTACTTGGTCACTTGACACAGTGCCTAGAATACAGCAGGTGCCCAAGAATTCTTCGTTAAAACTTTATTGCTTACTGATAGGTTCCCTGGAGGAGGACATGGCAGTCCACTCCAGTGTTCTTGCCTGGAGAATCCCATGGACAGAGGAGCCTATAGTCCATGGGTTTACAGTCCGTGTAGACTGTAGGAGGGCTATAGTCCATGGGGTCACAAAGAGTCAGACATGACTGAAGTGACTTAGCATGCATGATAGGTTTCCGGTTCCTAATTCTAAGCTTGGTGCAGTGATATTACACTTTCTGTAAGAGTTTCTGTGGTCTTAAATTACCCTGCCCCTTATTGTTTAAATTATTTGAATAAGATTCTGTCCTTACAATTCCATGATCACTAGTTGATTAGTGTTTTTTTTAAAGGATACGGTGATCAGCAATGTCAAAAGCTGTTAGATGGAGAAGAATGTTAGGGGCTAAGGAAAATCATTGGATCTCATCACTGGTAATCTTCACACAAGCAGTGTCCATAAAATGTGGCTCTGCAGGAGCCAGGGTACAGTTGGGTTGATGAGAATGGTGAGAAAATGAATGCAACTAATATAGAGTTCTCTTTCTGAGAAATTTGACAATAAACATAAGGTATGAAGTAAAATGAGATCTTGAGGTTCAGTGGAGTCCAAACAAGTATAAAAAGCTTTAGTTTAAAAAGAATAGGGAATAAACATCTATTGATGGGCTAATGGAAGCCAAAAGAGAAAAAGTTTGAATGAGGAAGATTAAGAGATTTAGTTTCTATGAGGCAGTAGAGGATTTGATCAACAGCACAAGTCTGACAAAAATAGAATAGTGTTTTCCCTTCCATTACAGGATGAAGGGAAGATAAGAGAGTGAAGGGAAAGAAACATTTTATTTAGCAAAAGGGAGGTTGAACATGGCCATTCAAGGAGGTAGCAGTGTCTTCTACAACTGGTTGTCAAGGGGAGTCTCTGGGAAGACTTTTCTAGACTACACTTCTATCCCTTTGCTCCATCACCTCCCTCCCCAAGATGGTTGATGCTGTCCACCACCACTGCGGTGGGGACTCACTGCTGAGGGCCACAGTGGTTGGTGGGAATGTGCCTTATCTCTTAGGTGGGGTAGGATAGAAAAAAGCCTACAGTCACTGAGGAGCGGGGTAGGCAAAAGGGAATATTGGGGTCTGAAGAGTTCTAACATCATCAGGAATACAACAAGGGCACAGCTATTTTTCAAACATATAGCTCATGAGGCATTCTTGGGACCTTCCTAAAAAAACAGATTTCAGCCTTGTTCCCTGTAGAGTCTAAATTTGGCAGGTCTGGGAGCAGGAGGGGTAGAAGTGTATAGTTTTTTACAAGTTCCCTGAGTGATGTATATGATTAGGCAAATTTGGGGAACTGTTGATTAGAAATGAATAAAAGTTCCCCAAATCTAATCACAGGCCCTAAATATTAGTGTTTAGCAAAATATAATTCAAAGAAAAATAGATAACTACATCAATTTATGGAAATTACCCAAATAAAACCGTTTTCAAAGGATAGGTATCTAATTCTATGGTTCTGAATAATCTGCAGCAGTATTTAAATATAAGAGTAGTTTATGGGTATTTCTTTATTATAGAGAATTTCACTGAGGAAAAGGTAAATGGAATAAACCAGCTAACAGTGATTACTCATAATACAGTAACAAGTCAGGTATTTTAAAGCCTGTTCTGCTTCTAGTTTGCTTAGCTCCCAAATTAATAAGCTAAACATAATAAAAATCTAAGAATGTAACTTGATCTTACCCATTCCTAGCATTCTTAAAGGAGATCTTTAGCCCGACAGCAGTAGAGCCGTTAAGAACAGATTCAGATCTGCTTAAAATATTTTTTCCATTCCCTCCCAGAAAGGGTGATTTGTATTGATATACAACATTCGAGCCCCAGACCACTTTCAGGGACCACAGGGCCTCACTAATTTGTACCAGTTTTCCTCTCTCCTAGTTGACTCTGACCATCAGGTATAAATTAGTGCTAAATCAATATTAGCTGATACTTCCCCAGGTGTGGGAAGTGTGGAAACTGGATCACATGAGCAAACACAGCCCTTCTTGGCTACATTTAAAATAAGACAGTTATTATTACACTGCATGGGGAAAAGGCTTTTTAAAAAACAAATCTCATGCCACCTTAATTTGCATTAACTCGATAGACTGCCATCAATAGTCAGAATCAATTTTCAGCTGTTAGTCTCCCTGTCACCCTTCACACTTCCTTCATTCATTCAGAGAGGCTTCTCCTGCCCTTGTATTCCCACCTTCAGCCATGCCACGTGGCCCACACTGTTCTTCCTTCCTAGTACTACTTACTCAGGGTTGAATGGAGAAGTCGACGGGGACTTAGATTACATACCTAATCGCTCGCCTTGGGTGGAGCAGTGTGCTACATAAACTCCAGTTTTGCCACAGCACCATTACTCAATAAGGTATTTATACAAATGTCACTTAATCACATGAAAATAAACAAGGCACTTAAATTTGTTGCTGAGAAAGAGGCTTTAGGCTTTAGCTGCCCCCTTTCCTTACTCAAGGGCCAATCTCACCTCACTTATTCTTGCAAAACTTTTAAGGAGTTTTCCTTGAAGAAAATCTAAGAAAAACCAGTCTGAGTAGAGAACTGTGAGTCAGATCTAAGCTACCCTTACCTTTGAAAGAATTAGTTCCTTTGTTTTAATTATCAATAAGAAGACATCTTGTCATTTCTCTCAATATTTCCCAGTCATAGCTATTCATAGTGGAGCTGGGCATTCAACAAACTCATAAATGTCAAAAATATATATGTTCAGTATTCAACTAGAGATGAAAACCAAAACAAATATTCAGCATTCCAAAGAAATGGTGTGATTCTCCATGATTTTTTCTTTTCTAGAAATTTCATAGTATTTTTAAAGACCTTTTGTAAGTAGGACCTTTTTCTATGCAATCCTTGTGTGAAGTAGTTATATGACTTCCATTTTACAAATGGGGAAATTGTTGAGGCTTGAAGCCTTGGCTGGGGTCACAGCTCATGAGAGATTCAGAACTGGAAATCAGCTCTCCTGATTGCAGGCCCAGTGTTCTTTCCTCTGAATAAAAACTGCCTGTATAGGAAGA
Source organism: Bubalus kerabau (assembly GCF_029407905.1). NCBI lineage: Eukaryota > Metazoa > Chordata > Mammalia > Artiodactyla > Bovidae > Bubalus > Bubalus kerabau. Next base: position 18,890,813 of record NC_073631.1, on the reverse strand, counting down.
GAGTCAGGGATATGTTGAGTAAATAACAGAGAAGCATGGATCTTTTCCACCCCTGGTCTTTGAAGGACCTATCAGCTGATCGTGTATGTGAGAGCGGACACTTCCTGCCTGAGAGATTGATTACCTACTTGCCAAGCAACCTGATGATGCACCCTGATAGGAGAAGGGCTGTCTACAAGGTTCTAATTTGCTTTAAACACCCCGAGTTCCTGATAGGAAGACAGGGTGTGGTAATTATATATCTTGCTTTTGGCTTATCTTCTCCATATCCTCACCCTCACAGATGTCTTTCAAACATTGGTAATTACAGCTTTCACAGCCAAAGCCTACAGACTCCTAATCCACACAGATGACATACCAAAATCGACTCAAACATGTAAGGCTAGAGAAACTCTCAGCTACTGGACTCACATTAAAAAGCAAACTGCTTCCAAAAGAGGCAGGCTTTATTTCTGTGTCCCTACTCCACTGCATAGATGGATAAATGGCTTCTTGTTGAACTGTGAGGGTGCAGATTAACTCATTTGCTCTGAATGCAATCAGCAACTTAAGAATAGAGTATAGTACATGTGCAGATGACATGGCCATACGATTAAAACCAAATAGTCTGACATTGGAAAACAGACCCAAATGAATGAAACTAACTTGAAACAAGGAACTGCTTCTAAGCAAGAGGAAGAATCAGTATCAAGAAATAAGTACAACACAGGAAAGCAGTTATCCTTTTCATGCTGACCTATAAATGGAACCCAAGTGAATAACATCAGAATCTCTTAAGAATTCAGTGAGTTCTTTCTATAATGGCAGTGAGACAATATATAAAGAATGGTGAAATTTCCCACCATCTGTGTCACTGGCCAGATCAATGGCAATATCTCCTGTATAACTTCAGTTCAGTTCAGTTCAGTTCAGTCGCTCAGTCGTGTCCGACTCTTTGCAACCCCATGAATCGCAGCATGCCAGGCCTCCCTGTCCATCACCAACTCCCGGAGTTCACTGAGACTCACATCCGTCGAGTCAGTGATGCCATCCAGCCATCTCATCCTCTGTCGTCCCCTTCTCCTCCTGCCCCCAATCCCTCCCAGCATCAGAGTCTTTTCCAATGAGTCAACTCTTCACATGAGGTGGCCAAAGTACTGGAGTTTCAGCTTCAGCATCATTCCTTCCAAAGAAATCCCAGGGCTGATCTCCTTCAGAATGGACTGGTTGGATCTCCTTGCAGTCCAAGGGACTCTCAAGAGTCTTCTCCAACACCACAGTTCAAAAGCATCAATTCTTTGGCACTCAGCCTTCTTCACAGTCCAACTCTCACATCCATATATAACCACAGGAAAAACCATAGCCTTGACTAGATGGACCTTTGTTGGCAAAGTAATGTCTCTGCTTTTGAATATGCTATCTAGGTTGGTCATAACTTTCCCTCCAAGGCGTAAGCATCTTCTAATTTCATGGCTGCAATCACCATCTGCAGTGATTTTGGAGCCCCAAAAAATAAAGTCTGACACTGTTTGGTGTCTTGCAATTTAGGAAGGTCTGAATGTTTAAGAATTATGAAAGCAGACTCTAGAAAACATCAAACCAGTTTCAAGGACTTAGTAATGATCTTCAGAAATATTGCTTTGTGTTTACTTGAATTGTAGAAAAATGCAAGGACATCTTACAGCTTTGAGAAATGCAGGGTAAATAAAATGTTCTAGCATATGTTCAGCATTTATACTGTGCAGGACAATCTATATACATTATCTTCTGGAATCTTTCAAAAACCCTGCAATAAAATCCTCATAGAAACAAAGTAAATGAGAAAATAAAGTCCAAGTCAAAGGTCAGAGTCCTTTATTTAGTATTTGGTCCAGGGTCAAAGCCTGTGCTCCTGACACCAAGTGTCCATAATATTATACTTCCCTCATTAAATTCAAGATAGTTTCTAGAAAGATATATCTGAGACAGTGATATATTCCTATGTAGAAGTAGGAAAATTGACTAAATTCCTCTGAAGTTGCCTTTAACTCTGTAGTTTTAGATTAAAATTAAAATCTATAGAAATTTGGTTCAATGCTTTTATAATCATGAAAGGTCTAAGACCTGTAATGTGGGGAAGACTTTAGGAATTTATATTTAAAATTTTCCCACCTGTACTTATGTTCAACAATAAGGGCTTGGTCTAGTTATTAAAGTATAACCATGCAATGGGATTCTGTATTTCAAATTATGTAGGAAACTTTAATGATTGTAAGAAAACATTTTGATATACTATTATCAAATGAATTTTTAAAAATCAGTAAAATCAAACCAAGCTATAAAGTATGTTTCCAGTTAAATTTGAATATATTTTTATATACACATGCATAAAAGCAACTTGGAGAATATACACCAAAATGTTAACAATGGTTCCCTGTGGGCACTGGCATAACTGATGGCTTTTATTTTCATATCTGGGTGGCTTGACATTCCTCTATATGTAGAAAAAAATAGTTTTTACACATATTACTAGAAAGAATGCTTTACCATCACACCTGTGCCTGTGCACAGCCTCCCACACACAAACATGACTTTCTGCAAACATCTTAAAATTTAGAAATAATATATCAGGAATTATGCAAATGATAAGGGATATTTATTACATAGCATCAAGCCCATTGGTGGCAGCAAACTGTGTTCTCATCACTGCAAATAAAATTGATCCTTCAAGTAATTTCTTATTATGCTAAAATTATTACATGGAACTTCCAGAGTTTAGTTCCCTGCCTAAAACTAACATGGCACAGAGAAAACATACAGTTAAGCTTATGATACCGTGTGTGTAAAATGGAGATAATAATCACACCTAGCTCACAGCGTTCTCAAAAGAGTTCAGTAGATGATACTTCTAAAGCTCCTAGCACAGTGCCCGGCACATAGTAAGCACTCAGTAAAAGCTGGCTATCTTGGTTATTGTGTTCTACTGATAAGCTAAGGAACTGAAGAATTCACAAAGGAAGATGATTGTTGATCTTAGAAGTCCATATCCATTACCTGGCACACATATTTCATTTAAAAACACCTTACAATTAATGTAGGTTGTGTCCAAAGGAATCTCTGGCACACTGTAATTATGTAGTACATTTTATTCACCACACTTATCAAAGTTTTAATGAGTAATGAAAACAGGAAATGAAGCCATGAGATAATTTCATTTTTCTTTAATCATACTGCTTATGTTTATATTTCCAGAAATAGTTGAAATGCAAAGAAAACATCAGCACTTGATAGCTACATTATTATTTGAACCTGCATTTACAGTTTTTATTTGTGATTAAAACCAGTTTTGAATTTAGATCAGCCCTTTATTATATAATACAAACAAAAAGACGTCTAAAATTCTTTTTTGAAGATCTCGTCATCCCACTTGGAAGCTATCTTCCTTCAGACTGCTGTAACAAGAATACCATAGACTGGGGGGTCAAACGACAAACGTTTATTTCTCACAGTTCCGGAGGCAAGGAAGTTCAGGATCGAGGTACCAGCAGATGCGGCGTCTTGGTGAGGCTCTGCTTCCTAGTTTATAGAGAGTCATCTTCTCACTGTGTCCTCACAGTGTGAAAGGGCCCAGAAAGCTCTCTGGGGTCCCTTTTGTAAGAGCCCTAGGGCCATTCCTGAGAGCCTCACCCTAAGGACCTAACCACCCCCCGCAAAAAAAACTTACCCCCTAATACCGTCACACACTGGGGGTTAAGATTTCAACATATGAGTTTTGCCAGGACACAAACATTCAGTCTGTAGCAGACACACAAACACTTGTTTAAATGTATTTTAATCATCTGTGTTAGATAAAATTGGAATGGTTAAATGTCCCACAATTTTTGAGGGAAACCGTTTTAGGAGTTATATTTCTAAATGAAGGAACATTAACCCCGTGATGATATCACGGAATACGGCCTGGGTCTGGCATCACATTTCAAGACCAACAATTAGAACCTCAGTTACTTACTGAGGTTATAAGTGAAAGATACAATTACAATCAATAAGAAAGCAGCTCAGCAATATGAGTGGGATTTTTAAACAACTAGAGTTGTTTGTCTCCCACTCTGATTGGATCCAGAAGTATTTATTTAGGGGGAGCAAAGAATCCAGATGACCTGGAGAAAAATGTTTCTGTTCATTGAAGAATAAGGATGTCTTTGCCCAATTCAGCCACTTCCAAAGAGCAATTATGGCCTATGCCTCACATATCAGTCCTGCCCCTTGCTGTCTCAGCCCTTAGTCTCTATCTTCTCTGAATTCCCTTGGACATTTCCCTTCAGGACTGTTGCTAATTAATGCCTTCTGGAGTCCACCTTCCTCACAGTTATTGGGGATTTTCCTGCCTTTTCAGGAAAAAGTTTGCCCTAGGTGATATAAATCTTTGCTCAGCCTCCTCCAGCTTGTTTTCTAGCTAACGGGTTTATTTGTGGCCCCGGGGAGCAGCCTAATGGGAGAGAGGGGGCTCAAATAGACCATTAATTACCCTTCAGTACACAGCTGGTAAACTTATTCCACCAAAGATCACCAGTATGTATATTTCCTTAAAATATGCCTTTTTAAAACTCCATCAAAATTTCACATTTTAAATATTTTTAATGTTTCTATCTTGTGCTTTAAATATAATCATTTTAAAGCAAGAAAAGGAGAAAGGGTAAAACTCAAAGAGGAAAGGCTGGGAGCAATACAAAGTTGTTCCCTTACTGTCTCAGCAGATTCTCATTTGACGGGCTAGTGGCTCTGTGTTTATATCCCAGGTAGCAAATTACTCTTCTGTATAAATAGGGAATGCCTCTTTCTCTCCCTAAGGGGAAACCACATGATTCTAGATTTGGATACTAGAAAGCAGCTGCCAACATGGGGCAGAATGATTTAAAAGAAGATGGAAATATGGACTTTGGTTACAGAAGCTTTGGTGGCGGTGGTTTAGTCACTCAGTTGTGTCCGATTCTTGTGACCCCATGGACTGTAGCCTGCCAGTCTCCTCTGTCCATGGGATTTCCCAGGCAAGAATACTGGAATAGGTTGGCATTTCCTTCTCTAGGGGATCTTCCAGGACTTAAATCCAGGTCTCCTGCATTGCAGGAGATTTCTTTACCAACTGACCCACCAGGGATGCTCAAGAGAAGAGATATCTTAGGCAACTAAAAGAACATATTTGGGTCTGTAAGATTAAAAGAGCCTGAACAAGACTGTACTTTGTGTTGGACAGACTTATCTAGACAAAAAAGAACCTCCCTGAATGCTGAGGGACAAATCAGTTAAGTGGCCTGAGTTTCACTTTCTTTAAGTATTAAATCTGGTAATTAAACTGGCCAAACAGAGGATATGATAAATATAGACTGGAATAAATCTGCATTTTCCAAACCTGATGAATTTTTTAAAAACTGAATTAAGTGACTAGCTGGTATCTTGAAGCTGAAAGAACCCAGACATGCTTCTTGAACTGAAAAGAGGTCTAACTTAAAGTTTTGTTGTCTCTGAGGATACATTACAAAGAGATAAAGAGACTCAAGACCATATGGATGGCCTCTGCTCCCACTCTGAGGCCATAAAGTTAGGTCTGGAAAAATGAGTATTCTCTGTGGAAACATAAACGTTAAAATATGAACATTTTGCTTTGATTTCAATCCAAAAAAATAAGCAAATGAAATGTCAAAGATATCTATTCTAATTTTAAATGTTCTGTACATAACCTAATATGTAGTAGGCACTAAAAGTCTGTTCATGGTATGGGACTGAACATTCTTTATGCAGTGTGTGTTATTGTTGTTCAACTACTAAGCCGTGCCCCATTCCTTGCGACCCCATGGACTGTAGCACACCAGGTTTCCCTGTCCTCCACTGTCTCCTGGAGTTTTCTCAGATTCATGTCCATTGAGTCAGTGATGTTGTCTAACCATCTCATCCTCTGCCACCCTCTTCTCCTTTTGCCTTCCATCTTTCCCAGGATCAGAGTCTTTTCCAATGAATTGGCTTTTCATATCATGTGGCCAAAGTATTGGAGCTTCAGCATCAGTTCTTCCAATGAATATTCAGGGTTGAGTTCCTTTAGGATTGACCGGTTTGATCTCCTTGCAGTCCAAGGGACTCTCGAGTCTTCTCCAGCACTGCAATTCGAAAGCATCAATTCTTTGGTGCTCTGCCTTCTTTATGGACCAATTCTCATATCTGTACATGACTACTGATAAAAATATAGCTTCGACTATACTCTTTTGCAGGCAAAGTGATGTCTCTGCTTTTTAATACACTGCCTAGGTTTATCAGAGCTTTTCTTCTAAGCAACGTCTCTAAAATTGCATCAAATGTGAAATTAATGGCATGTCATAATGTAATTGGCAGCATCTTTTTTCTTAGCATCACTTTAAAATAATGGTACAACTTAATAGTGTCTTCAATCTGATGGAATCCAATATTCAATACAGTGTAAAAAGTCAAAACTCTGTCTAGGGTTCCAAGGACTTCATAGATATTTCAATATTCGAGACTTAAGAATAACCTGAAAGATGTTTTAAAAAATACTCCTGAGAAGCTCTGTTCTTGGGAGCAAAGACGATCTGCATGGTCGGGGAGGTAGGTGGGCAGAGAAACGAGCCTGATACTGACATCAGTCCTTTAGGTCTAATATCAAACTCCTGCCCCCCTTCCCTTAATTCCCAAAGCTGGGTTTAGGCAATGCCAGTCCCTCTGCATTGTGTTGCAGGTCACTGATACACACTGAAACCCATGGAAGGGTTCAAATAGACTCATACTGAGCAGAATAATAGGTGTTATGTATTTTCTAGGTATTTATCCAAAGTTTGGCTGTAGAAGGTGTCTTGTACTTTTAAAAGATTTCAAATCTCATGGGAGTCCTATAAGGTAGATATATTACTGCTGCTGCTGCTACTGCTAAGTCGCTTCAGTCGTGTCTGACTCTGTGTGACCCCATAGATGGCAGCCCACCAGGCTCCCCCATCCCTGGGATTCTCTAGGCAAGAATACTGGAGTGGGTTGCCATTTCCTTCTCCAATACATGAAAGTGAAAAGTCAAAGTGAAGTCACTCAGTCGTGTCCGACTCTTAGCGACCCCATGGACTGCAGCCTACCAGGTTCCTCTGTCCATGGGATTTTCCAGGCAAGAGTACTGGAGTGGGCTGCCATTGCCTTCTCCAGATATATTACTCAAAACTTTTAATTAAAGCATTTTTCACCCTATTTAGATCAGTTCAAAACAGCATCAGTTTTCCCGTAAGAGCTTCAGAGATCTTAAGTTAAAGGAACAAAGAAGTATTATTGAAGATTAAAACCAATAACTCACTGTTTTAAAAAAGATGAATATATACACATATTATATATAGCTATGTAGATAAGGCAGTAGGAGGGTGTGTCAGAATTGGTTACTGCTAAATAAAAACTATCGTTTTTATTTATTTTTTTTTCTCATTGTATTTTTAAACATGTCGGAGAAGGCAATGGCACCCCACTCGAGTAGTTTTGCCTAGAAAATCCCATGGACGGAGGAGCCTGGTAGGCTGCAGTCCATGGGGTTGCTAAGATTCGGACACAACTGAGCGACTTCACTTTCACTTTTCATTTTCATGCATTGGAGAAGGACATGGCAACCCACTCCAGTGTTCTTGCCTGGAGAATCCCAGGGACGGGGAAGCCTGGTGGGCTGCCATCTATGGGGTCGCACAGAGTTGGACACGACTGAAGTGACTTAGCAGCAGCAGCAGCAGCAGCATAGTAAACATGTATTGCATTTGTAGTACTTTTTTTTTTTTTAAGCAATAAGGGTTTGCTTTTTTACCATTAAGTACTGGCTATGAAGAAACACAGCCGGAATCATCATGGGTGCATCTTCAAGGGAACACTGACTTAGTAATGTCTTGCAACAAAGTTACAGACCATCAGTCTAGCCACAAAGTACAATTTAGAGTTAGTTACACATGAGACAGGGAGGGCCCCGGAGCTGACGCATAAAGAATAATTCTGCCTTCTATCTTAACACTGATAGAGAAGGAATAATTTTGCCTTCCATTTTGATAGAGACAGGGATTTTTGCATGTTTCTGTGTGTTGACAGTTTATATGTGCACATGCAATTTGCTTTCTCTGGCCAGGCTACAGAAAGAAGCAGTTTACTTAACAGCATACATTTCTTGATGTGGATTTTGTTCAAATTTCTGGCAGTTTGGATGTTGCTTCAATCCCTTATGGCATAAAACCCTTTCAGCATGGGTCTTTCTCCTACTGTAATCCCATTTTTGCCAAATTAAAAATATTGATAAGCACTATCTGAAAATTAATGATGCAGTCAAAACCCTCTTTTGCCTAGCTGTTAGCACAATTTTAGGATATTGTGCCTCCTTTACCATCTATTTGGTAGAAAATTATATTTCTGCTTTCTAAATTACTCAGAAAAGTCAGTATTATTCAGGTCCTTTGTTTCTTCAAATCATGCAGTAAACATGTATTGACATATATAGTTCTTCTTTTATCTTAGGTGTATATAATTTTATCAACTTTGCAGGAAAAACAGATCCCCTCAGGGTCTGAACTGGTATTTGAAGAGATAAGCTCACTTTTAGCTCATTCCTAATAACATTACATTGTTGTTTAGAAGGAGATAGCAGCCTCTGTGTTATAAATTTTAATATACTCTGTCATCAAATAACAACTGAATTATATTGCAGATAAACCATAGGACTCCTGTTGAACTGTGAATGACGTCTAGTCACTCTGTTTTTGCCAACTAAGAGCACAGAGAAATATTATGCAATGACCAGAGCCCCAGTGACTTTAGGAACCTGTATGCAGTTAGTGCCTGCCTTTTCACATATTGCTCATGGAGCATATTTTCCAATGATTTCAGGAGAAGAACAAAAGGGAATGGCAAGGAGAATTAACTGAGTATTTGTGAAATTGGGCAATGGAACTTCTCTAAACCTCAGTTTCCTCCCTGGTAAAATAAAGAAGATAATTTATTTCTTACAAGGTGGTTGTGACTGTTACGTGTGTGCATGCTCACTCATTCATGTCCAACTCTCTTTGACCCCATGGACTTTAACCCACCAGGCTCCTCTGTTCATGGGATTCTCCAGGCAAGAATAATGGAGTGTGGTGCCATTTCCTCCTCTAGTGACTGTTAAGTAGTAGTAGTTGGATGAAAACAGACCATAAAGCATTGAGCTAGTTATTATTGTTGCAGACATATGAACATTGAGCACATTAGGAAAGACCTTTTTAAATGTGGTGCTTTAGCACTCAGGGGAATTAGGGGACAGGTTGGAACACTGTTGACCCTAGCACTGCAAAATCCACTCCCCAAATTTCCTGGTTGGCAGTGACATTCAGTTTGTTCAAGGTCTGTCCCTCTCATAGCAGGGGAACTGCCCCTCTGGCCAAGGTGTCCAGTGTGGCTATGTCGTCCTCTTTAGCAATCAGGAAACATGGGAGCATTAATGGAAGAGAGGAGGCTAGCTTTCCCTTGAGGGAGTTCAAGGAAGCTTTTCCAACTGAGGATTGAGATGGGCAGCAAACTATGATTTAAACAGTTAATGGGCATTAACTAAATATGCCACAAGGAAAGCTGGTTGGATGAAATACATATTACCTCTTCCTGTCTCTACAAACACACCGAAGTCCTATTAACACAGTAGGTCCACACCCAAGTAAGAGAGTGAAAGATAAGAGACTGGGTGACGCCAGTGTCCTGGGGGCAGGAGAATGCCTGGTGGCTGAAGAGGTCCACTTTGTTTGCTGTAAGCAGAGATTCTACTTCCATCATCTTCTTTTGCAACAACAGAGACAAACAAAGGGGATTTTCCTGAGCAGCCAGAGTGACAAAGAAATGAGGCAAATTATTGAGAAACCAATTGGCATTCATCTAAGAGCAACAAACTTGATTGATCAGCCTGAAGGGACTGCCTTCAGAGGGAAGATGAAAGAGAGAAGTCTCCCAGCATGACCACTGGCTCTCGCTAAGAGGGACTGGCTCATTGGCCATAAGAACTTGAAGGGTGTAAATAGCAGGGACGGAGAGGAATAATTTAGTGTGGTCCAAGGGGACGGCAGGAGGAGGGGTGGAAATGAAAGTCAAAACAAAGATTATTTACGTGGCTGAGCAGGTCTCATGCCCTAATGGAGAGACCTATTATAGACTGAGCTGCGCTGTCCCCCAGGAAGGCACGGAAGCCCCATCACTTGTGCCATTTACAATTGGAAAAGGCACTAAAAAGTAGATTAGCATATTGGAGAGGGAAAAAACCACCACATGCCCTCAGAGAATCAATAGGATGACTTAATAGGTCTTTCCCATCTCAAATTACAGTGATGTGGCTCGTGTACATGGGGACCTGAGTCGCTGGAATAATTTTCCATCATCTGGGCTTCTTTTCTGTTCCTACAGGGCCCCAGTGAAGAAATGAGAATAGGTAATGGAGAGCCGTTTCTGCATTATAAATAGAAGCCTAACTGCACTAAGGCTTTAGTGTGACGGCAGAAGTGAGTCGGTTAAGTTTCTCATTGTGATGTCAGCGTAAATAAATACCACACACATCCTGTCTGAGACTCAAAGCAACATCCATATTGACTGAGACCCAAGACAAAGGAAAGGGGCTTTGCCATGTTTGCATGGGGACTGCTTTAGTGCAAGTTCAAGTAGCTTATTCTCTAACCTGGGGAAACCAATGCCCAAACACTTGCATGCTATCTTGAAATTATCTGGCCTTCAAAAACTATTAAACATTTACTGTGTAGGAAGTTTAGGACCCATGTTTTGGATATGATTCTGTATTTCTGTCTACAGCTGCAGTGGTATTAGTGACTGACACATTCTGAAACTCTCGATGGCCCAGAAGGGCACATGCAGGCATGAGGCCGTGCTAACCTGGGTAACAACTGCCAGTGCCAGGGATGGGCACACTTGGTCACATGGAAACTGGGGCAGGCAGAGAAGGGCCCGTGTGACCGTGATTGCTAGAAGGAGCACAGCTGTGACCATCACAACCTCTCCCCACCAGAGGATGACACAGATGCAGGGGGACAAAAGTGGCCACAGGGCAACAGGAGGGAGAGAGGCAGTGAGAAAGAAAGCAAAAGAATTGAGGTGGAGGGGGGAACCCACAGATGTTAAGCTCCCCGCAGGTGGAGGGTATCACGGTTCCTGATAAAAATATTGTATGTGGTCAAGCACAAGGGAAACTTGGCGTTCTGGAACACTGAAGTTTGCTACAAACAAATTCAGGGTTTGCCTTCCACCCGACAGATATAGGTCAAGCCTCATCCTGCTGTTCGTAGCAGCTGTGGCCAATGGGAGACGGAGCTGCCCAGCACGCCAGTTTAAGCCGCTGCTAATAGATGGAAATCAACCTAACCCCATTTCCTGCCTCTCTGCTGTCCTCACTTGTGCGTTCATGGCCCATGTAGGCACAGGCTGAGCTGCTGGATTGCTGTAACTGCTGGGAGACTGATGGGATAGTATCTGATGCTGGCAAATACTCCCTTCTTATCTAGGTGAAAGGTCTGTTTGTAAGCCCTTAAAACAAGAACGGTGTAAAAATACAGTGGTATTAGCCTGAAAGTGAAGTCGCTCAGTCGTGTCCGACTCTTTGCGACCCCATGGACTGTAGCCTACCACGCTCCTCTGTCCATGGGATTTTCCAGGCAAGAGTAATGGAGTGGGCTGCCCTTTCCTTCTCCTGAAGGCTATGCTAAATTTATAGATTCTCCTGATCTTTCATTTCAAGGAAACCCTGGAGATGTTGAGATAGAGGAAAGTCCATGACGGAGCCTCTCTCTGAAAGGCTACAGCAGAGGTTAAATGACTTGTCTAAAGTTACTCAGAAAGGTGGAGAATCAAACGGGTGGTCTGAGAAAAAATGGGGAAAATGATCAAATTAAATCGGGAGGAAGAACATTGTCACTGATACTCATGGTTAAAGATCTGTTGGAAGTCCCAGTTCAGTAACACACATTCCTTAATCTCAGGTGTTCAGGCTCTTCACTTAAAAGTGAGTTCAGATGTTTTCCTGTGCTCATGTTTTTAAAACTGGCCTGCCTGTTCCTCTCAGCAAAAGCGTCGGTAGACCCAGCTCAGTCTGGTCATGTGACTTTGACTGTTTGCGCACTAAGGCCTATAGCCAGGCGCCTCTGGAGCTGAACTAGAGCATGGATTAGAATAAACCTTGTGCTAACTCTTGTGTAGATAGCTACATATCTTTCTGCAGGATTTTATGACTTGTTTCTTTTCCTTCCCCCACTGGATTCTGCAACCTGGAATCTTTGATTCAGATAGATTGTTGTTTTCTTTTCATCTCCTTAAGAGAACAATGAAACCTTGCCACTGCTTTTCCCACTGCTTAAGCTTTCAGAGGATATTTCTGACTGAAAGTGGTCCATGTTCTGAAATAACAGGTTCCTTCATGTTATTTGTGTTTGAATAAACAAAATTAGGCTTGTTAAAGAATATTTGGAAAATATTTAAAAGAAAATACAAATTACCCATAAACTTGCCAGCCAGTAACAACCACAAGAACATTTTTGTGTTTCTGTCTTATTTCTACACGCATGCATGCTTTCCAAAATCTGTCATAAATGTTTTCAAGGTTTTTCATATATTGCCAAGTTGCCCTCCAGAAAGATTCAATCAATTTATAAGCTGTTTTTAATGAATGATAATTTTGTACAGTTCAAGCAGACTTGAAGTTTGCAAGTTGAACAATGACACCTCACTGCTGTCCTTGTTTTCTTGTATCTCCTTCACTCCTGAGGTTGACTGCTTCCCCCCATGGTTGGCCAGTATCAGTGAACTTTGTATTTGATTCCTCAGCAACATTGTGGTTTCTGGAATTGACCCCAGTGCCAGGAATGGGTCTCAATTAACACAAACCAAACGTGCAAATCCAATCTCTCTTGCTAGCGAATGGTTCAAAATCAGAATATGGCATTCCTCTGATAGCAGAATTGATAGGGCTTGGTCTGAAACTGACTCAGTGAAGCTAAGGAGAAGGGCTTATATTGTATTGTTAGCGAAGAGACTCCATTTCTCTTCCAATGAATGTGAACGAGAGAACATGTTGCCCTCCCCACACCCCACCCCAGTGACTGTTGGGTACCATCTTATGATCCTGAAAGAAGCCAGCCTCTCCTTTTGGCTCCACGAGATAGTATTTCCTTATTTTTTAGGTCACTTTTATTTGGAGTTTCAATTTCTTCAGTGAAAGTTTATCATAACCCTTTTTGTTCTATGGGCTTTTGTTGTTGTTGTTGTTGCTGTTTTTTATTTCATTTTGTCAATTCTTGTCGGGTATTCTTAGCATCTGTATTGCTGATGTGGCAAGGACTCTACTGAGAATATAGTCTTCTTGCCTTTCTTTACATTGTGAATATATCTCCAAGTTTATCACTTTTAATTTATTCTTTACTTTTGTTTAATATAGGTAAGAATGTAATCTAAATCTATTAAATCCATCAGTGGTTTTTTTAATGATATATTCCATTGCTTGTACTTTTATTCATTCATTGATTAAAGAGTGTGTATATGTGTCTGTGTGTGTGAACTATAAGGTGCCAGGCATTATTAGAGACAATAAGACTATTGTGAGTCAAGAAAGACACAGTCCCTGTCCTCCTGGAGTTCATATCCTGGTGGGGCATTAGTGTATAATAGAAATTAACTGAAAAGCCACATAAATGCATGTAAATATTAATGGATGGGTCCTACGACGGGAAGGACACAGTGTAGGAGAGCTTTCAAAAGAGGACTAGGGTTAGGGAAGTCGGGGAAGCTTTCCTGGGGAAGTGGTGACTGAGCTCAGAATGATAAAGAGGAATTAGGTAGTTGGGTAAGAGCATTACAGGCAGTGGAAAGAGCAGGTGCAAAGGTCCAGCTCAGGGGCAAGCACAGGAAACCGGAAGGACTGAAAGAACGTAAACAGAATCCACATCCTGAGAAGAGCCTGGTGCAAGATGAAGGTGGAAGGTTGAGGGTGGGGGGTGGCAGATGCTGACCACACAGGGCCAAGAGTCCATGTCAAGGAGTTGTGTCTCCTTCATAAGATCCATGGGATGTCACTGAAGGTGTCATCTTTGAGAACCACATTACTTTTACCTCCAACATCCATTCTAATAACAAGTCCTAAAAATTTTATTTCTAAACATCTCTTCAATCTATCTACTTCAACCTACCCACTTGTGTTCATCATTTCCAAAAGTTCCCTGGTTCATCTAGCATCACTTCTGCCTGGACTAATGGAATAGCCTCCTCAATGATCTATCTGCACCTACTCTTGCCCCAATCCAATCCATTCCTACACTATTATGAGATACAGACCTGACCTTGATACCCTTTGACGACACAGAAAGCACTGAAAGAGGGTCAGTTTGTTTTCTATTAGTTTTGTTCTTGAGAGCATGTGGAGTGGGCAGTTCATGAGTTTAATCTTGGATGTGTTGAATTTTAAATACCCCTGCATGTCCTAGAGAAGAAGCCAAGTAGGAGGTGAATAGATCTCTTCTGCCTCCCCATCTAGAGCCAGTCTCCACCATCTCTACTCTGATGCATGTCCAGAGACTCTGACCTGTGTGGGAGGTGTCAAGAGTCCATGTGTCCCCGGCACATGGCTCACATGTGCTCTGGCTTCTAGTTGCATTCAGTTAAGGGGAGGTATAGGCAGATTAGGAAGAAGAGTAAAGGCTGAGTGTTTGTATTGTCTACATCCTGCATCATCTCTTCCCCTTTCCCATCTCCTTCTCTTTCCACCTTGACTCCTTCAAACCCTCCTCCTTTGCCTCCTGCTTCTCCTGCTCTTCTTCCTCCCATCTCTTCCTGTTTTTTTCTCTTTGTAATCCATTAATCACTTCCATCTCCTACTTAAAGTCTAGGCAGGAAAAGTTCCCTGAGATGCTGGAGCATAGATTCTCTATTGTTTTCCCTAAGCCCTCTGCAAATGATCTTGTGACTACAGTCTCCTTAATTATGGTACATTTTGTTGTGCCACCTGTCTCTTTCAGCGATCTTGACCTATACTAATAGGAAAGAAATGGCTGGGCTAGAGTTAAATTTGAGTCGCTTGAGTAGAGGTGGTAATTGGAGCTGTGGGTATAGATGTGAATACCTTGGGAGACAGTGTAGAGAAAGAATGGGCTCTGAGGAACTCAAATGTATAATGGCTTTTGGAGGAGGATAATCTTACAAAGGAATTGGAGAAGTAGCAACCAAAGTGGGGTGAAAAATCAGGGCATTGTATATTGTAGAAGTCAAAGAAAGCAAAGGGAAGAAAAAGAAGGTTGGTAGTCAAGACTATCAGTTGGTCCTGCAAAGTTATTGGATTTAGTGACATATTAATACCATCGTGAATATGTTGCATATTTTCTGTTTCCTCTGTATAATGATTTAAATTTTTCACATTAATTCATCTATAATTTAGATAAATACAGTCAAATTTGTTTTAGAATATATTTTAAGGTAAAAAATTAACTATCCTTCCTTAGCCATTCAGTTCAGTTCAATCACTCTGTTGTATCTGACTCTGCAACCGTGTGGACTGCAGCACGCCAGGCTCCTCTGTCCATCACCATCTCCTGGAACTTGCTCAAACTCATGTCCATCAAGTCAGTGATGCCATCCAACCATCTCATCCTCTGTTATCCCCTTCTCCTCCTGCCTTCAGTCTTTCCCAGCATCAGGGTAGTTTCCAATGAGTCAGTTCTTTGCATCAGATGGCCCAGGTATTGGAGTTTCAGCTTCAGCATCAGTCTTTCCAATGAATATTCAGGATTGATTTCCTTTAGGATGGACTTGTTGGATCTCCTTGCAGTCAAGGGACTCTCAAGAGTCTTCTCCAACACCACAGTTCAAAAGCATCAATTTTTCGCCGTTCAGCTTTCTTTGTAGTCCAACTCTCACATCCATACATGACGACTGTAAAAACCATAGCTTTGACTGAATGGACCTTTGTTGGCAAAGTAATGTCTCTGCTTTTTAATATGCTGTCTAGGTTGGTCATAGCTTTTCTTCCAAGGAGCAAGTGTCTTTTAATTTCATGGTGCAGTCACCATCTGCAGTGATTTTGGAGCCATTATTCCAACATTATTTATCTTCTGCTTTCTCTATGACCATTATTTCCTCCAACATTCACTGTTTCTAAAAATACAAAATGATGTTTGAGCACTTTGTACTAGCTATTAAAGAGCTTCCTATTTGTATCATAGTGGTTCAGTAGTTGCTGCTTCATCATTAATTTTACTTATTTCTTAAACAGTTTTTAAAGTCTTTATTTATTTGGCTGTGCTGAGTCTCAGCTGCAGCATGCTAGACCTTTTAGTCATGGCATGAGAACTCTTAGTTGTGGCATGGTGAGGGGGGAGGGACTCTAGTTCCCTGACCAAGGACTGAACCAGGGCCCCCTGCGCTGGGAGCACAGAGTCTTAGCCTCTGGACCACCAGGCAAGTTCCTATCATTCATTTAAAAATGTATCCATTAGAACAAATCTAACCTCTTAATTTTTAATTTTCAGAATTCTGTTGTCAATATTTCTTTCTTTCTTTTATTATTCTGTTGTCTCATTTATTCTTCCAGATAACTTTAGAACTGTTTTATCAATTAGAAAAATTACTTCACTGGGATTTTGTTTGGGACTATTTTAATCTTGTAAATTAAATTGAAAAGTTAAATCTTCATGATATTGCCTTTTAGCCAGAAACTTGATGGATGATAGACAGATGGATCCATTTATCTTCAAATATCATTTTTTTTTTACCTCTAAGAATAGTGTTATAATTTTCTTCAAATAACATGAATATTTTGTGAAGGTCATTTCCAAATATTTTATGTTTACATTCTTCTTTCTAATCTTTCTCAGATATTTTTTGTTACTCTTTCTCTGACTTCTTTTGGTATAAGAGTAATAATGTTTCTGGTAGAGAAAAATGAGAGGAAATCAAAAGGAAAAGCACTAAACGTAATTCTAATAGCCAACATCCAGATCCCAGCACAGTTAAGTTTTTGATGCACTAACTAAACACTGAATAGTCTTATGTATGTGTATTTTTATGCTTCTTATGCAAATGAGATATTGTATTATTCTGTAACTTCTTTTACCTACTATACAGCTTTTCATGTCACTATATGCACTTCTGACTCATAATCCTTCATGACTAGATTCTGCTCTGTGTTATATATGTACCTTAATTTATTTAACCAGACCTTTATTGGGGATCTTAGTTGTTTCTAACTTTCCAGCATGAAATCATTCTGTGATAAACCTCTTTTTACCTCCTCAATTCCAAAAAAGCCTTGACATTTTATTAAGTATTGAATATGTACAAAATAATATTTATAAAATGTTTAATGATTAAAAAAAGTAACACTACAGTGATCACTTATGAATCTACTGTCCTGTTTAAGGTATAGAACATTTAACCCCCTTTGTGTCCCACTCCAATCTCATCCTTCCTTCCTAATCATTCCGTATACGTATGTGTATATGTGTGTGTGTCTGTGTGTGTCTGAATTTGCATGCTTTGAACTTCATATAATTGGAATGTTACCATATGGGTCTTTCCGGGACATGCTTTTTCCACATAATAACATATTCCTGAAATTCATCCATGTCATTGCAAATAACTACAGTTTACTCATGGTTTTTGCTCTATAGTATTCAATTATATGAATGTACCATAATTTTTAATCCATTCTATTGTTGGTGGATACTTTGGTTATTTCTAGTTTTTGCTCTTACAAATATGCTACTGTGAACATCTTGTACTTATTTCCCATGCTGTGTGTACAAGACCAAACATCAGAGAATAGAATTGCTAGGTCAAAAGCATGCAGTGCCTTCAACCTAATAGATAATGCAAATTGTTTTCCAAAATGGTTGAAATAAATTTACTCTCCCACCAAGCAGTATAAGAATTCAGTGACTCTACATTTGTAATTCTTGGTATTTCACAATTATAAATTTTTGTCAATCTGATCAGATTTCACTGATCACAAATGAAGTTAAACATATTTTCGTATGTTAATTTACCATTTATGTTCTCCCTTCAATGATGTGCCCATTCAAATTGTTTTCCCATTTAAAATGAATTAGCTTGTATTTTTTCCTTAATGGTTATAGTTTCTGTATGGTCTGGATACTAACCCTTTGTCACATGCAACGCCCTCTCTCAGTGTGTAGCTCATCTTTTCACTCCTGTTATGGTTTCTCTGGATGAACAGAAAAAAGTTCATAATGTATAAGTTAAAGAAGTTTTAATGTAGTTGACTTTAATAATAATTTCCTCTACTGTCTGTGCTTTTCTGTCCGGTAGGTAGGTTTAGTTGCTTAATGGTATCTGACTCTTTGCGAAACCCATTGTCTGTAGCCTGCCATGCTCCTCTGTCCATGGGATTTCCCAGGCAAGAATGCTGGAATGGGTTGCCATTTCCTTCTCCCGGGGATCTTCCTGACCCAGAAATTGAACCTGGGTTTCCTGCATTGTAGGCAGACTCTTTACCAACTGGGCCACCAGCGAAGACATAGAGAATCTTATGTTCCTTTAATTGAAATGATCATTTTCTTATATTTCAAAAATGTTTAAAACTATACCAAATTTTGAGTATTTTATACACATAGAACTGATTTTTGGCATGTGGTGTTACTAGGAGTTCAGATTAATTTTCTTCTATATGAATAACCAGTTTTCTCAGCATCACTTTAAAGCTTATACTTTCTCAACTGATTTTCAGTGTCAGCTGTGACATACTTGAGAATCAGCTTACCAAAATCCACTATCCATCCCTCAGTGCCCACCAGTCAAAATAAATACTTTGTTGGGATTTTAAATATAATAAAATAAATCTGTGGATCAATCTGAAAAGCAATGACAACTTTATAATATTGAATCTTCCTATCCATGAACATAGTATCTCTTTCCATTTATTTACGTTTCCTTTAATTTCGCTCAATCTTTTTATTATTTTATGTATACAGGCCTTACTTGGATTCTGTTAAGTCTCTTCCTAGGTAATTAATATTTTTGATACTACTGTAAGAAGCATCTTTTAATTACATGTTCTGATTATTTGTTGCTGGTATACAGAAATGCATTTTTAAAATATTGACCTTATAAGCATCCGTTAAGATTTAAAGAATTAAAAATCTTAGTTCTATTTGATATATAGATTCTGTTATACTTTCTATGTAAAAATCTTATCTCCTGCAAATGATGACTCCCTATTATCTGCCTCTCCAATCTTTATAAATTGTACATAGATTTTATACTATTTGATATTTCCAATACCTAACGTTTACATGGGTATTGTGAGTTTCTTGTTGTTTTGTTGGGGTTCACTCATCATGCCTTTCTTTTTTTAATTGTGGACACATGTTATATGGGAATTATTTGAAGTCAAGATTAAAGGGAGTTCATTTAAAAAGGATTTGTGTGTGTTTCTGGCAGATGCCCATGGCTACTGCTGAAAGAGGGCCACTTTAAACTGAATTCTCAGCTTGAAGTTTTGAAGACTACTGAGGTAGAGCTAGTCCAGTAAGAAAACTCACACATGAGGGCTAGCTTGTACTTAGAAACTTTCAGGAAAGATTTTTTTTTCCCTTTACCAGTGCCAGATTTTAAGATAAGTAGATATCCTTGTTGTCTGCTATGGGAACAGTTTTATTTCTAGTATACCCTTTTGAGCTTTATGTACGATTGTCTTTGAGACTGCCCTCTTTTGCTTTGTCAAATATCATCCATATCTCTAAAGGCTGTGAACACTGGAACTCAAGATCCTCTGATTTGTCAAAAGCCCTCAGTCCTAAGGCCAGTATCAGTGCCTGGGTCATCCCACTAGGACCTCACTTTGAGT
This sequence comes from Bubalus kerabau, assembly GCF_029407905.1. NCBI lineage: Eukaryota > Metazoa > Chordata > Mammalia > Artiodactyla > Bovidae > Bubalus > Bubalus kerabau. The sequence continues at coordinate 18,870,979 of NC_073631.1, read as the reverse complement.
TCATTTTGGCCTTACTTTATTAGCAGGTCATTGATGCATTTTAAAATATAATTATATATTTTATTCATTGTTTTTAATTATTCCCAATGGGAAGTTTGTTAAGGGCATCCAGGTTGTTAAGCATCCTCCACCTCATTTCAGATATAACCTCTCATATTCTAGATCTTTTCATTTCCGATACCTGTTTCACCTCCTAAATCTCAATTTCTGATATCTTCTCTGTGGCCATCATCTCCTCTCTTTGGATGCCTCTCATTTACCAGTCTCACCTTAATGATTCTTTAACTCTGTTAGGGCTCCCAGTTCATTCACTCTCCCAAATATTTACTGTCCATTTACCTAGGTTCTCCCTCATCCATGTTAGAGTCTATGCAGGATCCCTGTATTGCAGAATACAATGTAAACAGTACCTTCTGGAGCTGTGCCCTGCTGTGTTCCATCATCATAATCGCTCCCTTAGACACACTCTCATGTCCTTTTGTTTTTTCCCCTCCTATCATCTGACATTGCACAGTTATTGATTAAACCCCCGCTTATCTGCCTACTTTGTACCTGGTTCTGGAGGAAAGCAAGCAACCATGCCAACTAGTTTCCTTCAAAGTTCATGTAGTTTCAGGATGCTTAGCAATCCTTCTGTATTTCTCTAGTCAGTTCTCTCTACCATTTTTGAAAGCAGATTCTCTCTGCAAACCCCAAGGCTTCCCTTTCTCCCTTATTCCACTGAGACAATGGAGTCTAACACTGAAGCGCATCCTCATCCACCCACCACCAACCTCCCTGCATTTGTAATAGATTCTCAGCTTTCCCTCTTGTGACTTCAGATGAACTATCCATTGTCATATCTAAGGCTAACCTGTGCACAGGATCGCACCCTTTCTTCTCCCTCCTCCCATCACTACCAGTGAGTGATTCTCTCGTCATTCTGATTCTGTTCCTGCCCTGAGAATGAACACATCTGTCAGATTATATTTTTCTTGAAATAAGAGACAACTTCTTCTCGGAAGATGAAGTTGATGTACTTTCCCATATTCTTCCAGCTAAGTAAAACTAAAAACCCTTGGACATTACGTATAGAAGAAACAGGCTGAGAGGTAGAGAGAAGAAGGCAGATCAGCTAGGGGCTTTGAGACCTGAAGAATGACATATCGTTAGTTCCTATGTTGGTTGTTTGTTTGCCTCAAAAAATCCCAGACTTGGAGCTGAAGAAGCTGGCAACCCACAAATACCAACAGGAACAGACAAAAACAAAACAAAACAAAAACCCTTAACCAAAGCCTACTTTGCCTAGACAGAGAACCAGGAATGGGTCATCCTAGTGAAACGGAAAACTTTTAGAATTATCTAAACAGTTCTGGGCTTCCCAAGTGGCTCAGTGGTAAAGAATCTGCCTGCCAATGCCAGAGATATAGGAGATGTGGGTTCGATCCCTGGGTCAGGAAAGATCCCTGGGAGGAGGGCATGGCAACCCACTCCAGTGTTCTTGCCTGGAGAAGCCCATGGACAGAGGAGCCTGGTGTGGGCTACAGTTCATGGGATGGCAAAGAGTTGGACATGGCTGAGTACGCATGCACAAACAGCTCTCCTCTAGCCAAAACCACAGAAAACCACTGACCCATTCCCACCCATGCCAGCAAAGTCTTAGGGGGAAGCCTTGACTTCAGCCTCTGCTAGGCTGTACCAAGGCACCCCCACATGCCTGCCAAGGTGGTGACAGAGAGGGATACATAGGGAGCTGGGATTTTCCTCCCCACCAGGCAGGGATGGCACTTGCTGTCCTCCCTTCCCTCCTCACTGTACCAGTAGAGAGGCTCCACAGGGAGCCTGGACTTCCAGCCCCTCCTGGCAGCAACAAGGCCTCCCTCCCTATCCTAGATGGGGTGCTGTTAGAGAAGGCCTAGCCTGGAAAATCCCATGGATGGAAGAGCCTGGTGGGCTGCAGTCCATGGGGTTGCTAAGAGTTGGACACGACTGAGCGACTTCACTTTCACTTTTCACTTTCACGCATTGGAGAAGGAAATGGCAACCCACTCCAGTGTTCTTGCCTGGAGAGTCCCAGGGACAGGGGAGCCTGGTGGGCTGCCGTCTATGGGGTCGCATAGGGTCGGACACGACTGAAGCTACTTAGCAGCAGCAGCAGTGGAGGTTCATGGCTTTTGCCACCACCCAGCAGCAAAGAGACACTTCTGCTCCTCCCAGCCAGGAAGGCATGGTGCAGTCCTCATGAGGAGCTCACAACTTTAAGACAGCGTGGCCTTTACCTTCTAGGTCACTGTGTTACCCCAGTGCCTGGAAAAATAGGGACTAGTTAGGTGATCTTGCTCAAATCACTCATCCTTCCTGTGTCTCAATTTGTTTCTCTGTAAACTGAGAATGAAAATAATAGTGCCTGCCCGTAGGTTGTCGTGTTGACTCATTTAATCCTCACATGTAGAGCTCCTAGAATAGAAAGTGGCAGCCATTGCTGCTGCTGCTTGCCTCGTCGCTGTTCATTCCTCACTCATTTACGTGCCTCTTAAATATAGCTTTAGTCATATTTCATGAGTTTTGATTTGCATGTTTTCATTTTTTTATTTTCTAGATATTCTATGATTGCAAACATATTTCCTCCTTTATGCCCAAGAGATATATAAAAGGGTATGTTTGAATTTCCAAGTGGGTGGGAAATTTATCCTTAAATGTTCCTAATTTATAGTTTTATTGTTCTGTGGTCAGAGCATGTCTGTGCACTTTGTGCTTTAGGAGATTTATTGATGTTTTCTTTTCAGTCTAGTCCATGATCTATTTTTAAAAAATAATTTCTTCAATTAAAATTGTTTTTCCCTTTTTCCTCATTGTGAAGGCTTTTATGTTAGGGATATATCCTATAAACATACTTTCCAACACACCAAACTAGACAGTTAAATGAAATATTCAATAAAAGCCTCAATCATGTTGAGTTAAAATGCTTTATTCCTGTTCAATTTGCAGTAAGCACAGATTGCAGATTCCCCAGAGGAAGAGAAATGGGAGCAGGCATACTCAGCCTTCAGGTGTGATTTGTTAGTTGTTTCGGCTGCTGCTTTTCTCCCTCTTTTTTTTTCCTTGTAAAGAAGGTCTTTAATTCTAGTTGCAGAAGATGGTAATTTCCAAAAGTGGCCACAGCAATATTTCTGGCCCCACATTGCTGTTCCAGGACCTTGCCAGCTCCCATCAAGGGGTGAAGATCCATCTCCTTCCCCTTGAAGCAGGGTAGAACTTGATGCCTGCCTCAACGAAAAGAGGAGAGGTGAATGTCCTGTTGGGTGTTATGTTGTGGACCTTCCCAGCTGGGTCATAAATGGCAGTACAGCCTCTGCCTGACTCTCTTGTGATGCTCACCCTTGAAAGCCAGTCACCATGCTGTGAAGAAGCTCAGGCTGCTCCTGTAGCGCAGGAGGGGCTGCTCATAGGTATTGAGGTCCCAGCAATAGCCACCATCAGTCAGCAGCCATGTGAGGGAATGGCTTCAGGAGATCCCAGCCCCTAGTCATCCTCAGGGTCTCCTGCCTGAATTGTGACCCACAGACCCAGTAAGCCCTATGCTGCTGCTGCTGTCGCTTCAGTCGTGTCCGACTCTGTGTGACCCCATAGATGGCGGCCCACCCACGCTCCCCCGTCCCTGGGATTCTCCAGGCAAGAACACTGGAGTGGGTTGCCATTTCCTTCTCCAATGCATGAAAGTGAAAAGTGAAAGTGAAGTCGCTCAGTCGTGTCTGACTCTTAGCGACCCCATGGACTGTAGCCACCAGGCTCCTCCGTCCATGGGATTTTCCAGGCAAGAGTCCTGGAGTGGGTTGCCATTGCATTCTCCAAGTAAGCCCTATAAATGGTTGTTTTACCATTGGTGGTTTACAAATAGTATTTTATCACTGAGTTGTAGGATAGTTTGTTCCTCAGCTGTAGTAACCAGATCTCTAAGGATGAAGTGATCCCAGCTACTCAGAAAATTCCAGTAAGAAGTAGGGTGCTATAATAACAAAAACATGAGGACCTGGGAGACCTAGGTCATCAGATCAGATCAGATCAGATCAGTCAGTCGTGTCTGACTCTTTGCGACCCCATGAATCGCAGCACGCCAGGCCTCCCTGTCCATCACCAACTCCCGGAATTCCTTGAGACTCACATCCATCGAGTCAGCGATGCCATCCAGCCATCTCATCCTCTGTCGTCCCCTTCTCCTCCTGCCCCCAATCCCTCCCAGCATCAGAGTCTTTTCCAATGAGTCAACTCTTCACATGAGGTGGCCAAAGTACTGGAGTTTCAACTTTAGCATCATTCCTTCCAAAGACTCATCATTGACTTTGGGACCTTGAACACAGCATGTAACCTTTCTGAATCTTTTTAGCCCTTCCAAGTTCTACTATTGATTAATGTCTTGATATAGAACATTGTGTATTATAAAAGGTTTCATATCAGAAGTACTCTGTCTCTTGAGAGATGGTGTATCTATATTTAATCAATGACATTCTTGATTTTGCAGTTAACTCTTACAGGGAAATCTTATTTCCCTTGTTTGTAAACTATTGGAAATAATTTTCCAAAGTATTGACAGCAGAGAATAGAATCATTTTTTGTTAACCTAATCTTAGCATAGGAGAAGGCAATGGCACCCCACTCCAGTACTCTTGCCTGGAAAATCCCATGGATGGAGGAGCCTGGTAGGCTGCAGTCCGTGGGGTCGCTAGGAGTCGGACACGACTGAACGACTTCACTTTCACTTTTCACTTTCATGCATTGGAGAAGGAAATGGCAACCCACTCCAGTGTTCTTGCCTGGAGAATCCCAGGGACCGGGGAGCCTGGTGGGTCAGACACGACTGAAGCAACTTAGCAGCAGTAGCAGCAGCCATCTTAGCATAAAATAAATTAGAACACTGACTAGGCATTTGCTGCAAAAGGTGGGCTCCCCAGTCTCAGTTCATGGAAACATATTAACCACTGCTTTGATTACCGACTTTTATATTGTCCAGTGATCTTTGCCTGCTCTTTTGGGTATTCTTTATTAGTTACCAGGTGACTTGCTGCCAGAATATGCTTACTGAGATGGTACTGTCTCTGTCTAGATTCAGCAGTTTGAAAATGTTAACTATGCCTTGCAAAGCTAAATCGGCTAGGTGATATATAAGGCTGGTTTCTTGGCAGTTGTAATTCTCTAGTAGTTTCATTGTGAAGAGGAGTCAGCTGTTATTCCACATACTACATTTTAGAAGAAGCTAAAGCAAGTGTGCATGGCATGCTTTCCAATGCACAATAGTGCACAGTCCCTAGGGTGTGATGACTTGGGACAACCGCCCCAAGTCAATATTCAGGGGACCCAGCCAGGCTGGCAGCTTGTCAGTGACTCAGTAAGCGCCAGCTGGGGCCCCATTACAGGCTTCTACTTCCCTCACAGAGAAACAGTCTTCACTTAACTCCCTTTCCTGGATTCACCAGAATCGCTGCCCACTCCCTCTATCCCCCAGCATTCCCACACACAGAACAAAGTAGGTTAGCCTCTCATATGAATTGTATGCTCCCTGAGAAGCAGTTGTTTCCCACATCTGTTTATGACAGTTGCATTTTGTTATTTTAATGATGTGGTTTCATTAAGTATTACATAAATAGATGGAATACAAAGACAAAAAGAGTTGTTTCTATGCATAAGTCAAAAGCTTCATAAAGTGTGAGTGATGTAGCTGCAATAGATTGTGGGAAAAACTCTAGAAGAATTCTGCACTCAGGTCCATTCCCCTTTCTCTGCAAGTTTTCACTCTCTTTGAAAGACACCCATATTTTAAATCTCAGTTAATATGTTATGTGCTGTGCTTAGTCACTCAGTCGTGTCCAGCTCTTTGCAACCCCATGGACTGTAGCCCACCAGGCTCCTCTGTCCATGGAGATTCTCCAGGCGAGAATACTGGAGTGGGTTGCTGTGCCCTCCTCCACGGGATCTTCCCAACCCAGGGATCGAAGCCAGGTGTCCCATACTGCAGGCAGATTCTTTACCATCTGAGTCACCAGGGAAGCCCAAGAAAACTGGAGTGGGTAGCTTATCCCTTCTCCAGGGGATCTTCTTGACCCAGGAATCGAACTGGGGTCTCCTGCAATGCAGGCAGATTCTATACCAACTGAGCTACCAGGGAAGCCTTAATATGTTATGGGTGTGCTTTATTCAAGAGTAATGCTCTGCGCTCAAAGACCTTGCCCTTATGTCAAAAGATTGGTCAACTGATACACACTTGTTTTCAGTTAAACAAAATATTTGTGGAAATTTTCATTTTTTGACTTGTTGCTTTAACCTACTTTTGAACAGAGCAACAGAAGCTCCTAAGGAAGAAGTTGGCTTGAGCTGTACATGAATCCAGCTCATCTCTGCTCTCTGTTTCATCACAACAAACATAGAGCTGTGCAGACTGCCCTTTCCTGCTGCCAAACTACAAACTGCCACTCTGTGACCTTGTTTTCACATCAAGGATCCTCTTCAGCTTTAGCCAGATGCCCACAAGCCATTTTTCCCTCACTCCCCCAACTCATTCTAGAAGAATGTGCTCTATCCTAGCCTCCACAAACCTTACGGAGATGGTTCCCAGTAAGTTCATCTACCCTGGCCATCCTCTGCTATTGACGCAAATCTAAAAAGACCTCTTGCTCCAGGCAGCTCCCTAGTGCAGCACCCTAGTACAACACCTTCTCTTCTTTGTCTCAGCAGAAACATATGGGTGTTTATTGGGCATCAGAATTTACTGGGCACCTATCACGTGTCAGGCTTAGCACCAGGCACTAGTTTTGCCATAGTGAATAAACTGTGTTTATATCATGAACAATATACATATAGTATGAGCAGAAGAGCAGTAGCTAAGTCCTTTTTTTTTTTCATTGATAAATTGTAAACGAATGAGGGAGAGTTTCCATAGTACTTTTGACTTGGGAAATTGTTAGTTTGTCATTATGTATGCATTTATATATCGTATGTATTTATATGTATTTCTGTGGAAATTAAATGGGCATGTAATACTTTAATCCAAGGGCTTACAAATTTTTCTCTAAAGGGGGCAGAGAGTAGATATTTTTGGCTTTGTGTCATAGAGTCTCTGTTACAACTACTAAGCTAAGTAAGCTCTTGTAGTGTAAAAACAGTTATAGATAATACGTAAGTGGATGGCAGTGGCTGGGTTCCAATACAATTTTATTTACAAAAACAGGCAGGAGCTCTAGTTTGCTGACCCCTAGAATCTATCAAAATACCTTACTGCTTCTCCTAGTAGCAATTAAACTTCCTCAAGCCTCTTCCCTAAAAAAAAAAAAAAAAAAAAAATCAAAATCCCACGTCACTGCAAGAAATTGTCTTGTACTTACCACCTCTACATCCCGACCTCTTATTTACCCCCAGTGCCAGACAATCTGACCTCTGTGTTCACCGCCCTCTGAAATTGCTCTTATCAGAGTCACCAGCAATCTCCGGGTTGCTAAATACCTCAGAGACTCCAGTGCTCTCTTTCTTACTCACTCTCGCCACAGCTTACAACATAGTCAGCCACTCCTTGCTCCTGGAAACACTCCCCACTCTTAGCTTCTGAAACTTCACAGGATGGGTTTGCCTTGTATGGCAGTAGCCACTCTTTCTGCCATCAGTCTTCTCTTGACAATCTCTACATGATGAAGTTACTCAGGGTTCCATCTTGGGTTCTGTTCTTCTCTCCTTTAGGGACCTCATCCACTCTTTAGCTTTAAATGACTTGCTGAAAACTCCCACCTTTATGTCTTCAGCCCAGATCTTTCCCCCACCTACCCTTTTCCTGCCTCACATATCTAGTTGCTGACTTGACATTTCAAGTCTCTCAGGTATCTAAAACATAAAGTACTGAATAAACATGACTGAATAAATAAATGAATTTACCTGGTTGCCCAACAGAAACCAGAGCCTCATCAATAACCCCTCCCTTTTGCTCACCTCATGCATTACCCAAATATAAGCCTTCTCTTTCCTAACCATCTCCTGGATCTTTCCTGGCTCTCCATACCTAATTCCCAGGCAACAGATACAGCTGTATCTGTTGCTGAAACATTGAAATATCAATTCTTCCATACTGGCTGCAAAGAGCTGCTAGTCTAAGCTCCATTTGTGTTGACCTCACCTCTGGGTGCCAGCTGTCTATCCAGCCTGGCCTGGCAGAGAGATGTCTGCAGACCCTTGTTTTTGATTAGTCACTCAGTCGTGTCCAACTCTTTGTGACCCCATGAACTGCAGCATGCCAGTCTTCCCTGTTCTTCATTATTTCCCATGGTTTTCTCAAACTCATGTCCATTGAGTTGGTGATGCCATCCAATCATCTCATCTTCTGTCATCCCCTTTGTCCTCCTGCTTTAAATCTTTCCCAGCATCAGGGTCTTTTCCAAGGAGTCAGCTCTTCCCATCAGGTGGGCAAAGTATTGGAGCTTTGGCATCATTCCTTCCAATGAATATTCAGGATTGATTTCCTTAGGATTTACTGGTTTGATTTCCTTGCTGATGAAAGGACTCTCAAGAGTCTTCTCCAGCACCACAGTTTGAAAACATCAATTCTGTAGACACTGCTCAAGGCTAAAGCTACCATCCATCCTGATGAATTAATGCTCATGCAAAACTGATTGTTAAAGATTTTAATATTACCCTTACTTAATACACTGTCACTAAAATATTCTAGGACTAGGAAATCATCTCTCACCCAGTTCATTGGAAAAGCCATCTAACTGAGATCCCTACCTTCTCCTCCTGCCTCCTCAAGACTCTGCACAGCAGCCAGAGTGATTTGTCTACAAGTTGATTGCATCTCTCCTTCTACCTAAAACCTTTAAACATGGATTGCTTTTGCTCTGTTACTAGCTCATGTCCGACTCTTTGCAACTCCATGGACTGCAGCACACCAGGCTTCCCTGTCCTTCCCTATCTCCTGGAGTTTACTCAAACTCATGGATAACCATAAAGATAAAACCCCAACTCCCTAATAAAGTTCACCAGGCCCTTCATGATCTGACCCCTTTTCCCTTCAAACCTCACCTCCTTGGAGACATCCCCTCTGAAACCACGTTAAGTAGGCTCTTTCTCTTACGGTTGCACCCGTTTGTTTTCTTCATTGCATCGATCACAATTTGACATTATGTTGATTTGTAAAAGTCTGTTTCCCCTACTAAAGTATCAGCTCCTGAGGGCAGATGCCATGTGTGGCTTATGCTCTGGTAGACCCCTTGCCCTTATGTATTTGTGAAGCTGATAAATCTGGTTCCCTGAATCTCTTCTAGCTTTGTCTCTTGCCCCTTTCTCCCTTGAAATCTGTGGTTTAGCTGTATGCAGCCAGCAAATATTCAAGTATCATTTGATCACAAGCTGTTCTCAGTTCCTTAAATATTCCAGGGTACCCTTTGCTTGGAAGACTTTGCACCCTGCTGTCCTTTCCCCTGAACTCCCGCTTGACTTCGAGGAATCAACACTGTCATTATACCCTCCTCTTCAGGACATTTTGCCCGCTAATCCCTCCAGATCAGAACCCTCAATACTACCATTTAAATGCCTGTTTCCCTTTCTGCTTTCCTCACTAGAGTCTGTCATTTTTCATAGTTGCATCTAAGACAACCTGCTTAGTGCCTGGCAAACATTTAGCGGGCCAGTTCAGCCCAAAGCAGACTCTCAAAGTCCTGAGAGGGAGTCAGGGAACTTATATCCATTTGGGTGTTGATATACTATTTGTAAGTGGGTTATCTTCCCCCAGTAGTAAAGGGTTTTGTTTGTTTTTCCTAAGAATGAATTTTCCCTTAGTGCTTCTGTGATAGGCAGTGACTTCACCTGGAACTCACTGTTTGGCTTTATGGGAAGAAAGTGGTTCTTAGTGGGAAGTACAAAATATAGGTTACTAAAAAGATCTTTAGTGAGACTGGATTTTGTAATGTCTTAGAGGACACCAGAAGACAGCAGTTACCCTTCTTTGAAATAATTTTTTTGTGTGTTCATCCTGAATTCATGTAATTCAGTTAAAAAAAGAATCTCTTTCCTCTGCTTGTTAATGGTGGTTTTATGGTTTCATTTTGCTGGGCACATAAATATGTTATAATATAAACAAGCCAATGGTGTAATGAATCATTGCAGTCTTATTGTGTGTATGTTTTTACTACAAATCTTGGGGGGAAAAAGCTACTCATGCTTTGCATTTTTAAATTATGCTAATGTGATTAGTCATTATGATCCTACTTACTCTTCATGATGGATGAATGATGTCTAAGAATCCGATGTACTTGTGAGGGACCTGATTAGTGCTTGAGACCCAATCAAGAAGCTGATGATGGATTCACATAACACATTAAAAAGTTACTTAGGACAGAGGAGTTGATCATTGCTTATATAAGATTGTATAGAGGAATAAAATAAGTGTAAATTGTTGTAACATGCATTTTTTTAATGAAAAAACATTTTTATGAAATATATTTGATTTTCATTGTTCAGGTATACAGCAAAGTACTTCAGATACACACACACACACACACACACACATTCTTTTTCAGAATTTTCCACTCTAGTTTATTACAAGATATTGAATTTAGTTCCTAGTTCCATACACTAGGCCCTTGTTGCTTATCTGTTTTATATATAGTAGTGTATATCTGTTAATCTGAAACTAATTTATCCCCCCGCCTTTGCCCTTTGGTAGCTATAAGTTCTAATGTACGTTTTTATTCTTCCATGAAAATATCAGCTGTTGCCATAACCTTTGAATATATTTTGCCAGGATATGTCCAGGCCACCTTTTTTTTTTTTTCAATCAAAGTGTGAAAAAGCTACTGTCATTGTTTAGTAGGAAAATTCACACACTCACATCTGTAAACAGGTGTTTGCAAAGCCCAAACTTCAAAATAATTCACCCATTCTTGCATTTTGATGTTGCAGTCAAGCAAAATGAAAAACAGAAGAGACACATTTTTGTTGATTATTATCCTGCCAAATCAGATTGTTTCTGTTATTGTCTTACACTAGTACCAAGCTCAGAGAGCAAAGTGGGGAACAGAGAGAAAAAGATGGATGTGTGTGAGGAGAGGGAAAGGCGGGGGCTAGAATTTTAAATGAGTCCAGTAAATCAAAGACTTGCTTAACGCCCTCAGAAATAAAAGTCCCTAGAAAAAGAAGTAGTTTAGAAAAGTAGAAAAGAAGCACTTTACGTTCAGTTTTTTAAAAGACTATTTTAGAAGTAGAACCCTCTTTTCAGAAGAAATCGTACGAAGAGTCACACAAATATATAAAATAGACAGGAAGAATATTTTTAGTAAACATGTATTAGTTCAAATTTATCACATTTTTTTCAAATTCACTGAAAAAACAAGACTGTTTTGATAATACCTAAAATTAAAATTAGGGGATTAGTAAAAATTATCATCTTACATGAGCTTCAGCAACAAACTTATTTCTGTGATTTCTTCTTGTGTATTATCAAGATTCTTCTTGATCACAATGCTGAACTGTGGGAAATAGAGTTCTTAAACAAGTTACCTGGTGATCTCAGGTCAAGAAGGAGCTTCACTTGTCCTGCGGGCTGCACCAAGAGATTTAACCTGAGGAGGCCGTGAAGCATGTTGCTGGCCTCTATTGGGTTACCATTTTGTACTTGACACTTGAATGTGCCTGTTTTTCAAAATATTGTTTTATAGAGGTTAAAAATTAAGTAAAATTCCAATGGAATGTTCGCTGACCCCTTGAGTCTCCTCAGGGCTTCTCTGGTGGCTCAGACAGTAAAGAATCTGCCTGCAATACAGGAGACCTGGGTTTGATCCCTGAAGTTGGGAAGATCCCCTGGAGGAAGGCATGGCAACCCACTCCACTCTTCTTGCCTGGAGAATCCCGTAGACAGAGGAGCCTGACGGGCTATAGTCCACGGGGTCGCAAAGAGATGGACACGACTGAGAGTCTCCTCAAGGACATAGAAGGGTGGGCCTTCTGGCTGACCCTCTCTGAGTTGGAGATGTCTCCACTCTACAAGGAGGATTTTAACAGATTTGCTGGCCTCATCTGCTATAGGCATAAATGCTGTATTCTTTTTCCTGTATTTTCTGTCTCAGTCAATGGCATCACCATTTTAGGAGCTGAGGCCCCTTCAACTTTCCCTTTTCCTCATTCCTAACATTTAATACCTCATGAAAGTCTATTCATACCATCTCCAAAGTGTCTATGAAATCCATCCTCTCATCTCCTCGCTCTTCTACTGCAATGACCTCAAGACTTGAGCTTTACCCTACCTCTCACAGCTAGAGCTTCTGTTCTGAGACACAATTAGATCTGGTCATCCCCCTGGTTAAAAGCTAGTAGTGCTCTTTCTCTTACCTGGTTGAGACCAAACCCCTCAGCATAGTACAGGAGGCCCTTCACTGTCTGACCCCACCATTCTCCAACCTCACAGGCCCTGAACGCATCACACTAGATGTACCTTATTCTTTGCATCTGATTTCTTTGTGCCCAGAGAACTCTTAGTCATCCTTCAAGTTCCAATCCAAACATTACCCCTTTCCAAAGCATTTCTTGAGGCTTCCCAAGTGGCTCAGTGATAAAGAATCTGCCTGCAAATGCAGGAGTTTCAGGAGATGTGGCTTCGACCCCTGGGTCAGGAAGATCCCCTGGAGTAGGAATGGCAACCCACTCCAGTATTCTTGCCTGGAAAATTCCAATGGCAGAGGATCCTGGTGGGCTACAGTGCATGGGGTCACAAAGAATCCAACGTGACTAGCGACTGAGCACACACAAAACATTTCTGATTTCTTCAGGCAAAGCAAATTGTCCCTCTTCAGCTTCCTTTACACTACTCATGCTTGTAGCATGTGCTCCATTTCCTTTTACTGGGATTATCTGTTTATGTCTCCCACTTCTCTAATATATGGTGAACTCTTAATGAGCAGACTGTCTCTCATCCATTTTTTTATCCCGAACACCTACCATCACACTTGACATGTGCCTGAGATACGGGAAACTCTCAGTGTGTATTTTTGAACTTTTCATTACAGCACTTCATGGGGAGTTTGTTCCTGATCTGTACAGTGATAAACTAGCAGAAACCACAGCGTATCCTGTAGACTCCCTCTGGTCTAAATTGTCAGTTTCTTTTCTCCTTCAGGCTCTCCATGCCTTTGGACACCTAAATCTTTATCTTCCTCCAAATGTATTAGCATATTTCCAACTTGAATTTCAGTTCAATTGAACTGAATTTCAAAACATCTTTTCTCTATGGTGTTTGCTTTCCCAAATTTATTTATCCTACTCTCTCCCACCTGGTGTGATACTTCCCTGGTGTTTGGAATTTCAAAAAAGAACTGATTTATCCTGATTTTAGCAGGTCAGACTTTGGGGGGAGGATTACTTATCCTGCTCCAGGTAACTTTGGTGTAGAGACTCTTTCATTTTGTTTCCCCACTACATTTTATAATCCTTCCCAAGAGAGCTCACATGCAAGCTATTGCTGATTTGCAAATATTAGGTCCCCTGCCCCCATATTTCTTAGGCCTTGAAGATGCTGAAATGAGGTTGCTATCTGAATCAGTTTTGTATATTCATGTGAATATGCATCTGTTAGATTCTTTTCCTTGTCTGTCTTTACAATTCAATAAAAATTCATCCCATGATATCGTTACTGCTTACAAACTCAGTTGTTATTCCTGGTTATTTGGATATTTTATAGGTTTTTTTTTTTTTATCATCTTTTATTTACTTCATGATTGTACTTGAAGAGAATTCAATAACACCTACCAGGATGGGTATTCTTTCTCAGACACTCAGTGGTATCCACCCCTTTTCAAGGCATAACATTTCCTATTTCCAATCCTCTCTGGGTTTGAAAAAAATAGCCTGGCAATGGTTCACTAAGAATTGTAATTTAATCCTTTGGAATAACAGGCTTTTCATCTGTGCTCCCTGCAATGATCCGAGATCTGCCACACAATCAGTTCCTTAGAGAAGAACAATGCTACTCAGAAGGAAAAAAAGTACTGGCAACATGAAAAAAAAATACATATATATATAGCTGGTAAAATATGTATATATAATATATATGAGGCCATTTATAAAATTTATAAATTTAAATTAACCTTGAGAGTGAATGGCATCAAATTATCAATTATCACTGCTTTTCAGAAGAGGAATCAGAACATTTCTGACAGCAAATGAACTCAAATGAATGTCTGTGCTTTTGATCCGGACTGTGTAAACACAGGCTCATAACTAGGTAGTTTTGTGTTTATGTTGGTGGAGTCTCTAAAGTTATGCTTACAGGTCCAGGAACAATGTAATATTTAAGAAAAGACAAACACAGACCTAATTCTTACCTCTCATGGTCCTCGACCTCAAGAGTGTTTGTCCAGGTTGTTTGGAGTCCCTGTGTTTTATGGAGCAGGTTACTTTAAAAAAAAAGAAAAAAAAAAACAACACACAAAAACTGCACAGGTACAGCCCTGTATGTCTATAATGTTGCATGTATATTTGTTTAAATGCGATAGGGCTGATGCCCTCCTTCTGAGACAATCATACGTCATCAGCAACCTGCATAGTAATTTATCACCTCGTTTTCAGTCTTTATCACTGTTAGTCAACCGTGTGTTCTACAGCCTTCACATCACAGATAGTTCACTGGAATTAGATGTTTTAAGATTCATTAACATCACCAGTATTACTACAAACCACACCATTTGTTTAGCACCAACAATGTGCTGAAGAAAGCAAGTTGGCACAATCTAAAGTGGGTAAGAAACAACCCCAAGTGTAAAAGGAGCCTGGGACTTGAGCTCTGGGCAAGGATGAGTGAGGGCAGATGACTGGCAGACTCTCAGGAAAAAGGCTATTGGAGTTTCATACACATTTTCATACCCAGAATGGAGCCTCCTGGAAGGACAAATACTTTGCAAAAATCCTTTTCTTTCTCCCAGTGGCCTGATAATCCATAGAAAGTAAAGATAGCTGACCAGAAGGCATATTTAAGATGAATTTGGGCAAACTGCTCATGTTTATGGCACATTTTTTTTTTCTGCAAAGCCTATTGGAACTAGAACTCTCTTGAGCCTTTCTGAGCTGAAGTTGGTGTCCGAATTCATGTGTCTCAGGCTCCCTCCTCTATCAACAAAGGCTACCAGATGATGTCCAGGGAAGAGATCTGCTTAGTTAGTTGAGGTGGGGTGTGAGAAGTTGAGTCTGAGTTTAACCCACAGAATACCGTATAATACAAAAGGAGGCATTTCCTTCTGATCTAATTATTATTGCATCAACTTAAGGTTCTACTATGCCTTATTTGCCATATAAAGGACAAGTCTAATACTCCTTTTCCTTTCTATAAAATATAAACATTCAGAGTTTGGTGACCCTAAACGTGATTATAAAATTTGGCTTGGAAACTAAGTTAAAGAAAAAGCAGAGAAAGAATTTTTACTTGTCTTTCATGGTATCAGCCCAAGCTTTGAACAATGCTTAAGAATGAAATAAATCATTTAGAGAGAATGTTTGTGTTCCTCTTTTATACATTTATTTAATACCTTTATAAATTTTGAAAGTGATACTGTTAGTTACTCAGTCAAGTCTGACCCTTGGGGCCCTCATGAATTGTAGCCCACCAAGCTCCTCAATCCTTGGGATTTCCCAGGCAAGAATATGGAGTGGGTGGCCATTCCCTTCTCCAGGAGATCTTCCCAGGGCACCCAGGGCTCCTGCATTGCAGGCAGATTCTTTACCATCTGAGCCACCAGGGAAGCCCCTAGTAAAATAATAATTCATATCAATAAAAATTCACTTTATTTTTATTGAGAATCAGTATGTTTAAAGCCATCTTATATTTGATAAGTAAATCTGAATTATTAATGAAATTTTCAGTTTGCATGAAAAATCATACATTTTTCCTTATAAGAGAGGTGATATAATTTTTAACATTTTATAAAGAGTTATAGGATAAACTATTATTTCTGGGGTCTGATTTGCAATAAGATAATTATTTGATCTTTCATATATCCTTTTGACTTCTGGTTATAAAATTAAGGCTAAAGACACTCCATATTTTAATAGGCCCAGGTTTTCTATAATGTCTAAATGTTCATAATCCCTTTACTATACTCCAGTTAGCATCTGTGCACATAAGTGTAACTGAGAAAGAAGAAAAAATACCCTTTTCCACTTGAGTATTTCAGTTTGGTATTCTTAGTATGAGATGAGTACATTTTTATAGAAAATGGCTGCAGAAGAAAAAAGTAATATTTGAGAAGATAGAGTCCAAGAATTCTTAAGTACCTGGGAAGATTTTTTTAAGTAAATAAAAAAGAAAAAAAAATGGTGGGCTTTCTCAGGAAACAAAGTGAACCAATATATCTCATCACTTATTTATTGTTTTGGAAAAACTATCTACAAACCTGTACCAGCTAAAACACCCTTCCCACAATGACTGATGCCATTGGCAAGGTTGCTATGTGCAGAAAGAAGACTGAAAATGATAGAGTACAAATATTGTGGGTTTTCATTGTCATTATGAGAAACTAATGTTTTTAGACCTTGGATCTGAGAGGTAATTTACATGGGCGATTATGAGAACTCTCATGGAATGATTGTGCACCTGCATTTGGTCAAACAGAAAGAAAACTCTCTCGCTGAGTAATGTACCATATGCAAATTGAGGGATCAAAGGATCAGAACAGCTGGCATGCAAAGAATATTTTACAGATTCTTAGGGAGCACTAGTCTGGAGCCATTCAGACCTTCCACCAAGCTGGCAAAAGTGTAGCTTAGGTAACCTTAACTGGAGTCTGAATGAAAATGGCTTTTGGAGAAAGGGAAAAATGTTACGGCCAAAGTCCAAAACTCACTAGCATTGATAACAGCATCCAGAAAAGTGAGAAGAGCCATTAACAAAGTCATTAATTAGAATGTTTTTTACATTCCTTCCATCAACTGAAAACATGTTTAATATGCACTTTTCTTAATTTTTTTTAGTCTTTTCTTTCCTATTTTTAAAAATTTATTTTAGTTGATTTACTGTGTTGTGTTAATTGCTGCTGTATAGCAAAGTGATTCAGTTATATGCATATATACATTCTTTTCAAATTATTCTTTTCCATTATGCTTTATTACAGGATACTGAATATAATTCCCTGTGCTAAACAGACCTTGTTTTTATCCATTCTGTATATAATAGCTTTATCTGCTAGTCTCAAACTTCCCATCCCTCTCCCATACACTCTCCCCCATGGCAACCAGAAGTCTGTTTCCTAGGTGAGTCTGTTTCTGTTTTGTAGTAAGTTCATTTTTGTCATATTTAAATTCCACATATAAGTGATATTATATGGTTTTTGTCTTTCTGACTTCCTTCACTTAGTATATTAATGTTTAGGTCTGTCCACGTTGCTGCAAATAGCATTATTTCATTCTTTTTTGTGGTTGAGTAGTATTCTGCTATATATGTGTATGTCACATCTTCATTATCCCTTTGTCTGCAAATGGACATTTAGGTTGTTTCCATGTCCTGGCTCTTGTTAATATTGCTGCTATATTTCAACATTTATTGCTAGAAAAAGATAACCTGCCTGAATTTCATAAAGACACATTGGTGAATTTCATAAAGACATATTGATGAATATAATAAAGACATATCAGCACACTACTTATGTTTCCAGGGCAGAGTGGGCACATCTTTGGCCAACACATAGATTAAATGGGAGTAGTGCTTGAAGGCTCAGCTGTTACTTGAGCAAAGAAGTTATTATTCATCAGAAACAGACTGCTAACAGGACTTGAGAGACGGTGTGGTCTATGGAAAGAGTTCTGGACCATCTGCAGCTTCAACTTGTTCATCTGTTAAGTGGGGATAATAACACTTGCCCTGCCCAGGTCATATTTGTTGTGAACATCAAACAAAGTCTTAAGAGGTGAATGCATTCTGTAATGTATGATATGTAATGTACATGATGCAAGGGATTATTCTTAATGAATGAATTCACTAATAGCTATTCTTTTATAGGGATTAGAGAGGTCCTAAATCCCCAGAGATTGATGCAATTATATCAATAATTATTTGACCCTTGTATTTATTTTAGTTAATAATCACATGCATCTCTTATTTAGGCAAGAAAGCTGAATTTCCTGTGTGAGCCACCCTTCTGCCTACATTCAAGTCTGCTTTCTTTGTGTTTGCATAACTCAGTGAACTCAGCCAAGATGTCAACAGGGAAGTCCTCTTTTTGATTAAAATGGGTTATTTTGGCATGTATGTCCTAACTCTAATCACTAAGACAAGACCAAAAAACCCCCAATGTCCCATTCCATGTGATTCCAGAACCCTGGGCTTCCCTCATTCTTGGTCCACTGACCAAAAAAAGCTACCATTTTAGCAAAATTTACACACCCCACTGCTCTTCTATGTAAGTTTTAGAACAGCACATTCATAATACTATACTAAGAAGCATCAGAAATAATCAAGGCTCAGCTGTACTCACAGAGCAGCCCTTTATTTTTCTCTCTTTCTAGAAAATTCACAACTTGGCATCTGGTCACAAAATTTTAGAAGCCCTTGGCCATGCCAGTAAGCTTTGAAGTATAGAGGTGGATAAGCCCTGGGACAGAACTTTCTTGACCTAAATTTTACATGCTTATCATTTGGTAACTAATTTTTCTTGCTTTTTTTGTTGTTGTTTCCTTTGAAAGAGGAGAAGGCCTTGTAACTGAATGTATATTTTGCAAAGGATTGATAGCCTTTTTAATAATAAGCCTGAGTTATAATAGGGACCATGTGTAATACTCTTTCTCTACCTCTCTGGAAGTGCCTCTAGACTTGCAGTTCTGGGAGGGCCCTCTTCTTTGCTGTTGTTCAGTTTCTTCCTGCCCTCAATCATTCCCAGCATCAGGGTCTTTTCCAATGAATCAGCTCTCCTTATCAGGTGGCCAAAGTATTGGGAGCTTCAGCATCAGTCCTTCCAGTGAATATTCAGGGTTGATTTCCTTTAGGATGGACTGGTTTCCTTGTTGCCTTCAGGTAACCCGGCTGTCTTAGTTTGTAACCTCAAGGCTCAAGGCCAACTCTGGGACCAATTTTTTCATTTGTAAAAAGCATTGAGTTGAGGATCTCAAAGCCCCTTTCAGCTCTGAGCTACACCTTCAAAGATGATCCAGTTTAGTCAGTCCATAAGACTGAAGCGACTTAGCAGCAGCAGCAAGCCTGAAAAATGCACTCTTAATATTTGGAACCTACCCTCAACATCTCTCATGAAAACAATTCTTACCTCCTATATTAACTTGAGTTTTCATTCAAACTTCTACAACTGAAACCATCTATGAACAACAAAACCCCACAACTAAAATAATGTTGTTGTTGTTGTTGTTGTTTTAAAGACCATTCAATTTCAACTTATTGGATTCATTTGTCTACTCTATGGGGAAAATGTATGGAGTATTTCACTGTGAACAATTACACGTTGACAAACATTTACTGTGATGATCACTGGAAAAGCAATGCTCATTATTGGTTAACCACTTAGCTGGCTAATACCTAATCTAAGCTCTGTCATTAACGGGCCAAGTGGCCTAGAATAAACTTCAGTTTCCTTATCTGCAAAGTGGGAACTGAGCCAGTGACCCAACTCTTGAAAAGTACTTGTAATCACTCTTGAGTCTCAGAGGGCAGATGACCATGGCACCATCTGACACTCTTTGGAGGGTGCATTTACTCTTTGAGGCCATTAAGGGAACCATTTAGTACTGTAGCAGCGACTTACAGATGTTGCCCCCGTGGTCCCCAAGACGTAACGCACCGTCCGTATACCTCTTGCTTCCTTTGTGTGTATCAACTAATCTATCAGATGGTACCTTTGATAGATCCATTTGCTAGACACAAGTGGGTGGGCATTTTACTCCCAGACAGTACTTGCCTCTTCCCTGCTCTTAAAAGAATCAGAGACAAACCCAAACAGGCATCTACCCAGCACTCCTACAGAGAACTTTGGGGTTATTTATGAAACAGAGCTGCTAACTGTTGTAACCTCCCTGTGGCACTATTGTATTCTCTGGTGTTAGGAAGAACCACACTGAGTGGGAGTGTTGGAGGTACTTTTTTGATTTTAACATTATTAATAATAGCTCTAGGGTATGAATGTCTCTCCGCTTGCTTGTCCTCTTCTCTTTCCATCTGGATTCAGAGAAAGAGGAATTTTGAAGAAGGTAAATCTACTTAATTTCTGGATCACTTCCTATCTGCTGTCTCCTCAAGTAGCATTTTGATCAAATATTCATAGTCTCTCCTGTGTCCTTAATTTTTCCTTGGTTACTCTTTTCTTCCAAACTCTGTAAAAATCTCTAATTGAAAAATTTTTTGCTGGAGTAGAGTTGATTTATAATATTGTGTTAGTTTCAGATGTACAACAAAGTGGCTCAGTTATACATATATTCATTCTTTTTCAGATTCTTTACTCACATAGGTTATTACAGAATATAGAATAAAGTCCCTTGTGCTACACAGTAGGTCATTGTTGGTTATCCATTTTATATACAGCAGTGTGTGTATATTAATCCCAAACTCCTGATTTATCCCTCCCCTCGGTGTTTCTCCTCTGGTAGCATAAATTTGTGTTTTCAAAACCTGTGAGTCTCTTCCTGTTTTGTAAATAAGATCATTTATATCATTTTAAAAATTAGATCCCACATCTAAGTGATATCATATGATAAATTTGTGTTTCTCTTTCAGACTTACTTCACTTAGCATGGTAATCTCTAGGTCCATCCATGTTGCTGCAAATGGCACTATTTTGTTCTTTTTTATGGCTGAGTAATACTTGATTGTTGGAGAAGGCAATGGCACCCCACTCCAGTACTTTTGCCTGGAAAATCCCATGGACGGAGGAGCCTGGCTGCAGTCCATGGGGTCGCTAGAGTCGGACACAACTGAGTGACTTCACTTTCACTTTTCACTTTCATGCATTGGAAAAGGAAATGGCAACCCACTCCAGTGTTCTTGCCTGGAGAATCCCGGGGACAGGGGAGCCTGGTGGGCTGCCGTCTATGGGGTCGCACAGAGTCGGACATGACTGAAGCGACTTAGCAGTAGCAGCAGCAATACTTGATTGTATATATGTATCATATCTTCTTTATGCATTTTTCTGCTGATGGACACTGAGTTTGCTTCCATAATTTGACCATTGTGAACAGTGCTACAATGAACACTGCGGTGCCTGTATCTTTTCAAACTATGGTTTCTCTGGAAATGTACTCAGGAGTGGTATTACTGGATCAAATGCTAGTTCTATTTTTAGTTTTTTAAGGACCCTCCATACTGTTCTCCATAGTGGTTGTACTAATTTACATTTCCACCAACAGTATAGGATGGTTCCTTTTCCTCCACCTCTATTTCCAGCATTTACTATTGGTAGACTTTTTGATGATGCTTTTCGGATTGGGGTGATGTGATACCTTGTTGCAGCCTTGACTTGCATTTCTCTGATAATAAGTGATGTTGAGCAGAAAAGCTCTAATCTTCAATAAATCATACTCTCCCTGGACTTTATACCCTTGTTTGCCTCTCGCCTGCTCTTTCGTTTCTTTCCTAGTTATGCCTGTGAAAAGGAAATCCACTCAGAGTGTCCTCACTTCATCACTCACTCACTCCATAACCCACCATAGCCTGTGAATGTGGTCATCATTGATAATGGTCCTCTGGGTTTTCAAGAACCTGTAAAATGTTTGTGATCTACAGAAAAGTTGATTGGCTTAAATACAAAAAAAAAAAAATTAACTAGTACTAACTTCAAAGGGAAAATTTTTATGAGATGAATTTAATGTGGAATTTGGCATGTAAAGAATCTGCCCATAATGCGGGAGACCTGGCCTTGATCCCTGAGCCAGGAAGATTTCCTGGAGAAGGAAATGGCAACCCACTCCAGTATTCTTGCCTGGAGAATTCCTTGGACAGTGGAGTTCATGGGGTCGCAGAGAGTCAGACACAACTGAGTGACACACTTTCACTTTCACGCCAGAAATGAGTGTGTTTAGGATCTAGGAGAATTTTAAATGATGAGTCTGCGTTTTCTTTCATGTCCCTAGCTAAGTAAAGAGTACATATCCCTTCAACAGCTCAATCTAGAAATCTGGGAGATGTGTTATACCTTTTTCCCCTCACATCTTATATCCAGTCAGTCACCAATTCATTCAATTCCTTTACTTTCTTGAATATGTCCACTTCTCTACATCTTTTAAAAACACAGTTCTGGTCTTGCTGCCCTCATGCTTCATCCTTAGTGATTCCCATTAACTTGGGATGAAGCCCCCAATACTACCAGGACCCCTAAAGCCCACCATACCGGCCTCTGCCTGCTTCTCCAGCTCGATTCCAGTCCCGGCCCTCTTCCCTCTCAGTACATTAGCTGTAGCCAGAACGGCGTGCATCTTAAATCACTCTGGCAAGAATCCTCCCCTTTCACAAGGTATTTATCTTAGAACATCTTTCTACCCACTCCCCCGAACCTCCAGATTGTGTCGGCTGCTCCTGTGCCTGTCACCATCCACCACAATGACATTCTCATTGCAGTCTGGGCTGCACCTTCTCAGCTCTCCAACACACTTTATTTTTTAAAATGTTATTGGTGTATAGTTGACTTACAATATTGTGTTAGTTTTAGGTGTACAGCTTAGTAATTCAGTTATACATATATTCATTCTTTTTCAGATTCTTTTCCCATATAGGCTACTACAGAATATTGAGTAGAGTTCCCTGTGCTATACAGGAGGTCCTTGTTGGTTATCTATTTTATATATATGGTGTGTGTGTATATTAATCCCAAGCTCTTAATTTATCCCCTGCCCATGTTTCCCCTTTGGTAACCATAAATTTGTTTTTTGAATCTGTGAGTCTGTTTAAGGTTTTGTAAATAAGATCATTTTTTAAAAAGTAGTTTCCACATATGAGTGCTATCATATGATATGTGTCTTTGTCTGACTTACTTCACTTATGATAATCTCTAAATTCATCCACGTTGCTGCAAATGACATTATTTTGTTCTTTCTTTATGGCTAATACTCCCTCATATATATGTACTGCATCTTCTTTATCCATGCATCTAGATGGACATTTAGGTTGCTTTCATGTCCTGGCTATTGTAAATAGTGCTTCAGTGAACCCTGGGGTGTGGGTGTGTGTATCTTTTTGAATTACAGTAGGTTCCAATAGACTTTAAATTCTTTGTTCAATGTGTTCAGTGTTTTCTTTTCCCCAATACAAGTGCCTAGTATTTGTTAAGTACTTCCTACGTGTGAGGCCTTTTTATATACACTATCTCATTTTAATCATTACAACAACTATGTGAAAGTGAAAGTGTTAGTCGCTCAGTTGCGTCTTGATTCTTTGCAACCCCGTGGTCTGTCTGTGGAAATCTTCAGGCAAGAATACTGGAGTGGGTAGCCATTCCATTCTCCAGGGGATCTTCCCGATCCAGGGATTGAACCTGGGTCTCCTGCATTGCAGGCAATTTCTTTACCATCTGAGCCTATTCCCTGGTATATATGTACCACATCATCTTTATCCATTCATCTGTTGATGGACATTTGGGTTGCTTCCATGTCCTGGCTATTGTAAACAGTGCTGAAATGAGCATTGGCGTGCATGTATCTATTTGAATTATGGTTTCAACACACTTTAAATTCTTTGTTCAGTGTCTCTTTTCCCAATAAGAGTGCCTAATATTTATTAAGTACTTCCTATGTGTGAGGCATCTTTATATATACTATTTCATTTTAATCTTTACAACAACTATGAGGTAGGTTCTATTATTACCCTAGCTTTACAAGTAAAGAAACTGAAGTTCTAAGAAGCTGAAGGCCACATAGCTAGTGAAGGATAAATTAAAACTGGAACCTAAGCAGTCTGTATCCAGAGCTCATGTGTAACCATGATTAATATGCCTCAGAGAAGCAATAAACTCCATAAGGGCAGAGGCCAGATCTTATACCCCCAGAGCCTAACACAGGATTGGCATATAGTAGGGGCCAACAAGGACTTGCTGATATACTTAATGCAGTGCCAGCTCCTAGAGTGGCCTATGGTCCACCACATTCTTCCCCTCATCTACCTTTCTAGACTTTTCTCCCAGTGGGCCTGTCCCCCTTTTCCCCATGCCCCATCTCTTAGCCATATAAGCAGTTCCCTGTACAGGCCATAGTGGTTCACACTTCTGCCTTTTGTCTGTTCATTATTTCCCTCATTTGCTCATCCATTCATTCACTCACTCACCATGCATCTGTTTACTGAATACCTACTGAAGGCTCTGTGTGTGTGCACGTGTGTGTGTGTTCAGTCACTTCAGTCCTGTCAGACTCTTTGCAACCCTATGGACTGTATCCCACCAGGCTCCTCTCTCCATGGTGATTCTCCAGGCAAGAATACTGGAGTGGGTTGCCATGCCCTCCTCCAGGGGATCTTCCTGACCCAGGGATCAAACCTGAGTTTCTTATGTCTCCTGCACTGGCAAGCAGCTACTGCCGCTAAGTCACTTCAGTCGTGTCCGACTCTGTGCAACCCCAGAGACGGCAGCCCACCAGGCTCCCCCGTCCCTGGGATTCTCCAGGTAAGAACACTGGAGTGGGTTGCCATTTTCTTCTCCAATGCATGAAAGTGAAAAGTGAAAGTGAAGTCGCTCAGTCATGTCTTGGCTCTTGGCGACCCCATGGACTGCAGCCTATCAGGCTCCTCCATCCATGGGATTTTCCAGGCAAGAGTAACAGAGTGTGATAGGCTATGGAACACTAAAAAGGATGTCTAAATGAGACTGGGGAGTCAAGAAAGGCTCCCAAGAGAGGTAACATTGAAATTGTGTCAAAGGCTGTGTGGCAGAGCTGCACGGCAAGCCCCTGTTCACCTTTCAGGACTCTGCTCTGTCTCTTCCATCGCTCTCTCCATGGCAGAGCATTCAGGGATATTGTACCGCATGTCTTTAGAGGACTGCTCCTCCTATCAGTGAGGTCCTCTTACTCTCTTTGTGTATCATCTCAGCACATGAGTTCCTGACACAGAAGAGACACCCAATAAAGCACCGATGAATGAACAAGTAAAATCATGGTTCTTTTAGTGAAAACATTCCTCTTAAATTCATTGTACAACTCTGTGCATTTACCTGAAACCATAGAATTGGGGTTCATTTACAGAATATAAATAGTCAAAGCTATGGTTTTTCCAGTAGTCATGTATGGATATGAGAGTTGGATCATAAAGAAGGCTGAGAGCCAAAGAGCTGATGCTTTTGAACTGTGGTGTTGGAGAAGACTGTTGAGGGTCCCTTGGACAACAAGGAGATCCAACCAATCAATCCTAAAGGAAATTAACCCTGAATATTCATTGGAAGGACTGATGCTGAAACTGAAGCTCCAGTACTTTGGCCACCTGATGTGAAGAGCTGATTCATTGGAAAAGACCTTGATGCTGGGAAAGACTGAGGACAAGATGAGAAGGGGGCAACAGAGGATGAAATGGTTAGAAGGCACCCTTGACTCAATGAGCATGAGTTTGAGCAATCTCTGGAAGATAGTGAAGGACAGGGAAGCCTGGCGTGTTGCAGTCCATGGGGTGGCAAAGAGTTGGACATGACTGAGCAACTGAACAACAGCAACAATAGAATAGACATTTTCTTAACATACAAATAAAAGGGATTTGGGGACCACTGACACCTGGCAACATGGTATCATTTTAGACACAGATATATGAACTCCATAAAAACACTTCTGTAAATTCACATATATACACAGCCATATGGTTTTGTCAAATTTGTGAGTCTAATACCTTGAGGAGAGAATTCACACCGTCAGGCACATTCTCCTGAAAGCTCTGGATACTCGAGAATATTACATGACAGAATGTTAGTACATTTTATGGAAGGCAAGATGATCCTCATGATTCTCCCATCAATGAGAAAGACTTTCTCATTATTGAAATGGGCCCTAAATGTTAGGCAGTTAATGTGTTTTGTGCACGTGTGAAAAAAAAAAAAAAATGATGCTGTTATACATCCTGGACTAACATCAAAGCACACATATGTCACACTGTTCTTTTTGGGTTTGTCATATACAGGGCTCTTTAAAAATTGTAATGAGATGCAAACTTACCCCAATGTCCCCTTCTCTACTTAATATATGCGGGACTGCGATGACTCTCTGGGGACAAAGCTCTTATAGGAACTGTTGAGGATGACGCCTGGCATTCTGCAGTCCTGTGTCTCTTTGAATGTATTACATTGAGCTACCACTTTCTCTCTCAGGATGAGTTATCTCACCTGCCAAATCAGTAGGCTGGACTAGAGCCGGGGTCAGCAAACCTTTTTGGTAAAGGGTGAAATAGTAAATATTTTGGCCCTTGAATCACATGGTCTGTGTTGCAACCACTTAACTCCATCACTGAAGAGTGGAAGCAGTCATCCAAATATGTAAACAAACAGGCATGCCTACTCGCCAATAAAATTTTATTTACAAAAATGGTGGGCCAGATTTGGGCAGCGGGTCAGAGTCACAGATGCCTGGACTAGTTGAATTCTAGCATCCCTTTTAAGCTTTTTTTCTGCCATGGTGTTTGGTTTCAGTCATCCCAGGAGAGAATTCAGGGACAGCTGAGAAAAAAAGAGAAGCACACTTTAAGAAATCATTGGCTGGATGAGATGACTATATTTGACTTATCTTTTCACTTGAAATCTTTTAACTTTGTAGCATAATGCCCCTATTATATTTAGCAATTAGAGTGCCATCACAAAGTAAAATGTAAAACCATTATTCCTTGAAAAGAGAAAAGGCTTGTGGTATGAAATGATGCATGCAAGGAGTGTGGGTGATAATTTACTCATATAATCATTTCTATTTCAGTTCTATGGCAAGTATTTCTGGAGATGGCTCACACAGCAAGGAGATCTTTAAAGATGTGCACACCATAATTAACCTTTTTATATACTCTGATAGAAATATCAATAGTCTTTTCTCTGGTAGCAGTTTTAACTTTACTTATGGTCTACGGAATGGTTTGAATTAAAGAATGACGATTATAAGGGAAAAAAAAAAAACCTTTATATACTTTGAGCTTAAAACAAAACATGCATATTCTTTCCATTACTTTTATTTCATAGTTAAGTTCTAGACAATGAAAACTCTGTTTCTTTTTTCTCCCTGGCAGAGGAAATTAGATAACTTAACTGACTAGTACTTCTAAGCATGGTGTCTGGACCAGCAGCAGCCTTACTAGGGACTTAGGAATGCAAATCCTCCAGCCCTCCCCCAGACCTACTGAGTGAGAAACTCTGAGGTTGGGGCCCAGGAGTCTGTAGTTTAACAGACCCTCTAAGTGATTCTGATGCCCAGTCAAGTTTAAGAACCACTGGCATAGATGATCACTTTCTAGAAACAAAAGTTAAAGGGAAGACTTGACCTCATGCAAACAGCAGAATGACCCTAGAGTAGGCACACTCAAAAAGTGCAGAATAAGGACAATAAGGCTAGCATATATTACAGGCTTCCCCCATGGCTCAGTGGGTAAAGAATTTGCCTGTAATGCAGGAGACACAAGAGACGCAGGTTTGATCCCAGGTCAGGAAGATCCCCTGGAGAAGGAAATGGCAACATACTCCAGTCTTCTTGCCTGGAGAATCCCATGGACAGAGGAGCCTGGCAGGCTACAGTCCATGGGGTCACTAAGAGTTGGATATGACTGAGTGAATAAGCATACATACAAATAAATTACAGGAAGAGAGAGTCTGGGAAAGAAAAACAATAGGTAAGAAGAGAGAGAGAACTTGGATGAGTAAGAACTAGAAAATCCCAGAGGTTCCATTTGCAGCTGAAGCTGAGCTCATAGACATTACCATCCCTTCCAGTCTCAAAGTCACCCATTCAACAACCCAGCCCATGACTGATGGGTGAGGACTATGCTAGGTGATGGGGACATGGGAATGAAGAAGATAACTATTCCTGTCTGCGAAGAGGTCATGGTCTTAGAGTGAAAATGAAAAGAAGCAGCTCCCCCGAGAATTTACAAGTACCTAATGGTCAAAGTCAGAGGAGAAGCAGGATGGCGGGAGAGGAGAGACAAGGTGAAGAGAACAAAGATGAAAGAGGATGAATACGAGGATGAAAAGAATGAGCATCAGACGATTTTCTTTGTGTTAGGGCTTTGAGGAAGCTGTCCTTCTAATCCCCCCCATGACTCAATGGCAAGTTCTGCTGTGACTTGGAGATACGGATCTCTAACAATTCTTGATGCCTCACTGGTCCACTGATCAGAACTGCAAAACTGCAACCAAGAGCCTTCCCTTCTTGTCCTTTATGATGCTTACAGCTGGCAAAAAAGCAAAAGTAACACAGACATGTAGAATGTTAAGTTATGTATGTCAAAAACAATATGCTCTTACTCCAACATTACCTGGTCATTCTTCTAGTTCTGTGGCATAATGTTAATAAACTTAGAGCCTCATCTTAAAGTCACCTTTAGGTTCACAAGGAGAGTGTTAACAGATGAAAGCATGTTATTAGAAACTAACATCAAATCAAATATCATAGTGCTTTTAGCTTTGGATAATTTCTAAACGTCCCCTTGTCAAACAGACTCAGATGTTCTAAAGAATGACTTTATTGTTTTATATAATAATGTCTATTATTGTTTTAAAAAATTCAAGAAATACAGAAAGGTACAAAGGAAGAGGTAAATAATTTCCCAAAGTAAAGATTACTAAATTTGGTGAACAAATATAAATACAATGACAGGTAATTAGATATGGTTTGAGAAAGAGGGATCACACAATACCTGTTATCATTTGAAACCAAGTTTTTATTTTGGTATAATTTTAGATTTACAGAAACATTATAAGCATACTACAGAGTATTACCAGCTTCCTCTCCTTTTAACATATTCCATTACCGTGGTACATTTAACACATTTAAAAATCAACATTGATACATTATGATTACCTAAATTCAAGACTTTGTTTGAATTTTGCAGTTTTTCCACTAATCTCTTCTTTCTTTTCCAAGTTTCACTTTGCATTTACTTGTCAGGTATTTTATTAGGCAAGATCCTCCAGAGAAGCAGAACCAATAGGATATGTGCATATATTGCATAAGAAATAAATAATAATTATTTATTTAAAGAATTGGCTTGCTTGATTTTTTATTAATTTTTATTGGAGTACAGCTGCTTTACAATGTTGTATTAGTTTTTGCTGTACAACAAAGTGAATCAGCTGTATGTTTACATATATCCCCCCTTTTGTGGATTTCCTTCCCATTTAGGTCACCACTGAGCACTGAGTAGAGTTCCCTGTGCTATACAGTAAGTTCTCGTTAGTTATCTATTTTATACATATTAACAATATCAGTAGGGTATATACATCAATCCCAATCTCCAAATTCATCCCATAGCCCCCTTCCTCCTTTGTTCTCTACATCTGTATCTCCATTTCTGCTTTATAAATAAGATCATCTATACCATTTTTCTAGATTCCACAAATATGTGTTAATATACAATATTTGTGTTTCTCTTTGACTTACTTCACTCTGTTTGACAGTCTCAAGGTCCATCCACATCTCTGCAAATGGCACAATTTCATTCCTTTTTATGACTGAGTAATATTCCATTCCAGTGTATATGTATCACATCTTCTTTATCTATTTATCTATCAATGGACACTTAGACTGATTCCATATCATGGTTATTGTAAACAACGCTCCAGTGAACACTGGGTGCATGTATCTTTTTGAATTATGGTTTTCTCTGGATATATGCCCAGGAGTGGATTGTTAGGTCATATGGTAGTTCTATTTTTAGTTTTTTATGGAACTTCCTTACTATTCTCCATAGAGACTTTATCAATGTACATTCCCACCAACAGTGTCAGAGGGTTCTTTTTTTCCTCCACACTGTCTCCAGCATTTATTGTTTGTTCATTTTTTGATAATGGTCATTCTGACTGGTGTGATGTAATACCTCATGTAGTTTTGGTTTGCATTTCCCTAACAATTAGTGATATCGAGCATCTTTTCATGTGTTTGTTGGCCATCTGTATGTATTCTTTGAAGAATTGTCTATTTAGGTCTTCTGCCCATTTTTTGATTGGATTGTTTGTTTTCTTGATATTGAGCTCCATGAGCTATTTATATATTTTGGAGATTAATCCCTTGTCAATTGCTTTTCTTTGCAAATATTATCTCCCATTCTGAGGGCTGTCCTTTCATCTTTATGGTTTCCTTTGTTGTGAAAAAGCTTTTAAACATAAGTAGTTCAATTTGTTTATTTTTATTTTATTTTCATTTCTCCCGGAATTGGGTTAAAAAATATCTTGCCGTTATTTATATCAAAGAGTTTTCTGCCTGTGAATTTTCCTCTTTGAATTTTATAATGTCTGGCCTTACAGTTAGGTCTTTAATCCATTTTGAGTTTATTTTTCTGTATAATGTTAGGCAGTGTTCTAATTTCATTCTTTTACATGTCCAGTTTTCCCAGTACCACTTATTGAATCTCTTTAATTTTTTATTCTAATTCTGTGAAAAATGCCATTGGTGATTTGATAGGGATTGCATTGACCGTAGATTGCTTTGGGTTAGTATAGTCATTTTTACAATATTGATTCTTCCAATACAAGAACGTGGTACTGATATGAACATGCTGCTGCTAAGTCATTTCAGTCGTGTCCGACTCTGTGCGACCCCATAGATGGCAGCCCACCAGGCTCCCCTGTCCCTGGGATTCTCCAGGCAAGAACACTGGAGTGGGTTGCCATTTGCTTCTCCAATGCATGAAAGTGAAAAGTGAAAGGGAAGTCGCTCAGTTGTGTCTGACTCTTAGCGACCTCATGGACTGCAGCCTACCAGGCTCCTCTGTCCATGGGATTTTCTAGGCAAGAGTACTGGAGTGGGGTGCCATTGCCTTCTCCAGATATGAACATGGTACTGATATATCTCTTTATCTATTTGTGTCATCCTTGATTTCTTTCATCAGTATCTTATAGTTTTCTGAATACAGATTTTTTTGCTCCTTCAGTTCAGTTCAGTGCAGTTCGGTCACTCAGTCGTGTCCGACTTTTTGCACCCCATGGACTGCAGCACACCAGGCTTCCCTGTCCATCACCAGTTCTCAGAGCTTGCTCAAACTCATGTCCATTGAGTCTGTGATGCCATCTAACCATCTTACCTTCTGTCATCACCTTCTCCTCCTGCCTTCATTCTTTCCCAGCATAAGGATCTTTTCCAAGGAGTCAGTTCTTCACATCAGGTGGCCAAAGTATTGGAGTTTCAGCTTCAGCATCAGTCCTTCCAATGAATATTCAGGACTGATTTCCTTTAGGATGGACTGGTTGGATCTCCTTGCAGTCCAAGGGACTCTCAAGAGTCTTCTCCAACACCACAGTTCAAAAGCATCAATTCTTTGGCACTCAGCCTTCTTTATGACTCAACTCTCACAACCATACATAGCGACTGCATAAGCCATAGCCTTGACTAGATGGACCTTTGTTGGCAAAATAATGTCTCTGCTTTTTAATATGCTGTCTAGGTTGGTCATAGCTTTTCTTCCAAAGAGCAAGTGTCTTTTAATTTCATGGCTGCAGTCACCATACGCAGTGATTTTGGAGCCCCCAAAAATAAAGTCTCTCACTGTTCCATTGTTTCCCCATCTATTTGCCATGAAGTGATGGGACCAGATGCCATGATCTTCTTTTTCTGAATGTTGAGTTTTAGGCCAACTTTTCACCCTCCTTTTTCACTTTCATTGAGAGGCTCTTTAGTTCCTTTTTCCTTTCTGCCATAAGGGTAGTGTCATCTGTGTATCCAAGGTTATTGATATTTCTCCCAGTAATCTTGATTCCAGCTTGTGCTTCATCCAGCCCAGCATTTCACATGATGCATATAAGTTAAATAAGAGGGTGGAAATATACAGCCTTAACGTACTCCTTTTCCAATTTGGAACCAGTCTGTTGTTCCATGTACTGTTCTAACTGTTGCTTCTTGATCTGCATATAGGTTTCTCAGGAAGCAGGTAAGGTGGTCTGGTATTCCTATCTCTTTCAGAATTTTCCACAGTTTGTTGTGATCCATACAGTCAAAGGCTTTGGCATAGTCCTCCTTAGGTAGGTTTATTCCTAGTTATTTTATTACTTTTGTTATAAACAATCCCAATGGTAAATGGGATTGTTTCCTTAATATCTCTTTCTGATCTTCTGTTGTTAGTGTATAGGAATGCAAGAGATTTCAGAGTATTAATTTTATATCCTGCAACTTTACTAAATTCATTTGTTAGCTTTAGGAGTTTTCTGATGGCCTCTTTAGGATTTTCTATGTGTAATATCATGTCATCTGAAAACAGTGACAGTTTTACTTCTTTTCCAACTTGTATTCCTTTTATTTCTTTTTCATCTCTGACTGCCATGGCCAGTACTTCCAAAACTGTGTTGAAAATACAGGTGAGAGTAGATACACCCTTGTCTTGTTCCTGATCTTAGAGGAAATGCTTTCAGTTTTTCACCACTGAGAGTGATGTTTGCTATGGGTCCGTCATGTTACAGTAGTTTCCCTCTATGCTCACTTTATGGAGAATTTTTATCTTGAATGGGTGCGAATTTTTCAAAAGCATTTTTGCATCTATTGAGAAGGTTGTATGGTTTTTATTCTTCAATTTGTTAATATGGTGTATCACATTGATTTGCATATATTGAAGAATCCTTGCATCACTGAGATAAATCCCACTTGATCCTGGTGTATTTAATGTGTTGTTGGATTCTGTTTGATAGTATTTTGTTGAGAATTTCTGTATCTATGTTCATCAGTGATACTGGTCTATAATTTTCTTTTTCTGTGATATCTTTGTCTAATTTTGGTATCAGGGTGATGGTGGCCTTGTAGAATGAGTATGAGACTGTTACTCCCTTTGCAACTTCTTGAAAAAATTTGAGAAGGATAGGTGTTATATCTTCTCTAAATGTTTGATAGAATTTGCCTGGTCATTTGATAGAATGGTCAGAAGTCATCTGGTTCTGGACTTTTGTTTGTTGGAAGATTTTTAATCACAGTTTCAATTTTATTGCTTGTGATTTATCTGTTCAGATTTTCTATTTCTTCCTGGTTCAGTATTGGAAAGTTTTATTTTTCTAAGAGTTTATCCAT
The DNA here is from genome assembly GCF_029407905.1 of Bubalus kerabau. Lineage (NCBI taxonomy): Eukaryota > Metazoa > Chordata > Mammalia > Artiodactyla > Bovidae > Bubalus > Bubalus kerabau. The sequence continues at coordinate 18,837,856 of NC_073631.1, read as the reverse complement.
TTCTTACAGTTTATCCATGTTATTGGCATGCAGTGGCTTGTAGGAGTATCTTAGGATCTTTTGTCTTACTGTGGGGTCAGTTGTAACTTCTTTTTCATTTCTAATTTTATTGATCTGAGTTCTCTCCTTTTTTTCTTGATGAGGATAGGTAAATGTTTACATCACTTGGTTTATCTTCTCAAAGAACCAGTTTTAGTTTCATTGATCTTTGGTATTTTTCTCTTGTTTCTATTTCATTTATTTCTACCCTGATCTTTATTTCTTTCCTTCTAGTAACTTTGGCTTTGTTTACTCTTCTTTGTCGAGTTACTTTCTATGTAAAGGTTAGCTTGTTCATTTGAGAATTTTCTTGTTTCTTGAAGTAGGATTTTATTGCTTTGAACTTACCTCTCAGAACTGCTTTTGCTGCATCCCACAGGTTTTGTTTTCATTATCATTTGTTCTAAGTATTTTTTTAAAATTTCCTTTTTGATTTCTTTAGTGACTCTTTGTTTTTTAGTAGCAATATTGTTTAGTCTTTATGTGTTTGCCTTTTTTTTTTTTTTTACAGTTTTTTCCTGTAATTGATTTCTAATCTCATAGCATTTTGGTCAGAAAATATGCTTGATATAATTTCAATTTCCTTAAATTTAGATGTTATCTATCCTGGAGAATGTTCTGTGTACGCTTGAAGAAAGTGTATTCTGTTTTTTGCTTTTTTGTTTTGGTTGGAATGTCCTATAAATACCCACTAAGTCTATCTGGTATAATGTGTAATTTAAAGTTTGTGTTTCCTTATTAATTTTCTGCCTGGATGATCTATGCATGTGTAAGTGGTGTTCAAGTACCTCACTATTATTGTGTTACTGTCAATTTCCCCTTTTATGGCTATTAGCATTTGCATAATATATTGAGGTGCTTTTATGTTGGGTGCATAAATATTTACAATTTTTATATTCTTGGATCGAATCCTTGATCATTACATAGTGTCCTTCTCTGTCTCTCGTAATTGTCTTTACTTTAAAGTTTAGTTTGTCTATGGCTCACTTGATTTTGGAGGCTAAGAAGTCCTAAGATTTGCATTTAGCCAGCTAGAGACTTAGGGTAACCAGTGTGTAGTCTCACTCTGAAAGCAATAAGCTGAAGCCCCTGGACAACCTGATGTTTCAGTTTACGTCCAAAGACTAGAGAAAACAAAAACAAAAACGATGTTTCAGAGCTCAAATCAGTGAAGCAAAAGGAGTTCCTCCTTATTCAACCTTTTCATGCTGTTCATGTTTTCAATTCATTGGATGAGGCCCACCCACATTAGGAAGCGCAGGCTGCTTTGCTCAGTCTTACCATTGAAAGGTTAATTACATTCAGTAATACCTTCACAGACATACCCAGAATAATGTTTGATCAAAAGTCTGGACATCCTGTGACCCAGTCAAGTTGACACACATTAACCACCACAGGTACACATACTATTTGTAATATATTCATTTTTATTATTAAAATTATTTAAACTTCCTGTTAGATCATTTCTTAAAATGCTTATGGTAAACAGACAGCTCTCTAACTTCGCCTACTCATTAGTTCAACTGGATCCTTTCCAAGAGTCAACTGTATTTGAACCCAAACCTTTAAAATCATATAACTTTATTGAATTTTATGAAAAAAATGATAAAAATACCAATGCAAAAAAGAATGAATCATTGTTTCATAAAGACTAGACTGAGCATCCAGAAGACTAGGTAAATGTAAGGTTATTCAAAACTTGCTCTAAGTTTAGCTGGTAAACTATTGGGAGGTAGCCGAGGATCTGAGGGGAGGATGCAGCACTCAGATTCTCTCCCAATGTTTTTCGGTTCTTGTTTCATTTTAAAGAAATCGAAACTGAAAATCCTGGAGAGTTTGTTATTAGTGTAGTTCATGCAAAAAAGATGGCCAGGGGGAATTCCGGTCAGGCAACTGCACTCAAAGAAAAGATCTTGGCCCCAAATCAAAAGATTGGCAAATGGCTATATACATGTTATATAAATATGTTAATATATGCATTTAGGGAAGATAAAATAGTTCCAAAGATAAAGAGTGTGATAGTTGTACAATGATATGAATATTTTTGTGTCATAGAATTGTACACTTAAAAATGCACAATACATTAAACTTGATATTATCCATTTTTTATCACACTCAGAAATATTAAATATGAAAACTAGGTTTATTTTTTCATATTCTGTGTTTCAACAAGTTTTTTTAAACTTACAAATGATTATATTTGATAAGAGGGCTTATTCTGTATTAAGTTGACTTTTATTTTAATTCAGTAGAAGAAAGGGATAACAATATGAAATTGAATGATTTGATGTAAAGGATCCCTTCTGTGATTTTTCAGTAAGGAGACCTTAAATCTCCAACATTGCTCTAAATTTGAAGAAAAAAGTGCTATAAAAAAACCTATAAGAGGTGAGTAGTGTTTCTCAATCTAATGCAGTGCCAAGTTCTTAGGATACTTTTAGAAATGCAAGGACATATTTTTGGTGGTCACAATAACTGGCGTTTAGTGACTGGGCTGCAGAGATGCCAAACATCTTACAGTGCACAGAACCTTCATAATATCAAAGACACGCCCCTCCCAAAAGTCACTAGTTACTCAGTGATCAATACTGAGGTCGAGTCAATATAGTTTTAAAATTATGCTTCAGTTTTGCATCCTATCTGTTGACTTTCTTATGAAATTTGAAGAAAGAAACACTAGTTTACTTTCTCTCACCTCGCTCCTTCTAACCTTGGTTTTGATTCGTTTTACTATTCTGTAGAGTGCTTGGGTTTATAACACTCATCTCGTGTTCTGAAACCATCATTCAAACAGTTGTTTACTCTTGATCCTCTTTTAAATAATTTGGTGCTCAACATCAGATCTTTTCATGCCCTGGCTTTTCTATTTCTGCACTCTTTACTTTGATTCATCTACTTGGTTGCCTTGAGTTTGCCATACAATATATATTTTCTTTAATTGGAGTATCATTGATTTTCAATGTTGTGTTTCAGGTTACATATCATACAATAGTTTAAAATTTTTATTCCAAGAAAAGCTCATGGATTTTTATTTCTTTATGTTCTTTCATCTTATTATCCGTTTGCATTTATTTTAGGAGGTAACTTGATTGGGTTTAAAACTTTCAAGTCATGCATTCATTTCCTCAGAGTTTTATAGACACTGCTGCACTGTCTTTGGTTTTCAGAGTGGGGTGGGAAAATAAAATTTGAAATTTAGTCACTCAGTCACGTCTGACTCTTTGCGACCCCGTGCACTGTAGCCCTTCAGGCTCCTCTGTTCATGGAATTCACCAGGCAAGAACACTGGATTTGGTTGCCATTTCCTTCTCCAATACCTGTATTATCATTTTAAAGATTTTTAAGTTTTGTTATAAGTAGAACATTAGATTCAAAGAGTAAATATAAAATATGTAAATTATAAATAATCAAAATGAAAAACTTTTAAATAATCAGTCAAGAACTAAAACAATCACCAATATGCATCTGCCTATGGATTCCTCCTCTGTTCCATTTCCTTCTCTTCCCCCTGAGGGAGCAACTTTCCTGTATGTTTATCCTGCCTTTGCAATATTCCAAATAGTTTGATCATATATGTGCATATCCATAAATAATCAGGGCTTCCCAGGTGGCCCTAGTGGTAAAGAACCTTCTTGCCAATGCAGGAAATGTAAGAGACTCGAGTTTGATCACTGAGTTGGGAGATCCCCTAGAGGAGGAAATGGCAACCCACTCCAGTATTCTTGCCTGGAGAATCCCATGGACAGAGGAGCCTGGCAGGCTATAGACCACAGGGTCACAAAGAGTTGGAAGCGACTTAGCATGCATGCATAAATAATGTATTATTTCACTATGCCTTTTAAAATTTCACTTAATATTTCTAAAGATTCATCTCTGTCACTTTGTATTACTATAGAGCACTCTTTAATTGCATTATTGACAATTAATTTACACACCATGAAGTTCACCCATTTAAAGTTTATAGTTCAATAACTGGCAGTATATATACAGACTTGTACAACCATCATCATTTTCTAATTTTAGACTCATCACTTCCCCAAAAAACTGTATGCCCATTAGCAATCATTCCCAATCTCTTCTTCCTTTTTTTCCCATACTCTGGCTCACCACCATTTATGTGTTATACCATCTGTATTACATATAAAGCTTCCATGTATTTTTGGGTTACTCTCTGTTTCATTCTGTCACTCTCCTTTTGTCGACTTTTCTAACTCTCTGCCAAAATCACACTGTCTTAATTATTACAGCTTTATAGAAGATCTTCGTACCTGGTACAAATTGTTACACTCAAATTTTTTAGGAGATTCAGTTTTTCTTAGGTTTCTGTCTTTCCTTTTACATTTTAGAATTAGCTTGCCCATTGCATGAAAAATTCTTCTGAGATTTTAAGACTGTAGGCCAATTTGAGAGAATATCCATCTTTAAAATATTAAGTATTGCTATCCATAATGTGGTACATCTTTTCATTTATTTAGGTCCCTAATGACTTTCAAGTTTTATTATTTTCTCTAGGTAAACCTTGTATGCCTTTTGTTAGATTTATTCCCAGATACCTTATGTTTTTTCTGGAATTATAAATTGTATCTTTTAATTATTACATTTTAAAATGTTGATGGCCACTGTTTGGAAAGGCAATGAATTTTTGTGTGTTGGTCTTAGAGCTGTATACAATAGGAGAGTAACATTGCTAAACTCTTCTGTTATTGCTAATATGTTGTTTTTAGATTGTTTGTGGTTTTCTGTATATGTAATCATAGTAACTGCAACTAATGTTGGGTTTGTTCCTTTCTAGTCTTTGAAGTCTTTATTTGCTTTTCTTATTGTCTGGCTAGAGCCTCCAGCTTTAGTGATGATCAAAACATGATAGCAAGCAAATGTCCTTTTTCTGATTTTAAATGGGATGCTTCTAACTTACCATCATTAAGAATGATGTTTACTGAAGCTTTAGTAGATATCTTCATTCAAGTAAAGTAAATAAAATTCTCTTCCCCTCAAAGTCTGCAAAGACTTTTTATGCTGAATCAAAGCTTAACTTTATCCAATTTTTTGAGGGGGAGGGTTCTATTGAGATTATATATTGGTTTTTCTTTTTAATCTATTATAGTAAGTCACAATTCTAGATTTTCTAATGTTAAACTACTCTAGCATTTCTGGGATAAACCCAACTAAGTCATGATAAATAAACTAAAAAAAATAAAAAACTGGATTTGATATTTTGTTTAGCTTGTTGAGTGAGATTGGTCTATAATTTCTATTCTCAGATTGTACTTGTCTATTTTGGGTACCCAGATTATGCAGAATGATTTATAGAGCAGTTCTTATTTTTCTATTTGCTGAGTAAACCCATAAAAGATAGAAATTAGCTGTTGAATGTTTAGTGATTTCCTTAATCCTATAAAATTTCCCGGAGCTGGTCTTTCCTTGTAGGAATTTTTTAAATTATTGCTTCAATTGCTTTAATAGTTTTAGGACTATTCAAGTTTTGTAATTCTTAAGTCAGTCTTTAAGTTATGTTTTTCTAAGAATTGTTTTATCTAGGTTTTTAAATTATTGGCATAAAATCGCTCATGGTATTTTCTTTCTGCACTCTATATTTACATTCCCCTTTTAGTCATTTTGTATTCTCTTTTTTCTTAATTGGTCTTGCAAAAGGATTATCTCTTTCATTAGTCTTTTCAAAAAGTTAAATTTTATCGATGTTTCTATTGTACTTTTGTTTTCAATTTCATGGAATTCTCTTATTTTCATTGTTTCTTTTGTTCTCTTTGTTTATTTCTTGTTCCTTTCTAAATACTTAAGATGGATGGTTGGTTCATTTTCAGATTTTCCTATTGTAAGCATTATGGCTGACAGATATCACTCAAAAATAGTAGTCTTGACATGTTAATTTTCATTATAATTTAGCAGTACTTAAAAACTTCATTGTGATTTCTTTTTCAAAAATTTTATCAGAGTATAGTTGATTTACAAAGTTGTGCTAGTTTCTGCTGTACAGCAAAGTGAATCAGTTATACATGTACATATATCCACTCTTTATTAGATTCTTTTCCCATATAGGTCATTATAGAGTACTGAGTAGAGTTTCCTGTGCTTTATAGCAGGTCTTTATTAGTTATCTATTTTATATAGTAGTATGTATATGTCAATCCCAGTCTTCCAAGTTATTCCTCCTCCACCTTCATCTTTCTCTACTGGTAATCCTAAGATTGTTCTCTACATCTCTGACCCTAAATAAGTTCATTTGTACCATTTTACAAGATTCCACATATAAGCAATATCATGTATTTGTCTTTCTCTGTCTGACTTCACTCAGTATGACAATCTCTAGATCCATCTATGTTGGTGCAAATGGCATTATTTCATTCTTTTTTTAATGGCTGAGTAATATCCCATTGTGTATATGTACTACATCTTCTCTATTCATTCTCTGTCAATGGATATTTAGGTTGCTTCTATTTCCTGGCTGTTGTAAACAATGCTGCAATGCATGCTGGGTGCATGTATCTTTTTGAATTAGTTTTTTGAATAGTTGTCTCTGGCGTGCTGTGGTTCATGGGGTCGCAAAGAGTCGGACACGACTGAGTGACTCAACTTGAACTGAACTGAATATATGCCCAAGCGTGAGATTGCTGGATCACATGGTAATTCTTTTTTTCTTTCTTAAGGAAATTTTTACTGTTCTCCATAGTTGTTGTACCAATTTACATTCCCACCAACAGTGTAAGAGGGTTCCCTTTTCTTCACACCCTCTCCAGCATTTATTGTTTGTAGATTTTTTGACGATGGCCATTCTGACTAGTGTGAGGTGATACCTCATTGTAGTTGTAATTTGCATTTCTTTAATAATTAATGATGTTGAGCATCTTTTCATGTGCTTTTTGGCTATCTAAAAAATGTCTTTGTTTCACTCTAAGATTTGATAATACCTATTTCCTCTCAAAACTGAATATATATATGTGTATGTGTGTGTGTGTGTGTGTGTGTGTGTGTGTATATATATATATATATATATATATATATATGATTCTATTGCCTCTGTTTCCTGTAATTATAGTGGAACAGTCTGCGGTCTATAAAATAATCATTTCTTTGTGGTATCTTTTACTTTGGCCACTTTAAAAAAGTTTGTCTTTGTTGCTCTACAGAGTCACTAAGAGGTGACATCTAGGCATTGATTTTCTTGTTGTTTCTCCTGCTTGGGAAACTATGCTTTCCAAAAATGTAGATTAATAGCTTTCAGCATTTCTGGAAACTTCTTAGCTATTATCACTCCTTGATTAGCTTTATTCTCTCTTTTCGTGAATCTTACTTGACATATGTTTGACTCATTTTATCCTCAGTATTTTAAATTATTCTCTTATTTTTCCAGTCCTTTTTCTTTCTGAATTACATTTTGATTAAATTAAACTTCTTCCTTCAAGTTGACTAATTCTTTCAAATGTGACTAATCTGCTCTTTAAAACATTTTGTTTGTTCTTTCACCATTTACATATTTTTGTTTAAATACTCCATTTAGTTATTTTTCAGAACTGCCTGATCATTCCTGATAGTTTTCTGCTGCTTGTTCATTCTTCTGATTCTATGCTTTATTTCTTTAAGTACTTCATAAGCAGCTATTCTATATTTGACAGCTGTAACATAGATGGCTTACTTCCTCATGTGCTTGGTGGCCTTAGCTGTGAACCAATATTTGCCCACTTATAAATTGTGGGAATCTGATGGGTTATTCTGTAGGATGTATTCCTAAGGAAATCTTGTTTGTTTCTGCTGGGACTGGGAAGCAATCTGGGGCCATTTAAGCTCTCCTGGAGAGTCCTGGACTAATGCAGAATCTCAGGTTCAGTGCCCTTTCTTTGCTGTTAACTCTAGATTTAGTGTCAAAACTGCAATATAAATATAAATAACTGGCATTTTCTCTCAGAATAACCCACTTTCTCTCCTTTGCTTTTTGTTCAGCGTATTTATCTGTTCACTGCTCCAAGCTCCACTTTTCACTCAGCTTTGTTCATTTGGGATGTGGGAGAGAGGAGGACTGGCCTTGGAGATTATTTTACCTACTTCTAGGGAGTACAGCAATGAACCAAAACGTTTTATTTAGCATCTAGTTGGTTTCTACCACACAGTAGCTTGTCTGCCATTGATGCTGGAAGTGGCAGTTTTATTCTGAATCTAAGTTCAATAAATAAAACTCGTGTGCTGATCATTGTGTCTTGGTTTTCCCAGCACAAGGTTCCCTATTATGATTTAAAGGGTGGTATATCTATAATTATTTTTAAATTTTCAATTTACAAATAAGGGAATTGGGGTTCTAAAAGGGTAAGTGACTTACCCAATTCATGATAAAGGGGGACTAGAAACTATTTTATGTCCAATCTAGTAGACTTTTCAATAACTCCTACTACTCTTTAGACCAGATTTTAGAAGACATGTTTAATTAAATTCCACTTGTAAGTGTTTATATTATAACCTGGTCTATAATTTTATTTTTTTATGTCTGTGCATAACCAAGTCTAGATACACATGTCCATGTTTAATCTCATAAATATATAAATCAAGCCTAAATAGAAACTATTATAAATACAATTTAATCTCTATAGAGGCATGACTATAAGGGAAACACCTTGGAGACCCAAAAGGAAACTACAGAATCCCAATCTTGTCTCTCTGTAATAAGCATGGCCTTTAAGATCAAAATAATTGTACACACAGAACATTTGTTTTTACTTATACGCAAAAGCAAACAATTGCTGGTGGAGATGAGAATGAGTTGAATTAACTATGTTAATCCACATTATGCTATGTCTCAAGTAGTTCTTTGAAATAATCTTTCCACTAATTCATAGGGTGAAATTATAAATTATATGGATACACCAATGAAGAAAAAAATGTGGGATTCCTTGTGGACTCATCATCTGTCCTCAGGAAATCTGTCAACATAAACAATTGCTAGCATAGCACAAAATTAATAATGATTAAGAATCCCTCTCCCAGCTCAGGGAGAGCAAGTGTGAAAACTGGAGGCAATCACTGAAGCAGTCCTTTCAATTTAGGGCAGTCTGCTATCAGAGAACCTGGGAGGAAAGGATTAGAAAAACACCCTCTGATCTACCAGCATTCCAACAAAGTTATGAATAGCTGCCACAAGTGACCTTGGGATTTTTTAAATTCCATCTGATAGTTTCTATTTTACTAATTTTGTTTAGAAGTATTTTTAAAGTTAAAATAATAATGAGTTAATATCCTAAACTTCATCTTAGATATTTTGAGGATTAAGGGTGGAGAGAGAATATTTTTTAAAGTACTTTTCAGGTGACTTGGCCATATTACTTATCCCTTTTCAAAAGTTTTCAGAGATTCCCCCCACCTCCCTGTCCCAGAGGTATTTAAGTGAATTATTTTTTCTGTCCTTGTTGATAATGTACCTATAAGTTCCTCCCCCTTCTCCTCCTGGCCTTTGGACTTTCCCATTCAAGTTTTAATTCTCCATCCCCTCCCCCCCCCACCAAAAAAAAAAAAACCCCAAACAAACCAACAACACCCTCTGGCATGAAGCTCTACTTGTCAAAACCAGGTATTGTTTTAATCAAACATGACACTAGTTTGAACACAGTTAGGCCGAGGCATTTTCTTTGGGGGTGGGACTGTAGCCTTTTAAAATCTGTGTTGCTAAGGTTGTTCCCAGCACAGTGCACATCTGCTATTACTCTTGAAAAACACTAACAGATGAAGATGTTTATTAATTCAGTGGGTGAGAATTGAGAGGCGGAGCTTGGAGTGGCAGAGCCTGTATCAGCCCTTGAATGGTGGGAGACACTAAGAGAAGTCAATTTGGAGGGAAGGGGACACAGAACAAGGTGGTTTCAACAAACCAAGTCTGTAATTGGCATCTCCAGAGTCAACTTCTAGTTTTTTTTTTCCTTCCAGTTTGAGATTTAATTGACCTCCAGCACTGTACAAGGTGTAGAGCACAATGAATCGAGTTACATGTACGTGATGAAATGACGACCACAATAAGTGTAGAGAACAGTCACCATCTCATATAGATACGTAATTTTGTATGTATATAAATAAATATACAAAATATAAAAAAATATTTTCCTTATGATGGTAACTCACAGGATTTACTCTGTTAACAACTCTGCTTCTAATGATTATTCATTGATTAATAATCTGTAAATGATTATTAATTTAGTGAATTTTTCAGGGCTTTTGTTTCTTCTTTTCAACTTCTACCTTATATAATAGCATGGAACTTCACAGGAGATATGTTTTTTTCCTACACCAGGGGATCTTCCCCACTCAGGGCTCAAACCTGTCTCTTGGATTGGCAGGCGTGTTCTTTACCACTAGCGCCACCTGGGAAGTCCATTTATATTACACATACTTTCAAAGGCAGGCTTCCACGGTGGCTCAGTGGTAAAGAATGCCTACAATGCAGGAGACTCTGGGTCAGGAGGATCCCCTGGAGAAGGAAGTGGCAACCCACTCCAGTACTCTTGCCTGGGAAATCCCATGGACAGAGGAGTCTAGCGGGCTGCTGTGCATGGGGTCACAAAACAGTGGGACAGGACTTAGCGACTAAATAACAACAATACCTTTCAAATCTGCTCTAAAGTTTAAGCGTGAAATTACTGATTTATTTTTACCTGAAATATCTAACAAAGCCCTCCCCCCTCCCAGGGTAGTAGTCCTTGTATATGGGTGTGAATGAGTACTCCAACCAATTCACCGTGCCCAGAGGGTTTAAAAATGACATCCTGTGCATTGTAAGTTGCCTAATAAGTTACAGTATTTTTAATAGCAGTGATAGTTTCACTTGTTAAGGAAATCAGCCAGTTCTGTCTTAACAATGGGAGTAGTTGGTATCTCGTAACACAAGTTGGAGAAGGAAATGGCAACCCACTCCAGTGTTCTTGCCTGGAGAATCTTGGGGACGGGGAGCCTGGTGGGCTGTCCTCTATGGGGTCACACAGAGTCGGACACGACTGAAGCGACTTAGCAGCAGCAGCAGCAGCATAACACAATCATTTCTGATTGCCTGAGGAGTTGTTAAATCTCTGGAGTCAGAAGTTAGGGCAGTGAGAGAAGCTGGTTACCCCTGGAGCCCAGTGGGAAGCAGGTGACAGTTGGCATTTTCTCAGGAGAGCCAGTTTACTCATTATTTCAGTGTTTGTGTGTGTGAACACCTTCAAAGCGAAATTAATTTCCCTTTTGGATTACTTAGGATATTATTTTTAATGCTGAAGTTTTCCACATCATCCTGAGCATCTTTTTTTTCCCCTCAGAATGATTAAGTAAAGAAAAAAGTCACATGATTGTTTCTAGCAGCACATAAAAAGTAAGATTTTGAGACATTTTATTATTTCCTGTGATTTTGTATAGATATTCTGTGATGCTTGTTCTCCAAGGAGGAAAAAAAATGAAACAAAAACATTTAGTGTTATGTATTAAAATGAAATTTGTTTTATTGAAATGAGGGGGTGAAGCTCTGCTTGAAATATCCAAAAATGAAATACCACCTACTTTTGTCTATAGCCGAGGTCTCCGGCCTCCAGGTGGCAGACCCATAAGTCCTGTCAAATCAGCAGTGGCATTAGATAAGAAATAAAGCGTGCAATAAATGGAACGTACTTGAATCATTCCAAAACCATTCCCCGCCCCCACTCCCGGTCTATGGAAAAAATGTCTCCCAGGAAATCAGTTCGTGGTGCCCAAAAGGTTGGGGACCACTGGTCTAAAAAAATCCCAAACAACTAAAACCTCAATCTTGCTAATCAAGAATAAGCTCAGAATATCAAGGTCACTCTGGACCTGCCTGAAGTCCTGTCTATTTTACATCTGTCGCCCCATCTCTGGTCTGTGAGGGAATGGAGGGACAAAAGGCCTTTCTTCCTCTATCCAGCTGCTCCCACTCCTGCCAGAGCATCTCTGGGCTGTGCCTAGGGGACAAGAGGCAAGTCAGAGGAGCATGAAATCAGCCCCAGTTTCCACTTCCTCTTCTTACCACCCCCACCCCCCAACCCATCCCATCAAGACCTCCAATTCCCAGTGGCTGGAGGAGCTTCATACCTGTCTAGGTCCCCTCCGCCAACTGCACGTGGGCAGCCTCTTGAGAACACATTCCGAGCTTCCAGACATTTAGTGTCACTTTCTCAGCACTAAACTTTTAGAAGATTTTCCAAGCTTTAGGCATGTTTGGGGAGAGTTTTGCTGTCACTTCCTTAGGAAGGGCTTACTAGAAATGGGCTTTTAATATCCTTACAAGCAGCTGTGTTTAAGCTCAGTTTAATAAATTATTATTAATACATAATTATTAAGTAATTAAATAAATTATTCAGTAACTCTAGATAAGAGGCACTAGGACAGTAAAGGGTGGAAAATAATATTTCAGCTTTTTTTTTTATTTTATATTGGAGTATACTTAACAATGTTGTGTTTCAGGTATACAGCAAAGTGATTTAGTCATACATATACAAGTATCTATTCAAGTTATTTTCCCATTTATGAATTAGCCATGCATTGGAGGAGGAAATGGCAACCCACTCCAGTGTTCTTGCCTGGAGAATCCCAGGGACGGGGGGAGCCTGGTGGGCTGCCGTCTATGGGGTCGCACAGAGTCGGACACGACTGAAGCGACTTAGCAGCAGCAGCAGCAGAGCTAGGTCGGAGAAGGCAATGGCATCCCGCTCCAGTACTCTTGCCTGGAAAATCCCATGGGCGGAGGAGCCTGGTAGGCTGCAGTCCATGGGGTCACTAAGAGTCAGATTTGACTGAGCGTCTTCACTTTCACTTTTCACTTTCATGAATTGGAGAAGGAAATGGCAACTCACTCCAATGTTCTTGCCTGGAGAATCCCAGGGACGGGGGAGCCTGGTGGGCTTCTGTCTATGAGGTCACACAGAGTCGGACACAACTGAAGCGACTTAGCAGCAGCAGCTTTATAAAAAGTATACTTAAAACGTAGTGTATGTTTTATTATATGGCTTTTAACTAAAGAGTGCTCCTTTATGTTTGTATTTATATGATACAATAAGGTTTTATTTTATAGGAGAAAATAATAATTGGTCTTTGGCTAGGTTCAAACATGCCATAAGAAGTCCTAACCAGAATCATATCACCCAGCATGAGCATCCACCAGGCAGAACTCAAACTTCATAGTATGTCAAATTATACAAGACATGGGAATAAAGCGAACAGTTTGAGGAGCATTTATTATTACATTTAGGAGATATTTCCTGAGCATCTCTATTCATTCTGCTCCATCTCAAAGGCCAAGATTCCTTACCGCATCCCAGAAACCAAAGGGGATGAATAAATCTAGACAAAGCATTTCATCTAGGTCTAAAGAAATCCACCTCAAATTTTATGAAATTTTTGTGTGGGGCCCTATATTTTTCTTCTTCAATATAAATCATTCCCAACCCCATTGAGACTTAGAATAAAGGAGTGAAGGTAGAAAGAAAGGAAAAAAAAGAATCAGAAATTCTAAAGTAAAAGAATTGCTTGAAAACAATCAGGCAAAAACCAGGGATCCAAAAATTAATGTTTTCCCATAAAGGATGTAGGATGACTAGTTGGGCTATTAAATGGATACTGGAGGATGCAGAAAGGGCCATAAGAAGGATTTATTGTTGTTGGGAGAGTTTTCACCTAGCATTTCCTGACTTTTGTGCTTTCAACTTTATAGTCAGATATTCCACTCTGGCAGTTAAAAAAAAAGCTTATGTGATAAAATTAATACTATGAAGAAATGAGTTGTTCAGTCACTAAGTCATGTCCAACTCTTTGAAGCCCCATGAACTGCAGCATACTAGGCTTCCCTGTCCTTCTCTATCTCCCAGAGTTTGCTGGAACTCATGTCCATTGAGTTGATGATGCCATCCAACCATCTCATCCTCTGTCGTCCCCTTCTCCTCTTGTCCTCAAGCTTTACCAGCATCAGGGTCTTTTCCAGTGAGTTGGCTCTTCGCATCAGGTGGCCAAAGTACTGGAGTTTCAGCTTCACCATCAGATCTTCTAATGAATAGTCAGGGTTGATTTCCTTTAGGATTGACTTGTTTGATCTCCTTGCTGCCCAAGGACTCTCAAGAGTCTTCTCCAACACCACAGTTTGAAAGCATCAATTCTTCAGCACTCAGCCTTTTTAACGGTCCAACTCTCACATCTGCACAAGACTACTGGAAAAACCATAGCTTTGACTATGTGGACCTTTGTCAGAAAAGTGATGTCTCTGCTTTTTAATATACAGTCTAGGTTTGTCATGGCGATTATTCCAAGGAGCAAGTGTCTATTTTAATTTTGTGGCTGCAGTCACCATCTACAGTTATTTTGGAGCCCAGGAAAATAAAGTGTCACTGTTTCCACTTTTCCCCCCATTTATTTGCCATGAAGTGATGGGACCAGATGCCATGATCTTTGTTTTTGAAATATTGAGTTTTAAGCCAGCTTTTTCACTCTCCTTTTTAACTTTTTAACTTTTAAAGAGGCTCTTTAGTTCCTCTTCGCTTTCTGCCATAAGAAGAGTGTCATCCGCATATCTGAAGTTGTTGATATTTCTCCCAGCAATCTTGATTCAAGCTTGTGAGTCTTCCAGCCCAGCATTTCACATGATGTACTCTGCATATAAGTTAAATAAGCACAGTGACAATATACAGCCTTAATGCACTCCTTTCCTGATTTTGAACCAGTCTGTTGTTCCATGTCCAGGTCTAACTGTTGCTTCTTGTCCTGCTTACAGGTTTCTCAGAAGACAGGTAAGGTTGTCTGGTATTCCCATCTCTTTAAGAATTTCCCACAGTTTGTTATGATCCACCTAGTCAAATACTTAGCATAGTTAATAATGCAGAAATAAATGCTTTTTTGAATTCCCTTGTTTTTTTTTTTTTTTTATGATCCAGCAGATGTTGGCAATTTGATCTCTGGTTCCTGTGCCTTTTCTAAATCTCGCTTGTACATCTGGAAGTTCTTGGTTCATGTACTCTTGAAGCCTAGCTTGAAGGTTTTTGAGCATAGCCTTACTATCATGTGAAAGTGAAGTCGCTCAGTCATGTCTGACTCTCTGCGACCCCATGGACTGTAGCCTACCAGGTTCCTCCATACATGGGGTTTTCCAGGCAAGAATACTGGAGTGGGTTGTCATTTCCTTTTCCAACTAGCATGTGAAATGAGTGCAATTGTATGGTAGTTTGAGCATTCTTTGGCATTGCCTTTCTTTGAGATTGGAATGCAAACTGACCTTTTCCAGTCCTGTGGGCACTGATGAGTTTTACAAATTTGCTGGCATATTGAGTGCAGCAATTTCACAGCACCATCTTTTAGGATTTGAAATAGCTCAACTGGAATTCCATCACCTCCACTAGCTTTGTTCATAGTAATGCTTTCTAAGGCCCACTTAACTTCACACTCTAGGACGTCTGGCAGGAGGAAATGAGAGAAGAGGTGAATTAGGTTGATTTGAAGGAAAGTGTTTCAGAAGAGAGGAATACATACATTCAATTATGTTTTTGAGATGATGGCTAAAAGGCAGTAAGAATTCCAAGCCCAATAGTTGAGACCAGCAATGATTTCAAGTTAGATGCTGGGACAATTTATAACAGTAATCTCTAGGCAAGAGAATTTCTTGAAGGAATCTAGTATAGTGTCAAAGAAGATAAATCCAGTGCTCAGCTATGAACATATTATAAGATTATCCTATGATTCATGTGATGGAATTAATAGCAGTTCCCTAAGCCAAAATTTAGTCTAGAATATGTGCCTTTCTAGCAAATAGAGTGGTTAGTAGTAGTTATAGTGATTCTAAACTAGTGTGGTCAGTATAAAAAGTGACTGCTATAATCTGTGAGCCATTTGCTTTATAGCCAGATGAAGTCACAAACATAAAATAAAGCTGTGGATTATTTCTTGTATCTTCTTCACTTTAATATCTCACATATATTTTAAAAACTTGAAAAAAGTGTCAGAAATATAGGGTTTAGAAAGAATTGCACAGAATCTCTCTCCCAACCCTGTCTACAGCTTTAGTAACCCTAAGAAGACATCCTGACCAAATAGTGAACTTATTTTCAGAGAAGGAATTTAAAAGATAGAAGCAATAGCTACTTTCCCGAGTCATCCTATTTCCACCTCTACCTGCCCCATTATAAAAAGCATCTATCCTCTGAACACTTTATTATCCAAAGTCAATAGACAACTGAATTATGAACCCAGGAGCATTAGCGAGTTCTTCATACAAACCACCTACTTTAGACACCCAGGTAACAATGAGCACCCATTTCCTTCAGGTCATCAGTTAGCATAATACTGCCAAGGTGCATTTTAAATTGATAATGTTTTAGAGAATAACAAAACAACAAATAAATGATTGTTGTTTTTTTTATGTTTTCCTATGTGTTAAACATTAAGTAAAGGGTTTATTTTATTTGAAAGATAACAAGGATATTTATTTTATTTGAAGGATAATTTTATTTGAAGGCTTTACACTGTTACGTTGGTTTCTGCCATACAATACCCTGGATGAGTCATAACTATGAGATATATATATATATATATATATATATATATGTATGCATGTATATATCCCCTCCCCCTTGGGCTCCCCCTATCCTGCCCTTCTAGGTTGTCACAAAGCACCAGGCAGGGTTCCTTGTGTTATATAGCAGCCTCCTACTAGCTAGCTGTTTTGCACATGGTAGTAAATATATGTCAATGCTCAATTTGCCCCTCTCCTCTTCTCCCACTGTATCTACAAGTCCATTCTCTACATCTGTTTCCATTCATTCCCTGAAAATAGATTCATCAGTCCACTTTTCTAGATTCCATATATATGCTTTAATATATGATATTTGTTTTTCTCTTTCAACTTACTTCACTCTGTATAACAGGCTCCAGGCTCATCCACCTCATTAGAACTGACTCAGATCAGATCAGATCAGTCGCTCAGTCGTGTCCGACTCTTTGTGACCCCATGAATCGCAGCACGCCAGGCCTCCCTGTCCATCACCAACTCCCAAAGTTCACTGAGACTCACGTCCATCAAGTCAGTGATGCCATCCAGCCATTTCATCCTCTGTCGTCCCCTTCTCCTCTTGCCCCCAATCCCTCCCAGCATCAGAGTCTTTTCCAATGAGTCAACTCTTCGCATGAGGTGGCCAAAGTACTGGAGTTTCAGCTTTAGCATCATTCCTTCCAAAGAAATCCAGGGCTGATCTCCTTCAGAATGGACTGGTTGGATCTCCTTGGGTCCAAGGGACTCTCAAGAGTCTTCTCCAACACCACAGTTCAAAAGCATCAATTCTTTGGCGCTCAGCCTTCTTCACAGTCCAGCTCTCACATCCATACATGACCTGAATCAAGTGTGTTCCTTTTTATGGCTAATATTCCATTGTATATACATATCACAACTTCTTTATCCATTCATCTGTTGATGGACATCTAGGTTGCTTTCATGTCCGACTATTGTAAATATAAGCAAAGGGGTTTTAAAGAAATAAGACAACAAATGCAAACTCTGTGAACAGGGACTGTGCCTTATGCTATCTTTCAGGGAATAGATATGCATGAATGAGTTCATTTACTCTCCACCATCTTATGAGGAAAGAAGGGCAGGTCCCTTCCTCCTAATCGTTAAAGGAGGATGCTGATAAACAGATGTTAAGTGACTTGCTGAGAGTGGTGGACAGCATCAGCTCGAGGGAGGTGTACCAGGGAGACAGGGTCCAGTGTGGCCCTTCTCCTGCCTGAACATTAGGCAGCTTGTCTTTATGCTCAGCAGGAACCATGACTAAGTTCAGAACAAGTAGACTCAATCCTGGCCGACTCTCCTGAGCCAACCACTGAGTGATGAGGAATCTCTTAGGTCACTTTGATCTAAATCAGTCCATTCTCATACTACCATCTATTTTTTCTATCAGAAAAAATTGCTTTACTCAATATTATTTACACACACTATTGCCAGTAGTTGCCACATATTTGCCATTCACTACTGGCTAGGCTCTCTGCTAAGCAGTTGACATATAATAGCTCCTTTAATTCTTATCTCAACACTATCTCAAACATCATGCCCATTTCAAAGATAAGAAAACGGAGGTTCAATGAGGTCACGTAACTTGTCCAACATCAAGGAATTAAAGCTAGAGCTACTAAATTTCATGGTTCGTAAACGTGTCTTCCTCACTATATTTACTAGCTATTCTATGATGTGAGTAATCAGCTGATGATGCAGACACGTTTTTAATACTGTGAGTGTATTTCTAGACACTTTTATTTCTTAAAGAAAACAGATGCCTCTTTGAATAATGGAGACTGAAGAAAAGGGAGGAAATTCACTTGTTGGGAGGCATGTTCCATCGAAACTAATGTGGCAAAAAAAGGGAGAAAGATAAAAATGTATCACATTCATGAATAGAGAGACATGAAACTGAATTAACTGGGATGACTACTGACTGCACCAATAAAAGGATGCAGCTAATGAAAACCCCCTTCACATTCTAGAGATCCTATGTTATCTCATTTTAGGTAATGATATTTCTCACCTTTTCAGAAGAAAACTGCTTGCTCCACCTAGTTCCTTAGGCTACAGCAATGTTTCTCAACCTTATTTTTTTTTTTTCATTATTGCTCCCTCAACAAGAAGAAAATAATTTAAATACTCCTGTATAGAGAAATTAAATACTGGGATAAGATCTGTTGGGTAGGGCTGAGTTTTAATATCTAAGACATTTTTGCGCTGTTGAAAATGTTTGGGTTATAAAGCTACTTGAACCTTTCTCCATCATAAATACATGCTATGACTTCTAAACTGCAAGGGATTATGTCTAAATAACAAGCACTCAGGAAATGCATGTGGATGGTTGGCAAAGCATTTCATGGGTGTCTCATTAACTCAGTGTACAGCAAGTTAGTCTGCTTGATCTATAGCTCCTGTTAACTATAAGGCCATTTGTTCAATGGCACAGGCTGCTCAGATGGTGGCCAAGAGGAATGTAAATTCAGGTGTCTGGATTGAAATCTCAGCTCCACCACTTCTCAGCAACGAGACTTCATATTTTTTTTAATTAATTAATTTATTTATTTGGCTGTGGTGGGCCTTAGTTGTGGCATGTAGGATCTAATTCCCTGATCAAGGAAAAAACTCAGGCCTCCTACATTAGAAGGGCAGAGTCTTAGCCACGGGACCACTAGGGAAGTCCCAGCAATGAGATTCTGGCCAATCATCTAACCCAGTGGTCCTCAATTAGGGACAGTGCCTGGAGACATTTTTGATGATCACAACTGGGGGTGGGGTGCAGGGTGGAAGACCACTGTTATCTGATGGGTAGAGGCAAGGGATGGGGCTAAACTTCCCATCAAGTACATACCAGCCCCTCACAACGGAGAATTATCCAGTCCAGAATGTCAACTGTCAGGTTTGTTTCCAGCGGAGGAAACTCTGCTTTAACCTCTCTGTTGCTCATTTTTGTCATTGTGCCAGATGGTGTGCTTTCCTTAACAGACATTTCCAATCCATCTCCTTGTTGCCTCCTGGAGGAGGCCTGCATGCTCTGTTGTGTCTGAGTCTTTGTGACCCCCAAGTACTATATAGCCCTCGGGGCTCCTCTGTTCATGGGACTGCCCAGGCAAGAATACTGGGCTGGGTTGCCATTTCCTCCTCCAGGGGATCTTCCTGACTCAGGGATCAAACCCACATCTTCTGCATTGGCAGGCCAGTTCTTTACCACTGAGCCATCTGGGAAGCCCAGCAGAAGAGGCTGGAAAGCCTAATCACTTATTTAGCCAGGCTTCCTGGCCTTGCGTCTAAGGACAGCCTGGGGGCACAGTTCTGCGTAGTCAGGTACAGTGGAAATGTATTAGAGGTATAAGAAAAACTTCTATTTTTTTCCTGATACAAGAAAAAGATTAGACAGGTGTCATCCCCTTCTTATCCACTTCCTACCTCAAACACGGAAGCAATATGTAGAGTTGTAGCCATTTTCTTGCTATCATCAGGAAAAGGCAAGAGACTCAAAGAGGATATGGCCTCGCCATCATTGAGGCCGTGAACCAACGCTGTATCTCCTCCTGTACTTCTTGCTTTGTCAGAATATATAACTCAACATTTGTTTAAACATTCCTGTTATATTCAGATTGAAAATTAGGCTAATAATAGGATTTTTTCCACTAATTTTTATTGAGGGGCTTTCCTTATGGCTCAGACAGTAAAGAATTTGCCTGCAATGCAGAAGACCCAGGTATGATCCCTAGGTTGGGAAGACCCCCTGGTGAAGGGAATGGCACCCCACTCCAGTACTCTTGCCTGGAGAATCCCATGGAAAGAGGAGCCTGGTGGGCTACAGTCCATGGGGTCACAAAGAGTCGGACATGACTGAGCAACAAACAAGGTTTTGCCCCCTAACTTTTATTGAGGTAAAATATATAATAAATACGTTGTTCCAACCATTGTCAGTGTACAGTGGCGTCAGCTACAGCCACAGTGCTGTGCAACCGTCACAGCTGGTTAGTCTTGATCAACAAAACTCTGCTCCCTAAGCAACAACTGCCAGCCACCTTCTCCCCAGCCTCAAATCACTGCTAACCTCTACGCCACTTACTGTTCTTATGAATGAATCTATTCTAGACAGTTCATATAAGTGTAATAGTGCAATATTGTCCCACAAGGCTCAATTCACCTCAGATAAGGTTTACAACGTTCATTCATGTTGTAGCAGATATCAGCACTTCGTTGCTTTTCATGGCTGAATGATAGTCCAATGTTTTCATCATTTTGTTCATCCATCCGTCTGTTGATAGGAGCCTAAGTTGTTTCCATCTTTTGGCAATGATAAGGTTTTAAAAGATTCAGTAAAATAATATACCTAAAGCACTTAGAACAGTGCTTGATACCTAAGAAGAACTTAGCAAATGTAAGCTAAAATTATATCTGCTATTACCATACACCATCAGGTTACATCCACCCTGTCAACGGTGTTTTTTCCAAGGAGGAATGGACAAGTATGTATGTGCACTGGCATAAAACAATGATCAGAACCTACTGTACAATTCAAAGCAAATGATACTCTCATGGATCTGTGACCATGTGCAGGTGTGATGGACAACAACCCACTTTCATTGATCCATTCATCCTTCCATTGTTGTTATTCAGTCGATCAGTCATGTCCAACTCTTTGCAACCCAATAGACTGCAACAGACCAGGCTTCACTGTCCACCAACTCCTGGAGCTTGCTCAAACTCATGTGCATTGAGTCAGTGATGCCATTCAACCATCTCCTCCTCTGTTGTCCCCTTTTCCTCCTGTCTTCAATCTTTCCCAGCATCAGGGTCTTTTCTAATGAGTCATCTCTTTGCATCAGGTGGCCGAAGTATTGGAGTTTCAGCATCAATCCTTCCAATGAATAGTAAGGATTGATTTCCTTTAGGATTGACTGGTTTGATCTCCTTGCAGTCCAAGGGACTCGCAAGAGTCTTCTCCAACACCACAATTCAAAAGCATTGGTTCTTTGGTGTTCAACTTTACTTATAGTCCAACTCTCACATCCATCCAGTGGTAACTGGAAAAAACACAGCTTTGACTATACAGACCTTTTTGGCAAAGTAATGTCTCTGCTTTTTTAATATGCTGGCTAGGTCTGTCATAGCTTTTCTTCCAAGGAGCAAGCCTCTTTTAATTTCATGGCTGCAGTCATACATCTGTCCATTCAGAATTTACTGAGCATCTGTTACAGGAGAAATTCTATGCTTCAAACCTAAGCTGAAGTGACGCATAATTGATTTATTTACAAATGCAAAGAAGAAAAAGAGGTGCTTAATGAACATTTCTGGTAATGACAGAATAGTTCTACACTCAATCATGAGCTTCAAAAACGTCTCTAGGACTGGAATGTGTTATTTCTCCAGGGTTATCAATGAAATAGACACCTGCCTTATGAAGTCCTCATCCTGCTAAATACATTTTTTAATGGATTTTATAAATATTGTTGACTTGCATCCTTTGCACCTAATGTCTCATTTGAGAAGGTACAAAACAAAAACTCCATATAGTTACTGTCATGGGTGGTACCAGGGAGAGTGCTATTTCTTAAGTGAGAAAAACAAATTTCTATCTCCAAGTAACACGGATAGGTAGGGAGTAGAGATGTGTGCAGAGCAGGCCATTGTTTTAGCTGGTGGGAGATATAGTTTGGGAAGAGGATCTGGGGTCGGGAGGGGGCTTATACTGAAGAGCACGTGAAAACGAGGAGGAGGAAAAAGTGTGGAGGAAGAAATGACAATAAATCTGTTGACGGTGGTGATAGCAGATCTTACTTGGGCACAGCAGACCTTTTGGGTGAGTGTGGATGGTTGACACTTAAGATGAACTACTGGAATGTTGGAAGTGAGGCATTCAAGGAGCTCCTACCGTGTGTAATGTGTCCTATAAAGTGATTATCAGCCCTGGTGTAATTTACAGTGTATTTAAGAGAGTCAAGATTAACCCCCACAATATCATCAGAAAGCAAGTGGAAGAAATAGAAAATCAGAATGCCATTGAGGTTCTGAGATGTATGTGAACTCCATGCATAGAGAACTTTCAGGAGGGGGCTAGAAACTGAGCTGCACTGAGTAGTTGGTTTTTTTTCTTATTTTAATTTTTTATTTTATATTGGCATATAGCTGATGAACAGAGTTGTGATAGTTTCAGGTCAACAGCAAAGGGAATCGGCCATACATATACATGGATGCATTCTCCCCTCCCATTCAGGCTGCCACATAATACTGAGCAGAGTTCCCTGTGCTGTACAATAGGTCCTTATTGGTTATCCATTTTAAAGATAGCAGGACATCCCAAGCTCCCTAACTATCTCTTCCTCTCATCTTCCCCAACTGGAACCATGAGTTTGTTCTCTATGTGTGTGAGTCTGTTTCTGTTTTGTAAATAAGTTCATTAGTATCATTTCTTTTTAGATTCTGAATATCAGGGATGTCATATGATATTGTTCCTCTGTCTAGCCTTCACTCACTATGATACTCTCTAGGTCCACCCATGTTGCTGCAAATGGCATTATCAGTGGGTGGCACGCTTACAGGCAGAAGAGAAGATGGAAAGAGAATAGCATCGATAGAGGACCGACAGGGCACTGGAAAGGAGGTGGGGGCTGAACAGGCAGTGAAGAGGGAGGTCGGCCTGGTTGGACCCCCACAGGAAATAAGGCTCAGTGGGAGAGTGGGGCCCAGGAAGAGAGAGGCAGTAAGAAACTGGTTACTGTTAGGTCCCTCACGAGAGATCAGGGGCCTCCCCAGTGGCTCAGACAGTAAAGAATCTGCCTGCAATGCCGAAGACACAGGAGACGTGGGTTTGATCCCTGAGCTGGGAAGATCCCCTGGAGGAGGGTGTGGCAACCCACTCCAGTATTCTTGCCTGGAGAACCCTCATGGACAGAGGAGCCTTGTGGGCTACAGTCCATAGGGTCGCAGAGTCACAACTGAGCGACTAAACACAGCACAAGAGAACACCGCTTCCTTTCTGCATGCGGGACACTCATTCCGTTCCACTACCCCCTCCCCTGCCTACTTCTCTCATATCTTCTTGTGTTTCACCTTACACACTCTAGGCAAGGGGGAAAAAAAAAATAGCTCCTACCACATTTTCCTGGGTTCCTCTGAATAACTCCCACACACCCTCCCAGTCTTTCCAGGAGTTTCATTTAAATTGGCTTACTTACCCGGCATTTGCTGATGACCTAAGCTGTCACTGGCTCTTGAGGAGATACTGCGATTGCTGTCAGCTATGTCACATTCTGGAATGAAAAGTGGTAGCCTTCCAGCCTCTTCTGTCTTTTGTTCTGTCAAGTGCTGGGTACATTTCTTGCACTTGGTACCTAACAAGTGTGACAAAGCAGGCCTGGGCTGAGGGATCTGGCATCAGATCCACAACAAAGGCAGCGAGCCCAGTGGTCTCCGACCTGTAGGGTGGAGAGATTGCCCTGGGGAATGAGGCTCTTATCACAACCTACGTGAAAAAAGAACTTGTGCCTCCAGTGTATCTCCATGAACACTCGAAAACCCAAATGGAAATAACCTACACCCAGGAGACTAGTACTTTGCTTAATCAGGGTTTTATTCCTACAGTCACTCTCCAATAGGTGTACATTGCTAAGCATAGAAACTTAAAGTCACCTAAAATGACTAGGGTGGTAAACCTCAGATGAGCAGAGAGTTTTGGGAGATAGTCTTTCCATTAGAGGGAAAAAAGAAACTGTTGACCCTTGATACTCATTTAACACAATGTTTTAGTCAAGAATAGGAAGGTAATAAAGATTAAGGACTTTGTTTCAGATTGAATTTGGGAGACTATTTTTGCCCAAAAGCTTGTCTAATGGAAGATTTTATTACTTGTTGATGTTAAAGTATTTGCAAGTTGTTATTTAGACAATAGAAACATAGAATTGTGTTAACCAACATAACAGGGATTTTTGCCTTTTGCTTTTTATAAACTAAATCTAAGTTTTAAGAGATTGGCTACTATTATTTTCTCCATCTGTTGAAAATGATGTATGTCTTCATCTTTGCATCTAGGGAGAAGGGAGTATCCATAAAAATGAGGAACTTTAGAGATTGTAATAATTAATGTGGTGACCAAACTGGTTAGAAATGTAATTGATTAATAATGTATAGTCATTATAATCCATTATAGAAATTAAGGTGAATTTACACAGTAAACTGGCTACCAAGTGAATGGACCAGTTAAAGAATATTTTAGAATCTGCTTTGATTACATGAAAAATCAACATGATGGTCTTTCCTCAGATAATTATTTGTTTCTCCTCAAAAGTAAAATGAGCTTGTCCTTCCAGAATGTGGAAGGGTTAATATTTCCAAAGTCTTCAGTGAGGTTAGGTTACATAAAAACAAAATGCCACAACCCATTAAAAAAGCAGGCATTCAATTTTTATGGTGTATGTTTAAATCTACACAGATATATGATTTAAGAAGAGCCATGTAATTTAATTAGCAGTAATCAATGTTGATTTAATAGAATACAGAAGAAAGTTCCAGCTTTGTGTACATTAAGAGAAACTGAAATATAAAACCCAAGTTATGACAGATGGGTTCACAGTCACTTAAACTCCCCAATTTTAATCTAAAGACTTAATCAACACTGTCTGAAAAAGGTGATAATAAACACAAAAAATTCTTTTGGTATTTATTACATTTTGTATCCAATACTAAGAAGTATTAGTACTCCTGATACAGCTAACCAAACCAAAGGTAGATTTCTACTTTCAAAAAATTTAAGAGCTAAATTATGTAGGATACAAGATAAGTTTAGGGCCATTAATAAATTTAGCATATTCTAGTACAAACATCTAGAAGGATGCTTAAAGGCTTCTAAAAAGACACTCAAAGGCAAATTCTACTGTAGATGAAAAATAACATCATACATTTCCTTGGATCAATGGTGATTCCATCATGTGTCCATTCAACCAACTTGTACTGAGCACGCAACTATGTCAGCAGCATGTTAACCATGGTAGCACATACATGTTAGGGTCCACTCACAGAGCTGTGCAGCAGACAAGTGAAGAAACAATTACAATACTGTGGGTCAGGGGCCTTGAAAGAAGCGCACACAGGAGTGTATACTGTGTATACGACCCATGGCAGGACTGTGTCAGGAAATCCAGTCCCGCTTAGGAAGAATAAGGAAAGGCTCCCAGAGGAGGTGCTACCTGAGTGAAACCTTGTAACAACATTTATCACACATTGGGTCACTTGAGATCATGGAATGAATACTTTCTGCAGGGTGCAAAATACTTTAAAAAATGTCTTCTGGTCCTCCATTTCAGTGTGCTTTTCAAGGACAGGTTCTTTTTTTAACCCATTTTGTGAGCCCTCTTGTGCTTCTTTCTGGTGTTTTCTGAAGCTGACCACTAGTGACTAATGAAAAAGGTACGCATGCATTGTTGCTGCATAAGTGTAATGTGATGTGGTTTGGCACTTAACAGATACTCTTGTGAATGTTCACAAAAAGCCTCCTCTGTGACAAAGTGCTTTCAGTGAGTCTCACCAGTGGTTTTACATCTGCAGAGCATTGAGGGTTGGGCTGACTTTTGAGAGGATTGAAATTGCTTCATCTTGTGATCCTAAATTTCATATCCTCTATATTCCATAAAGCATCCCCTAAGAGATGTTTTTGACTGGAAAACAAACAACAACAAAACAAGAAGAAGGAAGGTCAGGGTGGTACAAGCAAAAAAGAAGGAAATGCAAGGATGGTGAGAGAAGGTAGGGCATGCTTGGGGACAGGGCATCGCTTACCAGGGCAAGAACGCAGAGGCCCTGAGTGAGAATAGCATTAGGTGAGGCTGGAAAGGCAGGGTTGGTTTCGGGAACCTGGAATTAATCAACAGTGATAAATCGCCACTAGGGAATTGAGGTAAGGCCTTTGGCAGGTTGGAGGTGGCTCTTGTATGAATCAGCTCTCTGGAAGTTCTAAACAGGGAATGGAATCAGATTAATCACAGGGTCAGTGAAAGACTAGAAAGAAGTGGAGGCACAAACTATTCTCTCAAGAAGCTGGACACTAAAGAGAAGGAAAAGGAGTTTATAGCTGGAGGTGGAGGGGAGAGATCTGAACACATTTATATGAGGAGGGAAGAGCTGGCTGAGTAGGAAATGTGAGACAGACACTGACGAGTCCCAAAAGAACGTGCACTACTGCTTCTAGAAAACTGTTTTCCCCTAAAACCTGGTCGTTTAAAATATCCAAGTGCGCTCAAAGGAAAATATATGAAAAAGGAAACCATTCTGAAGAACAGGTCAGGCAGGATTAATAAACTCTGTGACATGAACACACACAAACATAACCAAAAACACACAAGGGAGAGTAGGCTGCCAGACAAAACCTCCAATGCGAATCCACAGCACCAAAATACCCTGTGTTGTCTAGAATCAGGCCTCACTCATCAAGAGGACGTACACAGTTATTATGGGCAGAGGAAAACACAACCAGGAAAACACGGAGAGTACCCGAAACAGACAAAAGGCACAATTTGTAGACGCTTGGTAAACTAAGCATTACTTTCAGCTGTGTAAACACAGCATGATAATTTGGGGAACTTACTGGGGCCTGAAAAGTGACAAAAGTTTTGAAATTCTATTCCTTTGCTTTTGGGAAGTCTCCCGTACTGATAATGTGGTGATTTATTATACTGGTTGACTCAACCATTCAACAAATGCTGATCGAGGATGTATTTATGTGCTAAGCATAGACTGATGGAACATCAACGAGAGCATAGGTTCTCAAGGAAAATGGGGGTAGTGGCTGTGCTTGGAAAAAGCATATTCAACTGACCTGCTGTTTTTGGAATAGAAAATACACAATAAAACCTGTTAAAAATTTTCGTGGCTGGTGAAATACTTAGAAGACAGTATGGAAAACACTGTAGGGCACATTGGTCTTAAAAGATGGAGAAGCCCTGGCCTTAGGATACAAGCATTTCTCTTTAGAAAAGACTCAGTAAGATGAAATCTGAAGATTCATTCCTACTCCATTAAATTCAGTGTCTAAATACAAGCTCTGAAGCAGGCAAACCAAGGGGAAAGTATATGTTTAATTATGGAAATACAGATATAAATGCTCTTGAATATTAGCTCTTCATAGTTCTTACCAGTTTAGTTCCCGTCTCTTAATCATCCATTTCTGCCACTGCCCAAATCTTTAGGGTTCAGTTCAGTTTAGTTGCTCAGTCGTGTCCGACTCTTTGGAACCCCATGTACTGCAGCACGCCAGGCCTCCCTGTCCATCACTAACTCCCGGAGTTCACTCAAACTCACGTCTATCGAGTCGGTGATGCCATCCAGCCATCTCATCCTCTGTCGTCCCCTTCTCTTCCTGCCCCCAACCCCTCCCAGCATCAAAGTCTTTTCCGGTGAGTCAACTCTTCGCACGAGATGGCCAAAGTACTGGAGTTTCAGCTTCAGCATCATTCCTTCCAATTAACACCCAGGACTGATCTCCTTTAGAATGGACTGGTTGAATCTCCTTGCAGTCCAAGGGACTCTCAAGAGTCTTCTCCAATACCACAGTTCAAAAGCATCAATTCTTCGGTGCTCAGCTTTCTTCACAGTCCAACTCTCACATCCATACATGACCACTGGAAAAATCATAGCCTTGACTAGATGGACCTTTGTTGGCAAAGTAATGTCTCTGCTTTTCAATATGCTATCTAGGTTGGTCATAACTTTCCTTCCAAGGAGAAAGCGTCTTTTAATTTCATGGCTGCAGTCACCATCTGCAGTGATTTTGGAGCCCAGAAAAATAAAGTCTGACACTGTTTCCACTGTTTCCCCATCTATTTCCCATGAAGTGATGGGACCAGATGCCATGATCTTAGTTTTCTGAATATTGAGCTTTAAGCCAACTTTTCCACTCTCCCCTTTCACTTTCATCAAGAGGCTCTTTAGTTCGTCTTCACTTTCTGCCATAAGGGTGGTGTCATCTGCATGTCTGAGGTTATTGATATTTCTCCCAGCAATCTTGATTCCAGCTTGTGCTTCCTCCAGCCCAGCGTTTCTCATGATATACTCTGCATATAAGTTCAATAAGCAGGGTGACAATATGCAGCCTTGACGTACTCCTTTTCCTATTTGGAACCGGTCTGTTGTTCCATGTCCATCCAGTTCTAACTTTTGCTTCCTGACCTGCGTACAGGTTTCTCAAGAGACAGGTCAGGTGGTTTGGTATGCCCGTTTCTTTCAGAATTTTCCACAGTTTATTGTGATCCACACAGTCAAAGGCTTTGGTATAGTCCATAAAGCAGAAATAGATGTTTTTCTGGAACTCTCTTGCTTTTTCGATGAGCCAACAGATGTTGGCAATTTGATCTCTGGTTCCTCTGCCTTTTCTAAAACCAGCTTGCACATCTGGAAGTTCACGGTTCACGTATTGCTGAAGCCTGGCTTGGAGAATTTTGAGCATTACTTTACTAGTGTGTGAGATGAGTGCAATCTTTAGGGTTAGGACCTCAAATACCTAAGACAGAAACTTCTAGTTTTGCCTCAGAAGCAGGAGCAAGGGGAAGAGGAGAGCTTAGTTTTACAGCTTTAAGTGTGTTAAGTGATGGGTACAGCTCATGCTGTGTGAAATTAAACCTAGATGGTCTGTCCCAGATTCAAAAACACATTGATGAGTACAAATTCTCATGAAGATCCAGAACAAGGATGGCAGGGGATATAGGAAGAAAATAAATATTTAGGTTCTGTGTTTGCCTGTTGGCATTTCTGCATCCATTTCTGTTGTTTTTTTTTTGCTCCAGAGAAGACCTATTCAAAAGACTAAGGCAGCAATGCCACACGCAGCCTGTGCGTGTGCGGCCTAACCTGTAGGTGTAAGAACTGGGCTTTGTTTTGCCCTTGTTCTTGAACAAAAGCTTCTTCTTTGTTAGTTTCCCAACTCTTCCTTGCCATAATGCAGAAGTACATTAATTTTGAAACAAACAAACAAAAAATCATGTGCCTTTTGGAAAGCAAAATGAACACACACACTTACAAATATACATGTGCATAGTGCAGCTGACATTACTCCGCTACTTCTTCCATGTGTCTGAGAGTTATAGCCAACACCTGTGGCCACACAAGGGCAGGCTTGGCAGCTGCAGAACCCAGATGTCAGACACTGGATTGTAGGTCCCTGGCAGCAGTCCTAAGTGGGAGGCCGTCTCCTTAACTGACCTCTGAAATGGTCTATTGTCTGTCTCTCTCTCTGGCCTGGGTGGTAACTAACAAGCTGTCTGTGGGCCTGGGTCAGAGTTAATGTACTGATGTGTTGTTCTGGATGCAATTATCCTTGGCCTTACCTTTGATTATAAGGAATTTATTTCCTTTGTGGGGGTGAAAATTGGGACTGAGCAAATTCTTGACAAGGAACTATATTCAGCTTTCTTCCAAGGACAAATAAGACGCTTTTTTGCTTTGATTGATATTTTTCCTTGCAGAAACTGGATGAGATTAACCTTGTTTTAGCACACAGTGTTTTGATTAAGCAGAAGTAAAAATAAGAGTTTCTTGGGCACCTCCTCCCTCTGATAAAAGACTGAGTTTCCTTATACTGTTTCTTAAAATTACTTCCCAAAGGTTGAAAATGAACCATTTCTTTCTTTAGAAACTTAAGGAGCTATAGCTTGTCTTTGCTGTGACTAAAACAGACAGACAAAAAATGGTATCTACTATAGAGAAGAGATCATGAATTCTCTTGGTTCTATAAAGAGGAAAATGGTTACACTATAACCTTGCCTCCACATCACTTGCGGAAGAAGGTCATTATGTGTAAGATGCAATCGTCATGGGAATGAGGTGGGGAAAAGCCAAGTATCTTAGAGGGCTCCACTCACAAGGCAACACTTATAGCCTTCAGGGAATGTCTAGGGTGAACACGGAGTCATGGCAAGTGAAGGAGAAACACATCTGATATTTATAGAAAGATGAAGTCTGGGGAAATTATAGAATATATTATACCCAATGTCAAATAGTATTCATCAGCACCATGAAAAATGTTCCAACTTATCTTTATTAACTTTTATAAAAATGTAAACATGTCTCTTGGTCACCATTGATTTGTATTTGGGGGGAAAAGGGATTGAATACTCATGAGTTCCAACTTAAAAAACAAAGTGATGGAGAAATAAATAGGAGAGAAGAGACATTTCTCTCATAAGCAAGGACTCCAAATAAGTTATGTGGTTACTCAGCCCACAAGGAGGTGAAGCTTACTTCCCTGTCCCGTGAGTGTGGGCTGTGCTTTGTGATTTAACTCCAAAGAGTAGAGCATGAAAAGAATAGGGAGAGAGTTACTTTACAGTGGAGAAAACTGGCGAACACACCTGGGCCAGATGATCACGGTTAGCATCAGGCTGTCATGTGGAGAGTATGCATCCTTGATATGACACGATCTCATCAAAGGGCACTTCACCTTTGCAGTCTTCCTCCCATAACCACAGTTTCACCATTTGAAAATATTAGATTAAATCCCAATTGAGGCACATTCTACAAAACACCTGACCAGTACTCCCCAAAACTGACATGGCCACTGTAAGCAAGAAATGTCTGAGAAGCTGCCGCAGCCTAAAGGAGGCTAAGGAGACATGATAATTAATGTAATGGGTTACACTGGATAGAATGCTGGAAGGGCAAAAAAACATTAGAAGAAATCAAGTCTGAGTAGAGTGTGGACTTTAGTTAATAGTAATATCTCAATAATTTAGTTATAGCAAATGTATCATACTAATGTAAGATGTTCAAAATAGTGAAAGCTGGGTAAGAGGGATATAAGA